>NC_083345.1:105575503-106175503 GCF_019175385.1 Lycium barbarum
ATCAAATTTACTTTTCGTGAACTAACCCAAGAAAGCACATAGCTCCTGACTGAAAACAGAAGAAGAAAGAAATCGACATTTTAGTGCGACATAAATAATTAAGTTCAGTTCTCAAAAGGCCCTTTACCAACTAGTAGTGGAATAAACCCTCAATCATCAAGAAGAGGGATTTAATGTCAATGTTCATCCAGACCTTTGAAGGGAACAGATATTCTACAGAACTTGCCCAACTCAACTGATTCAACTTTGGTCTCTTTCCTTGATTGAAAGAGTACCACAGAACCAAAGCCACACCAGAGAGGCAGCGACTAAACTGCAGCCTCTTCTCCCTCCATGTCTCAAAGGTAAAGAGGTTTTTGGGACAGGGCAACTTGTTCTTTTTTGAATTTGCAAAACTAGTGTCCATTTTATGAAAAGAGACTTCTATTCTTCATGCCATATACTCCTTCCGTCTATAGTTATTCTTTTCAGAGTAAAAGGATTCAACAAGTGGTGTATCTCAAGGCTCTAAGAGAGAAATATACAGCAAAACACAGAGAAAACTAAAATGGTCTACATCACAAAAGATGGTTAACAGAAATATTTTGCAAATAACATCTAAATGATAGCAAGACATGCTTCTTAGACAGTGCAATGTAAAAAAGAAAGTTCAGGCAATAAATGGAAAAATGTCTAAGCCACTTTTCACAAGAACAATATTTAGGAAATTTGAATTCAAAGAGTGTAAGCAAAAGACAAGCTATCCGCAAAGACAACTAGATCTGTCGTAGTAATCTCAATAGTACGTAATAGAAAAACCAAAGTGAGGTAAATACTAACTCAATACCTTTCCAGTTATTTTGGTGTACAAATTGAGCACATCATCTACAGTCGACTCAAAGTGAGTTGTGGCATCATAGCTCTGTTCAAAATAGAGAATACAGTAAATCTATGTTAGTTATCTTTCTGAAGAAGTATGATTTTCAAAGTAAAATTTAAGAGACTCACAGTTGAAATAAAACAATTGTCCAAGGAGCACTCATTGACAGGTTCACATCTGTCATAAGTTTCATAGACAATCTCATCCACTGGCCCTAGAAGATTCACACCTGGCTTCAGTTCACTCTCTGGGTTATCAGTTTCAGCCTCTGTTGAGACAAATGCAATGAATTTCCCCTTTGGAGCAACATTATGAGTGTAAGAACAGCAGAACAAGTACCTGAAGAACCAAATGTTAAGCATAAGGCAAGTAAGAAGTCTTTAATTCTAAGTTGTTATGAGTTTTTGGCAAAACAAGTCTGAATTGAGCAACAACGCTGGATCGAGCCTTTCAAGGAAAACACCCAGCCTTGAGGACCCACTAAAAAATTAATCAACGAGGTTAACATCTTCAAATATCAGTCCTATTGGCATATACACCATTAAAAAGCTATACCAATTCTGAAAGCACCCATCTAAATGACCCGAACACAGCTTGAACTGTCCAAAAACAAATTTCAAGTGCCACAACAACAGAATCAGAGAATAGTGTAAAAAGCTAAAAAATGGTCCCCATGGCCTTTTTGCTGCCTACAAGCGAATCTTGATGATTTTCAGGGTCTGGTACATACTCAGAAGCGTGTGTACAATAACATGAACAAATCAGAAAGACATGACAGGAAGGGGCATTTCTTGAAACTGTGAGATTCTTCAAATTTAAGATAAATTAATTAATTAAATGAAGTATGAAGAGGTAGCACTCATCCATTTCTTAGGGGTAAAAGGAAAAGGAAAGATGTGTATATTTGTGCAAATTTTGAAACTAACGATCTTTTACCAAATGAATGTAACCACATTGAACCAGGCTTGCATTTTTAGTAATTGAATGAGCAGGTTACGAAGTAAACTTTATTTGCAAATTTGTTCTATTTCCAGCTCAGCCCTGAGAATATAAGTAAAGTTTTTCTAAGATACTACAATACTTACATATCTGATTTCCGACCCAACTGCTTCTGAGGTAGGATAATCTGCACAGAGTGAGAGTCGTTGGTACTTGGAATTGGGTGGCTCATAATTGCAATAGCTCTTGCAACTTTTCCAACTTTCCTCACCTGCAAATAGCATGCTCGAGGCTTAGTAACTCATCCAACCACTTAAAAACAGGTCAGATATCCTCGTGATAAGTAGTTTGACAAACTACTTCTACTTATAACCAAGTGAAATCTAGATTGCTGTATCCATGAACTACCCTTACTTACACTCGAAGATCATGCTGGGTATTACATATCCAGAAGCCTATTCAAATTTTTAGCAACAGAGCAGTTATCTCCCGAGGTATTAAAACATTTACCTTGTTGGGCAAGTAGGAAGGATCACATACAACTTTCTTGCACTTTGCAGTTTCCCCTTCTGAAGTAACACCACAGACCTTTCCTTCTACATCAAACTCTACCTGGCATTTGAAGATAGCATCTTCAGAGGACTCAAATTTTTATTTATATACAGGATGGAAACAAAATGGAAATACTACTACCTTGCATTCAGGTTTATTCAACATGTAGGTCCCACCATACACAGCACTCAGTCGAGCAAATGCCTTAATAAGCAAAACGGATATTAACAACAATTATATTAAAGGAAAATAAGTTGGAAAGTACAAAATATTAACACGAGGGCAACTAAAAGTCACAAAAAGAAGACAAGAAATGTAGTGTGGAACTTAAGGCAGTACCTGGGGGAGCTCGCCTAATCCATACAAAGGATAAATGTATGGTGATCCTCCTTGGAAACGTGCAAGAGACTCAGCATATAGCTGTCATATTAGAGAGAACAAAAATTTCACATATTCACACAAACCTTAAACAGCATTAGCGGGAAAGTCAAAAGAAAATAATGTGCTTCACCTTCATTCTCTTCACAGTATCCAGTGCTGGTTCATCTAAGTAGCGATCATCTCTATGCAGTGCCAATGAATGACCAATGAAGTCCACAGTGTTGTCATCAAGACCATATTTCCTGTAAAAATTGTCACATAACCATTAGCAAGAATTTGGGGCATATGAATAACCAAAACAAAGGGGATGACTGTCTAATATAACCTTCTTTCCTGAATAACTTAACAGTAGGGATCATCTGACATTGTCTTAATGGGAGACTGATCGTGCTGAAATGTGGCCCATTTATATTTATATACTCAGTGGGAGAACATGGTATCATTACACTTCACCAGTCTGTGGTCCTTTAAGAAAATCGATTCTCTTTGCTATAAGGAAGGGTAAGCAGTACAAACACAAGTTTCTAATACAAAAATCGCTTGAGGCAAGCATAAGTTCTCAGCAAAGAAGAAATCCCATTAAGGGATTGGATAATGCAACTTAACTTCCCCATTCTGTTACCTTCTAAAAGAATCAGATTCACTTTGCAGGAAAGAAATGTAAGACAACAACAACAAGCAACATTTCTAGTGCCTTTCGATAAATTTACTGACTAATTCTTTTCAAGATGCTCCTCAGCCAAACAATTAATAAGTATGATAATAGGGGCACAAGAAAACTAGACCAGGACTCTATCTTACATGAAAATATATCTAAATTAACCTACAGAAACTGAACACTGAATAGAAAGCAAAAGCATCGAGAGCATACGCAATAAGCTCTCTTGTGGTAACTCTTGTTAGATCCATCCCTTCGTGTGTTTTAGGATCACTTTCATTATAATCTTGAACATAGATGAAGAACTTTCGAGCACGCCTCTTCTCAAAAATGCCCATCAGAGGAGATTTAAGTGCCTCCATGTCAGTAGCTGGCACCTTGTGGACCTATTTCATCCAGTGTAAAAATATTCTAGGTTAGAACGAAGTTATCCAAAAAACAATTTAAAATTCAAAACGACATAATTGCACCAAACAGGTGAAGACCACATACATAACTATACCTTTCCTTTGTTATACACAAAGCTGCCATCAACCGCTTTAAAGTATAAATATTTCGTGACATCAGTATGAATTAGCACCCGCACAAGAGCACCATTTGCCATAATAAACTGCTCCAAAGAAAAAAAAAAGTTTAGAACAACACAAACAATGGAGGATTTTGTTTCCGTGAAGCAAAGAGACAAAAGAAAAAGGGGAAGACCTTGGGAATCATGTCAACATTGTAATCTCTACTAGAACCCAGTTCAGCTGGAGGTTTATCGCTTCCTTTAAACCTCTTCCAAAGCTGAAACATAATAACTCTATCAGACAAATAGGAGAAACACATACCACAAATAAATCACGCCCAAGATTTAAGGAAAACTACCTGGACAAGATTGAGGGAAGTCGATTCTCCTCCATAATAGTCATTTCTGTCCATGTGCAGAACCTATTTCACATGAAAATAAGCATTTAGCAATCACCAGACGACTAAAATAAATATTTAAAAAGAGAATATTAAGCATATTTAAAATGAAATCTATTTACCTTGTACCTAACAAAATATTCTTAACCGACCAAAATTCCATCATCCAATCCACATATAAAGTTGATTACCCTCTTGTATTTTGCTTTTGTAGATACATAAACTCAAAGCATTAAAGCCCATAATCACCCAATCTGGTTATAGGAATCAAGGGCGGATGTAGCCTTTGGGCTACGGGTTGATCTGAACCCATAACTTTTGATACAGAGTATAGATATACACATAAACATCTAATAAAATTTCAAAATATATTAAATTTGAACCCATAATTTTGACATTACAATGAGTTCAAATACTGGAAAATCTTAAAAGTTGAACCCATTAAATTTAAATCCTGAATTCGCCTCTATATGGCAATGATTTTAGGACGGAAAGCTCGTGCGCATAATCACATCCAAATAAGTATATTTCCAAGTTACACTTACCTGTTTAACTCAAATTTAGTACTCATGAACTAGTAAGGCCAAGTTAGATTTTAGAATGATGGTATCAAACGTACTCATATTGCATATTATCAAGTAAATAATATTCCCACTCTTCCATTTTACTTCTCATGTTTCCCTTTTGCACGCCCCTTAAGAAAATATTAACTAAAAGTGTCCCTACTCAATTTAATTCTACTCGCTTTTTCACCACATCAATTCTCTCTCTATATTCATTGAGCGTAAAAATGGAAAAAAAATCTTAATTACATCTTTGATTTTCTAAAATGACAAACCATCTATTTTTAGTACGGACGACAAGTAAAATGGACCACATGGAGTAGTATTTAGTTTAATAAATCACTTGACAATAAAGATCATTAACAAAAGGATCAAATCAAAGTCATATCCATCAAATTTTACATCAAAATTCTCAGCGTTATCAGATCTTTTACAAAACATTAACATACATAACACTCCATTAACAAAATAACACAAAATCAAAAGATCCAATAACCGATCTGACAATACCTTAAGACCATCAACAGATAAAAGACCGCTAAGGATGCATTCCTTAAGACCAGTGCCTAACACAATCACATCATATTCTTCATCCATTTTTTTGGATCAAATCGGTCAAGAAATGAATTTGATCAGGAAGAAAATGATAGAAACGGAAGATTAGGGTTGTGTTCTGTATGTATTGTTGGTCGAGCTATATAATATCAGCACATATTATAAAGAGAGAGACGTGGGTAAGAAGAGTTTATTATATTCCAAAGAATGCAAAATGGATCAAAGGAAAATGTATTCTCAAGCTCCCTATTTCTCTTTTCTTTTTTCTTTTTGGAGTATTAATTTCTTTTTCTTCTAGGACCAAATTATTCTGGAATATAATTCTTCAAACGACCGTGAAGGTGTAGGATTAAATAATCCCAAGATTGATGCGGTGAGGTGGAATATGTAGAATTAAGTTTGTACTTCATTTTATATCAGGATAAATTTATATCTTCTATCAAATAGAGTATAAAATTAATCTCAAACTTAATCCTGGAATATCCTACTTTATCACGTGTACCAAACGACGTCTTAAGATGTTGAACACTCTTTTAGTACGCGGGATAAGATGGATATCTGCTTAAATTTATATTGTGTTTGATTGACGGTATAAATTTATTTCAAATTAATTTATATTGTTAACCAAACACATTATAAATTTAGTTCGGAATGTCCTGCCTTATCCCATCAAACTTGAAATTATTTTATCTCACATCCCAAGTGAAATAAATTAGTCCAAAGATTATAATCTCAAGACCATAATTTTCCAGGATAATTTAGTCCACAAACCAAATGACCGCTTCAAAGTTCTAACAAAAGAAATAGAGTTTAAATTCCGTACACTAATTATAAAGAATTTATACAATTAGTTTACTAATACTAAAATAAATTTAATTAAATTTGTGTAATACATATTAATAGTAATCCACCAAAAATAATAGTATTAATCTATTCTCATAGGTTAAAAAATACATGCTAAAGTTATTTAGACGGATTTAACTTAAATCCAAAAAAATATATAGTAAGGACGCATGGAATAGCGGCTAAGAGAAGTATACCATCTTTGAGGTGTAATTGTGACTTAAAAACACAAAAGATGTGTCGTGTCCACAATTAATTCACCAATTTAAATTAGATAATCAGTATAGCTTAACCAATTGCAACTTGACACTTATTCTTATTGTCAGGTTAGTCAGGTTATTAATTCAAATAGGCAAATAATTATAGTAGTTAGTTTTTAAGAGCCCGTTTGGATTGGCTTACAGCTTAAAGCTGTTTGCAGCTTATAAGCTGAAAAAAATAAGTTGGGGTAGTCCAACTTATTTTTTTTGGCTTATAAGCTGTTTTCAGCTTATAAGCTGCTTTAGATAAACTAAGTCAAATGGGTCCAATTATTTTTTTGAGCTTATTTTAAGCATAAAATGACTTTAAGCTGGCCAGCCAAACACTCAAAAAAGCTTAAAACACCTTATAAGCTAACTTATAAGCCAATCCAAACGGGCTCTAAGTATTCCGTTACTATCATAAAAGATTAAACCCATCTTAAATCCAAAAACAAGACCTACTTCTCCCCTGGTTAGGAAATTATTGAGGTACCTTCATGTACATCTCCTCTCCTAGATCACTTTGCAAAAAAAAAAAAAAAATTGTAAATATTCATTTGATGAGTGGCCAATATGACCATCTGCAAAGGTCAGTACAACTCTCACAGTAAACTCGTGAGAAAAGGACATAAATGGTCCCTTAACTATGAGAGTAGGTTCAAAATAGTCCTTTAACTATGCACTTAACGGTTTTTGGTCCTTTAAGTTTGCTACAAGTTAATAAAAATGGTCCCTCAACTATGAGGGTTGGTTAAAAATAGTCCCTTAAGTATGCACTTAACAGTTTTGGTCCTTTAAGTTCGCCAAATGTTAACACGTTTAGTCTTCGACAAAATATTCATGGAACTTTGTTTGTTAGATTTGACGAGAACTATGAAAAAATTAGCGAGAACTCACATTTGGGTGTACGCATTACTAAAGAAAAGGGCAAATACCTCAAGATAAAACCGACGGACATCAGTCAGTTATAGGAAAAAACAGAGGAAAAACCTACATATTTGATAATGTCAGAAAATAGTGTCTCGGAACACAAAGACCGACGGACTCCATCGGCTAAGTAAAATACACTAGACTCATTTTTACTGAAAACCCGAAAAAAAAATCTTCCATCATAGTGATTCTTTAAAAAAAAAATAGTTTCTGTGCATTTTCCTTGAAAATAATCGACGGACGTTCGTTGGTTTTCGTAAAAAATAATAAAAGCTAAAAAAAATTGAAAAATAGTGTCCCTCGATTTTATCCATCGGTTTCCGTCCATCGTTTTTTTCGCTTGTTTTTAGTAGTGATAATTTTTGTAGTTTCTGCTATTTCTAATTTATTTCTAAGGTCTGGTGCATTTTACTTAGCTGATAGACTACCTCGGTTTTAATCGACAGAGTCCGTCGGTCTTTGTGTTCCGAGACACTATTTTCTGACATTATCAAGTCTGTAGGTTTTTCCTCTGTTTTTTCCTATAACCGACTGATGTCCGTCGGTTTTATCTTGAGGTATTTGCCATTTTCTTTAGTAATGCGTACACCCAAATGTGAGTTCTCGCTAATTTTTTCATAGTTCTCGTCAAATCTAACAAACAGAGTTCGATGAATATTTTGTCGAAGACTAAACGTGTTAACATTTGGCGAACTTAAAGGACCAAAACTGTTAAGTGCATACTTAAGGGACTATTTTTAACCAACCCTCATAGTTGAGGGACCATTTTTGTTAACTTGTAGCAAACTTAAAGGACCAAAACCGTTAAGTGCATAGTTAAGGGACTATTTTGAACCTACTCTCATAGTTAAGGGACCATTTATGTCCTTTTCTCGTAAACTCGTGTTAAAAGTATCTCATAACTTGGTTTTTGCATGAATAGCAGAGTCAATACTTTAATATTTTTTTACAGAAGTAGAAAATCATTTTAAAATATATTTATAAAAATCTTATTTTAGTATCAAAGAACGGGTAAGGTTCTAGGGATATTCTGAGAAAAGTGTTAGACATCTCGAAAAAATCGGAAAATGAGATTGACCGACGGATTTAAACACTTTATGGCTAAAAGAATGTAAAAAATGAGAGTTTGAGAGAAACTTTGTCTGAAATCATTGCACTGTTATGAAATAATAAGTGTGGATGTCCACCACACTAGAAATAAATTCTCACCTCCTCCATGATCTCAAAGGTTTAATGTAATGTCTCCCACTTCACCCATGATCTTCCCCACATTCTCATATGTTGAATGTCATATTTATAGCTACCCTTTTATATGCCTCTATGCATCACTATAAATAAAGACATATGAATTCATATTGTACAGACTTGACCACACTTGGATGAATAATAAAATTCTCTTCTCTTGTCTCTCTTTATCTCTTTATTGTTGTTGCTTCATCTTTTGATATATTGTACTAACTCTTTCAGAATAATTTTACAACACGTTATCAACACGAGGCTCAACGATTAAAGGTAAGAATATTATCCACGTAGTTGTTTCGTGAGAAAGTTTGTATGGGTACGTAATTCTTCATTCATCACATTCAAGGTATGAAATATTTTTTCACTATTCATAATTAGTTCAGTAATACGTGAGAAGTCCTTTATCATGAAAGATGTGTTAAATTTCTCTTTCACTGTGAAAGTTATTATTGCAATATTATTTGTGTTTGGCAGTGAAATAAATGTTCACTAGAAGAGTAGTAATTTTACTTAGAAAAGTGAAAGGTGCTTTCTGCCTAACAAACCATATGGTAACATCTACGAAGTCTTCTTAATTATTCATGTATCTATTCAGTGGGAATAACTGTGTTACATATGTCTTACAGTCTTAGTGATCTATAATGGCTTACAAGTTACTTCTAATAAAGATTCATATTTGTATGTATTTGCTTTGAATTTGATTTACGCATATGGATGAAAAATGTATGCTGACCAAAGTAAGTTTTTTTTTAATGTCTGCGACAAAATGGTATCTGCTCAATGGTGGCTAACGATTTTGCTTCCTTTGTCTTTGTGATCAAAGAGTAACGCCTATTATTACGGTTTTGCCAAGTGATAAGAAAAGGTTTGCATTTTATCTTGTCAATTACATTACCACTGTATGCAAAATTTAATTTCTTGTGCATTTTGGGCTTTAGTTACTTTATTTTGCATGACCCTTATTCATAACATGACAGTTTTTTTATCGGAAAAATTAGCTATTTCTGCTTTGTGGTTATAGTATCATAATTGTGGTGCCATTTTGTTACTGTTGAATGTATGTAATGACAATTTAGATTGTAAAGGAAATTCCCAATAACCTGAGGATGCAGTTAAAGATCTTACTGGAAAATCATGGTTGGTGAATGCAATATGCTACTGTTGTTTTTATTTCGAGACATTTATTTCAAAATTACTGCTCGCTCACGGCGTACGATGCATTATTTTTGGTTAATTCAATCACTATAAATAATTAATGCTTCATACGTTGTGATAGTCTCTAATTTTCTTTATGCAGAATATGAATATCTTTTTTCTATCTTGTATATTAATATATAGATGACCTATTGAGTTCCCCTATTTTGCATAAAGCCGATCATCCCCGTTTCAGAATATGTTGATATATAATTTTGTAAACTAAAGGTTGTGAATTTGATTAACTACCTTTGATTAATTCTTTGACCTTTTATGTCATTGGTTGAGGGTAAAACAGTGGATTCAAGTCTTATTGTATTAAGAGGATAAGACATCGGGTTAGAATCCCGGTGCACCATGATAATAAGATGTTGGATTCGAGTCTCATTTGTTTATTGCCTAACACGCCTTTATATGGATACGACTTTGGGTTTGAGTCCCGATGCACTATATTGATGCTATAATGATGACTAAAGCAAAGTAATGTGTATTTGATGAAAAATCGTGAAACCTGTCCCACTTGATATGCTCCATTCCTTGATGTGAATGTGGTAGAGTGCATAATATATATGTTTGAAAGAAGACAAATGGTCGAATGTATGAATCTGGACGTGGAGGGACAAAATAATAATAGTCATCATTGTGGTAATATAAAAGGCAGAACATTATGGGTTCTCAAAATGGTCCTTCAAAAGGTGAAGGTAATTTTTTCCAGCAAGATGTGGTATGAAAGGTCATTGGGCACACGGCTGTCGTGCGACCTAACTTGATGAAATTTTATAAATCCTCCATCAAAGCAAAGGATACAATTTCTAAGTGATGTCGAGGTGGGTCTATGAATATGATAGAGACAATGGGCTTATAATGAAAATTTATGACGCACATATATATGATTATAGTCCATTTCTAGAAGAGAATGTGACTAGTGATAAGCATCCTGAATGCTCTCCCATTTTTGAAAGTGAGATGTGTAAATTATGGATAAGGACGTGCTCGTGTATGGTTGAATAAATATCACAACTCACCTCTACGGGAGGTTTGAGAGAAATTTTATTTTGGCATAAACGGTCATTTGATCAAGTACTTTTAGTACTTCACAGTATTGTGGTATGTCTTATCATGAATTACCTAAAGGTGTATGTAAGAAATAAGTCTTGCTTAAAATGGTTTTGACCATGACCGTAATGACAATTACTCCCTAAAAGAAGATGTTCACCATATGGATGATATTATGAAATATGAGGTAGTACATAATTAATTGGGAGCTCTGAAAAAGCTACTTTGGTACTACCCGGAGGAATGAAATTGTTCAGAATATTGGTGTTGTAGTAAGTCTCAAAAGAAACTTTTTAAGTTTCAAGGCATTGGCCAAATATGAATTATTGTTATGAAAATATTAATGTTTGGATGTCTATTACTTCTCTACACATAACTCCCACTAATTCATGTTCATAACTTTTGTAAAAGTAACCCCCATTACTTTATGACCACTACTCCCACCCTTTATTTCTATAACCCCCAAATAGTTACTACCCATGTTTATGATACACCCTTTGGTGTTCTCAATGTATTCCTATATATAGTTGGGTTGGATGTAATAGTGATATACACTTGAACATACTTGGATGAATAAGAAAGCTCTCATCTCTTTTCTCTCTTTATCTCTTTATTGTTCTTGCTTCATCTTTTGGTATATTGTATTAACTCTTTTAGAATGATTTTACAATACGTTATCAGCACGAGTCTCTAACTTTTACGTTAATAGTGTGTTTGAGCGTGTCTAATATTCTTTCTTGAAGAGTATGAAAAACACTTCCATTATGAAAACCATTTCTGGTGGAATATGAAAGAGAAGCGGTGCAACTGTAATTGTATATACTTCAGGCCAATTTGCGCTTAGTGGAAGCAAATTTACATTTGCAGATTAAGTTCATGAAAAAGGATTTGGATATCGATGGGCAGAGGTAATCCTCGTTACTCTTTAACCACTGCAAAGGTAAGTATACTTTGCCAACTTGTTTGAAATAATTTATTCTTTAGTTTACCTAAAGGCAATTTAAAAGAAAGTGTTGTGCCTATGGCTAGTGAAAAAGAGATTAGTTTATGAATATCCAAACTTTTATTGTTAATATTCTGGTGCTCATCCATACCATAGCAAAACTAACACTAGTATACAATATAGTGAAGCAAAGTTGGTCAAGAGATTGGTTATGGAATTTTCCACTACAGACGATTTATTTTGGAACTCTAAGTTCTAACCACAGAGGTATTTAATTTCCTTAAATTTGGAGAATGTTAAAAGTGCAGGGGTACTGAAAATGTTTTGGAGAAGACCAACTTCAACTCCCAAATGTGGCCATTTTGTATTAGCTGGTACATTTTATTTATAGCTAACTACGCTGGTAGGTACTATATTTTCTTTCTTTCAGTCGTGCGTAGCTTAAAAGAATTTATAATATTATGTGTTTTGGATGCTTTATTAAGCTAATCCTGTGTGTTCGTTAATTTTGATTATGGGCAAAAGCAGCAAAATGGAAGATATTTCCCAGTGAGTTCTTTATTTCTGCTGTTAAAGTAATTGACATTTATACTAACTTGAATATTGAGGAATAATAAGTTATAGGAACTTAAAGAGACAAAATGATTTTCTAATATCAATATCCTCTGCAGAATAACTTTGGCATATATAGTACATAATTACTTCATTGACACTTGTATTACATTGCTAAGTCACACAGGTGATTTCTGGTGTTTGGATTTTATTCTGATTCTAATTTACTATTCTACCAGAGACTAATTCTTCATTGTTTGGATGGTTTTTCCTACGGAACGTATTGTATTCCTGGGCCTAAGGGTGAGTCTCAGTGCACTTTGTCATATTATGGCATTGATAGAGGGTGAGACGGTGGATTCAAGTCCCATCGATTTATAACTAACACGTCTCTATATTGTTAGACGTTGGGTTTGAGTCCCCATGCAATATATTGATGATATAACGATGACTAAGGCAAAATATGTACTTTTGATGAAAAATTATGAAGCCCGTCCGACTTTGCTCCATTCCATGAAGTGAATGTGGTAGCAGTACATGATAAGTTTAAACGATGAAAAAATAATTATTGTTGTTGTACCAATGGACTTGGGCGTGGCAAACGACAAAATTATAATAATAGTCAGCATTGTGGTAATTATAAAAGGAAGGGCACTATGGATTCTCAAAATGGTCCTTCAAAGGTGAAGGTAATTTTTGTCTCAATATGGGGTCATTAGGCACGAGGTTATCATGCAACCTAATTTGATGAAATTTTATAAATCCTCTATCAAAGCAAAAGATACAATTTCAAAGTGACGTCGAGGTGGGTCTATGAATATGATAAAGACAATGGGCTTATAATGAAAATTTATGAAGCACGTATATATGACTATAGTCCTTTCCTTGAACATAATATTGTGACTTGTAATGAGCATCGTGAATGCTCGCCCATTTTGAAAGTGAAATATGAATAAATTATGGATAAAGACGTGCTTATGTATGGTTGAACAAATACTACAACTCGCCTCTACGGGAGGTTTGAGAAAAATAAAGAAAATTTATATTGACATAAATGGTCATTGGTCACGCATTTTTAGTACGTCACAAATATTGTGGTGTGTTCTATCATGAATTACCAAAGGGTAAGGTTTGAGAAAAATAAAGAAAATTTATATTGACATAAATGGTCATTGGTCACGCATTTTTAGTACGTCACAAATATTGTGGTGTGTTCTATCATGAATTACCAAAGGGTAAAAGCAAGAAATAAATCTTGCTTATAAAGATTTTGGTCATGACTATAATAACAATTACTCCCTAAAAGGAGATGTTCACCATATAGATGGTATTATGAAATATGTGTACATAATTAATTGGGAGCTCTGGAAAAGCTAATATGTTACTATCCGGAGGAATGAAATTGTCCATAATATTGGTGTTGTAGTAAGAAACATTTTAAGTTTCAAAGGCATTGGCCAGAAATGAATTATATTGAGACTATAAGTTATGGAAAGTTTTAATATCTTCATATTACTACAACTATAGCGGAAGAACAAAATGTATGTGAAATGTTGCCCGTTTTTCCTTTGAATTTGTACCACATAAATATAAGCATGATGGAATCACATGCTATGGAGGTTGGCATGACCGGTTGACTATCCCGGTTCAGATCTAATGCGAAAATAATTGAGAATTTATGTGGTTATATATTGAAGAAATAAAATATTCTTCAAGAATTCTCTTGTGCTGCTTGTTCTCATGATAACAAATTGGTTAATTTACCAGTTAATGTTAGGATTGTATCCCATGATTTTGGAACGTATAAAAGGTGATATATGTATGGGCCCAGTCACCTGCCATGTAGACCGGTTTACTATTATATGGTGTTGTGGTCACATGTGCATTTGGTATCAATATGTGATTTGGTTATTGCAAGATTGTTTGCTCAAATTATTAAATTAAGAGCACAGTTCCAAACTATGAAAATTATGTTGATATGCTGGTTTGTATCCAAGTTGGTTTAGCAGAAATTGTATATCTCCAATTATAGCTAAAAAATTGGTTATGAGAACAAATCTCCCAAAAGGAAATTTGGTTTGAGATAGGTTATTTAATATGTAGTAGCACTTGTAAACATCTAGCCAACAAGTTAAAATAAGTTCCCCTATTATTGGTTCAGGGTCAGGAACCAAATAATTCTCATCTAAGAGTTTGAATTTGCGTAAATGTATGATTTAATTGCTCCACCACAACGCACAAAGATGGGTCCCCAAATAAGGTTGGAAGGTAAATGTTAGATTTCCTAACATTAGGGGGAGGGATGATAGGCGGCTGGAAATAATGTATATTTAATGAATTATCGCTGGTATGATCCTCGTTGAAAAGATAATTCAAGTTAACTGCCAGACGCATTTGTTGACCCAAAAGACAATATTATATTCCAGCTGCAAATGCTCCAATTAGAACTAAAATCCTTGAAGGACAACGTCTATGACGATAGACCAATTGGTTCCACAGATAAAACTCCTTGAAGAAGGAGAGTGGCAAATGATAAAGATGGTCATAATAATGAGGTAGGTGCTTTAAAAGAGCAATACGACATAAATACTTTATAAAACCTTGGGAAAGGTTCAGATACCTGAAATTGATGAAAAATGAAGAGATCTCGATAAATTATGTCACATTGGAACCGATATCAAATGACCGTCGACGGTATCTTTGAAATAACATAGCGCTCAACATTATAATGGTGACGAGGATCTTGAATTCAAATCTGTCAAAAAATGTGAACAGATATAATGATTGGGCAAATAAAATACGCAGTTAAAGTATTTTTTTTCACTTGGAATAGTGATGTTTTGGACCTATAGTCCAAGGACCTCAAGGTATAATGTCAGTGGGGTACAAATGGATTCTTCTGCGAAAAGTAAAATGAATAATAAAGTCGTAAGATATAAAGTACGACTTGTGTCTTGCGGCATAAAGGTTTTTCGCGAATCCTGGCATTATTGTATGGAGATAAGTTCTCCCGTGGTGGATGCAATGAGGTTTCTTACCAGTCTGGCAATACATGAAAAATTTGAATGCATATAATGAATTGTTGTCATGTCTAGCTAGACAATGAAGTTTATATGAAAACCTTCAAGGATTTAAAAGGTTTTAAAGCGATTCCATTGAGTACCCCAATGGCCATGACATCGCTTAACATTAAGAAAGATCAATTTCGATCTCAGGAAAATGGTCAGAAAGTACCATGTATTTGTGTAATTGGTGCACTTAAATTTCTTACTCTTATAATTCATGAGATAATATTTTTATTAATGTGCTGGAAGGTATAATTTTACTTCTACCTGGAGATACTCGAGTAAAATCAATATTGGTATAGATTTATTTTTTCTAACCATATTGTCAAGGATTTGTTGGTTATGCAAATGCAGGAAGATTATATGCTTTATGTAACATCCGGTGGCACGCAAGTTCTTTATTTATATATGGGTGCTGCCATATTTATATTGTTCTTATAAAGTCAATTATTTGCTATTTACACAAATCATGCAAGGATAACAATGATCATAAAGCAAGCAAATGACATATTGATCTCGGGATGAGCTCAAGGATGTAACATCGTGAATTGGTCACAAAGACATGACTAGTATCAACACTTGGAAAGCCGGTATATAAGATCATTGGAAGGCATCATCTAAAAGAATTGATACGTTGAAGGTGGAATAAAATAAAACACGACTCGCTGAAAGTTATTTTCACGCACGATCTTCAAAGGAATGGTGAAAAGATATTCAAGAAATTCAAGTGACAATTTAGCAGATTTGTTACGACAACATGGTCAACCTCAACATTTGAGAAGCTGATATACAAGGTTTGAATGCGTCATCTCTGAAATGTCAAATGATGTTATTATCAGGGGGAGTAAATGCGCGCTGCACTCTTTTTCCCTTAGTCGAGGTTTTGTCCCACTGGGTTTTCCTGGCAAGGTTTTTAACGAGGCAGCAGATAATGCGTATTACAAGATATGTGTACTCTTTTTCCTTCACTAGGTTTTTTCCGACTAGGTTTTTTCTAGTAAGATTTTAACGAGGCATATTATCTAAGAATAGACATCCAGGGGGGAGTGTTATGAAAATATTAATGTTTGGATGTCTATTACTTCTCTACACATAACTCCCACTAATTCATGTTCATAACTTTTGTAAAAGTAACCCCCATTACTTTATGACCACTACTCCCACCCTTTATTTCTATAACCCCCAAATAGTTACTACCCATGTTTATGACACACCCTTTGGTGTTCTCAATGTATTCCTATATATATAGTTGGGTTGGATGTAATAGTGATATACACTTGAACATACTTGGATGAATAAGAAAGCTCTCATCTCTTTTCTCTCTTTATCTCTTTATTGTTCTTGCTTCATCTTTTGCTATATTGTATTAACTCTTTTAGAATGATTTTACAATAATTATATTGAGATTATAAATTATGGGAAGATTTAATGTCTTCATATTACTACAGCTATAGCGGGTAAACTAAATGAATGTGAAATATTGCCTGTTTTTCCTCCGAATTTGTATCACATAAATACAAGCATGATGGAATCACATGCTACGGAAGTTGGCATGACCGGTTGACCATCCCGACTCAAATGTGATGCGAAAATAATTGAGAATCCATGTGGTTATATATTGAAGAAATAAAATATTCTTCAAGAATTCTTTTGTGATGCTTGTTCTCATGATGACAAATTGATTAATTTACCAGCTAAGATTGGGATTGTATCGCATGTTTTTGAAATATAAAAGGTGATATATATATATGGGCCCAGTCACCTGCCATGTGGACCGATTTAATATCATATGGTGTTAATAGGTGCATCTATGTTGTGGTCACATGTGCATTTGGTATCAATTTGTGATTTGGTTATTGCAAGATTGTTTGCTCAAATTATTATATTAAGAGCACAGTTCCAAAATATGAAAATTATGTCAATATGCTGGTTTGTATCCAAGTTGGTTTAGCAAAAATTCTATGCCTTCAATTATAGCTAAACAATTGGTTATGAGAACAAATCTCCCAAAAGGAAATTTGGTTTGAGATAGGTTATTTAATATGTAATAGCACTTGTAAGCATCAAGCCAACAAGTTATAATAAGTTCCCCTATTATTGGTTCAGGGTCAGGAACCAAATAATTCTCATCTAAGAGTTTGAATGTGCGTAAATGTATGATTTAATTGCTCCACCACAATGCACAAAAATGGGTCCCCAAATAAGGTTGGAAGGTAAATGTTAGATTTCCTAACATTAGGGGGAGGGATGATAGGCGGCTGGAAATAATGTATATTTAATGAATTATCGCTGGTATGATCCTCGTTGAAAAGATAATTCAAGTTAACTGCCAGACGGATTTGCTGACCCAAAAGACAATATTATATTCCAGCTGCAAATGCTCCAATTAGAACTAAAGTCCTTGAAGGACAACGCCTATGACGATAGACCAATCGGTTCCACACATAAAACTCCTTGAAGAAGGAGAGGAGCAAATGATCAAGATGATCATAATAATGAGTCAGGTGCTTTAAAAGAGCACCACGACATAATACTTTATAAAACCTTGGGAAAGGTTCAGGTACCTGAAATTGATGAAAAATGAAGATCTCGATAAATTATGTCACATTGGAACTGATATCAAATAACTGTCGACGATATCTTAGAAATAATGTAGCGCTCAACATTATAATGGTGATGAGGATGTTGAATTCAAATTTGTCAAAGAATATGGACAGATATAATGATTGGTCAAATAAAATACGCAGTTCAAGTATATTTTGTTTCACTTGGAAAAGTGATGTTTTGGACCTATAGTCCAATGACCTCAAAGTGTAATGTCAGTGGGGTACAAATGGATTCTTGTGCGAAAAGTAAAATGAGAAACAAAAACCGTAAAAATAAAGTACGGCTTGTGCCTTGTGGCATAATGATTTTTCACAAAAGTCCTGACATTATTGTATGGAGACGTATGTATTCTCCTGTGGTGGATGCAATGGGGTTTCTTATCAGTCTGGCAATATATGAAAATTTTGAATGCGTATAATTCATTGTTGTCAATATGGCTATATAGACAATGAAAGAAAATCCGTAGGGATTTAAATTTGTTTGAAGCATTTAAGGTTTACGAAAATAAAGCTTCACAAAAATTTATATAGGTTAAAGCGATTTCATTGAGTACCCCAATGGTTGTGATGTCGCTAAATATAAATAAACATCATTTTGACCTAATGATAATGATGAGTATATTGTATTGCATACTACAAAAGAAATTATTAATATAGATTTGTTTGTCCTAACAATTATTATCAAGGTTTTGTTGGTTATGTAAATGCAGGGCATTATTTGTATTATTACATGAAGTTTGGTCTTCAAGCAAGTACTGATTTGCATGTGAGGATACTGCCACACTATGACGTTCGACATGGCAATCAATTGTTGATACTTATACAAAGCAATTCAGGAACGTGTGTCTAGCTGAGATCAATAATTCAATACATTTTGCAATAATATGATGTTTATTTGGAAATGAAAATTTCAACAATATTGTACGAAGCTTGCATAGCTCAATTGAAAGAAGGATATAACACAGGAGACAAAATACAACACATTCCTCAAAGTTCTTTTCCAGACATAATCTTCAACAGAAAGGTGAAATAGGTTTTCAACAAATACGCTCGATTGATAAGTTGACGGACATGTTCAGTAAAGCATTGCTAACCTCGACATTTAAGAAGCTGCTATACAAGATTTGGATGTGTTGTCTCCAAGAATTAAGTGATACTTTTATCAGGGAAGTATAATACGCGTTGTACTCTTTTTCCCTTAGTTGAGGATTTGTCCCATTGGGTTTTCCTGGCAAGGTTTTTAATGAGGCGGCTAGCAATGCGTATTACGAGATATGTGTACTCTTTTTCCTTCACTAGGATTTTTTCCCACTAGGTTTTTCCTAGTAAGGTTTTAATGAGGCACATTATATATTAAGACATAGACATCTGATCGAAATGAAAAAAAAAACATATTGCGAAAATGACCATGGGTTGCCTCCCAAGAAGCGCACAATTTAACGTCGCGGCACGACGTAATACCACTTTTGGTGTTAAGGTCCGGTGCCATGTTTCAACCGGTGAGCATCAACAATCTTGTCTCCGTCAATCATCCAATGGTAGTGCTTTACCCGATGTCCATTCACCCTGAAAGTACGCGTTCCATCGTCGGACTTTAACTCTATCGACCCATTGGGTTACACTCACCAAAGTAAAAGGGCCGGACCACTTGGATTTCAACTTGCCCGGAAAGAGCTTCAACCTTGAATTGAACAGCAACACCGAATCACCCGGTTGAAAATCTCTCTTTAGAATTTTGATATCATGATAGTGCTTCATCCTTTCTTTATACAAACTCGCACTCTCATAGGCATGATACCGAAACTCATCTATTTCATTCATTTGAAACAACCACAGCTTGGTTGCTTCATCCCAATTCATGTTCAACTTTTTTAATGCCCACAAAGCTTTGTGTTCAAGTTCAACAGGTAGATGACAAGCTTTACCGAACAACAAACAATAAGGAGAAGTACTAATGGGTGTCTTGAATGCTGTTCTATAAGCCCAAAGAGCATCATCAAGCTTAGATAACCAATCAGTTCTGTTTGCGTTAACCGTCTTGGATAAGATGCTCTTTATCTCCTGATTGGAGACTTTGACTTGCCCACTAGTTTGGGGGTGGTAAGAAGTTACCACCCTGTGCTGCACTCCATATTTCTCCAAGAGATTAGCGAATTGTTTGTTGCAAAAGTGAGTGCCACCATCACTAATGATTGCCCTTGGAGTGCCAAATCTTGTGAATATGTTTCTTTTGAGAAATTTAGTGACACTCTTGCCATCATTGTTGGGCAATGCTACAGCTTCAACCCACTTGGACACATAGTCAACCGCAACAAGGATGTATCGCATACCACGAGAACTCACAAATGGGCCCATAAAGTCGATGCCCCACACATCAAATAGCTCAACCTCCATGACAAAATTCATTGGCATTTCGTGCTTCTTCCCAATTGACCCTTGGCGTTGACATTGGTCACAAGATTTCACCATCAAATTTGCATCATGATAAAGGGTGGGCCAATAATAGCCACATTCAAGCACTTTAGCTGCTGTGCGGTTCCCACTGTGATGACCCCCCACGGAAGAGTCATAGAAAGCTTTCAAGATTTCCATGGCCTTGGATTCGGCCACACATCGCCGAATGATGTTGTCGGCACAAGTGCGGAATAAATAGGGCTCATCCCAATAGTATTGACGAATATCTCTCAAAAAATTCTTCTTTTGATAAGCCTTGATGTCGTCTGGGATAAGACCCGTTACCAAGAAGTTGGCGATATATGTATACCAAGGGGCAACCTCACAAGATACAGCCAAGAGTCTCTCATCAGGGAAAACATCATTTAACTCAAGATTTCCACTCGGTCTCCCAGCTTCCTCAAGTCTAGATAGATGATCCGCAACTTGGTTTTCACAGCCTTTTCAATCTTTGACCTCAAAGTCAAACTCTTGCAACAATAATACCCAACGAATCAACCGTGGCTTTGCATCTTTCTTTGTCATCAAATATCTCAAGGCCGCATGATCCGTATGAACAACCACTTTGGATCCAAGTAGATAGGCCCACAACTTCTCAAACGCGTAGACAATGGCTAAAAGCTCTTGCTCGGTGACGGTATAATTCATATGAGCTCCATTGAGGGTCTTGCTAGCATAATAAATTGAGTGCATGATTTTGTTGTGCCTTTTCCCAAGCACCGCACTAATAGCAAATCCGCTCGCATCACACATGAGCTCAAATGGCATTGACCAATCCGGAGATACAATAATTGGAGTAGAGGTGAGCATTTCCTTCAACTCATTAAATGCCTTAAGGCACTTCTCATCAAATGCAAACTTAGATTCTTTTTCAAGAAGCTTACACATCGGGCTGGCGATCTTGGAGAAATCTTTGATGAACTGTCGATAGAAGCCGGCATGGCCTAAGAAGCTACGAACCCCTTTGACAGAGATTGTGGAGCGAGCTTGGCTATAACATCAACTTTTGCTTGGTCTACCTCAATACCTTTCTCGGAAATCCTATGGCCAAGGACAATCCCTTCCTTCACCATGAAATGACATTTCTCCCAATTAAGTACAAGGTTGGTTTCTTCACACCGCTTCAATACCTTATCGAGATTAGCAAGACATTCGTTAAAAGAGTCACCAACAACCGAAAAGTCATCCATGAAGACTTCTAAGAAATCTTCCACCATATCCGAGAAAATAAACATCATACACCGTTGGAAAGTAACCGGGGCATTGCACAAGCCAAAAGGCATGCGGCTGAAAGCAAAAGTGCCATAAGGACAAGTGAAAGTGGTTTTCTCCTGGTCCTCTAATGCAATGTTAATTTGGTTGTACCCCGAATAGCCATCCAAAAAGCAATAATAAGCTCTTCCGGCTAGCCAATCAAGCATTTAATCAATAAAAGGCATAGGGAAGTGGTCTTTACAAGTCGCGGTGTTGAGCTTTCGATAGTCCATACACACTCTCCATCAGGTAACTGTCCTTGTAGGAATCAACTTCTTCTTGGAATTAGGGACAACAGTGATGCCCCCCCCCCCCCTTTATTTGGCACACATTGCACCAGACTAACCCATGGACTATTTGCAATTGGGTATACAACACCCGCATCCAACCATTTGATTATCTCCTTCTTGACCACTTCTTGCATAGGAGGGTTTAGCCTTCTTTGATGCTCTACACTTGATGAACTATCTTCCTCAAGTTCAATTCTATGTTTACAAATACCGGAGGGAATCTCCCTAATATCTGCAATAGTCCACCCAATAGATCTTCGATAAGCCCGCAACACTTCAAGCACCTTTTGAGTTTGTTCCTCATTTAACAAAGATGAGAGAATAACCGGTAAAGTATTATATGGGCCAAGAAAAGCATACTTCAAATGAGAGGGAAGTAGCTTGAGCTCAAGTTTTGGAGGCTCAATAATCGAAGGCTTAGCCGGGGGAGTGGTTCTTTTATCAAGATCAAGAGATAACTTCTTCGGCTCATAAGAGTACGAACCCCGGCCAATAAGAGAATTAACCGTTTCAATATACCCCTTCATGTCATCCGCCTCAAAGTTCACCAAAATAGCCGAAAGTGTTTCGTCAAAGTGCTCATCCTCTAACTTATGATCCACCGCTTCGTCTACCACATCGAAAGAATCAATGACCGAAATGCTTTCATAAGCACTAGGCAATTTTAACCCCTTGCTAGCTTCGAAAGTTACCTCTTCATCATTGACCCAGAATTTTATTTCATTCTTTTTCGAGTCCATTAGAGCTCTCCCGGTGGCAAGAAATGACCTTCCCAAGATAATTGGGACTTCTTTGTCCACCGCACAATCAAGGATGACAAAATTTACCGGCAATAAGAATTTCCCCACTCTAACAAGGATGTCATCAACAACCCCTAGCGGTCTTTTGATGGTTCTATCGGCCATTTGGAGATGCATGCTCGTTGGTCTAGGTGTTCCCAAACCGGCTTGCTTGTAGATGGGTAGTGGCATCAAATTAATACTAGCCACATTGTCACATAAAGCACGAGCAAAATCATGATGACCGATGGTGCAAGGGATAGTGAAAGCCCCGGATCTCCCTTCTTCTCAACCTTTGATGACGAAATAATAACGCTCACACGATGGGTGACTCCCACCGTATCATGCTTTATTGATCTTTTCTTCGTCAACAAATCTTTCAAGTATTTAGCAAATCCAGGCATTTCTTGGAATGCATTAAGAAATGGGATATTCATTGACAACCCTTTCAATTGGTCGTAGAAGCGTTGGTACTTGACATCCTCCGTTCTTTTCATCAATATTTGTGGGAGCGGGGGAGGAGATTTATATGTTTAAGTCAAGGGTTTAATTGCCCCCGTGACCTTGCTCTTTTGGGTGCTACCACCGGTAGCTTTTTCAACACCTGGCTCCTCGTCACCCTTGAGAACAATAGGGTGTGCCTCCTTCTCTTTCTCAACAATAATAGGCACTTCAATTGGTGCCTCCAGTTCTTCTTCAATTTCTTCCTCAATAACCTCATCAACAATCGGCTCGACAATGATAGGTTCAACCACTCTCTGATTCACCGCATTAAGGATCTTTTCACTTCTAGTAGAAATAGTTTTGCATGAGGCAATTTGATCACCTCCACTACCCCTTGGGTTCGGAATTGTGTCGCTAGGAAGGCCCACTCTTTGTGGTGGATGTTGCTCACGAGAAAGATCTCGCATTTGTGACTTAAGTTTTTGAATCGAAGTAATGTGAGAGCCTACCACTTCGGTCAAATTTTCCATTTTCTTATCACTCTTATGTTGGTTGTCCAATATCTTTTCAAGCATAGATTCCATTCGAGAGGTCTCTTGATCATTGGAAGGACCTTCTCGCCAATTTTGAGAGTTAGAAGAATGGCCCTTTGGTAGAACATAGGCATTGGAATTACGATTACCATAATTGTTGTTATTGTAATCCCTCCTGTCCGAACCACCATATTCATTTCGGCCATATTGATTTCTTTGTTGTTGGGGTCTCCATTGCTTTTGATAACCCCCTTGAAAGTTATCGATATAATTAGCATCCTCACGTTGTGGCTGCCCCTCTAGATAAGTTTCCTCCTAGACTTGGTACATTCCGGGAGCATGAGATGGAATCTCTTCGACAACATTCACACTTTTAGTTTCTTTCTCCGCAAGCCTCTTTGACAGCAGATCCACGGTGGTTTGCAATTGAGCAAAAACATGATCTCGCTCATGATTTTCTTTGGCCACCGCGGAAACAGAGGGACTACCATATGACAAGATTTCACTATCACTTGAGTGCCAAGCTTGATTATGGGTGGTGAGCTTATCGAGCAACCTGGTGATGCTAACAAATGATTTGTCCATAAAGCATCCCTCAGCTGCAGTGTTGACAGCAATTTGATTCATTGTATCTAACCCCTTGTAGAACTTCTCGGTGAGAATAGCATCCGGAAACCCGTGAGTTGGAGATTGAGCTAGATAGTACTTGAAACGCTCTCATGCCGAATATAATTGTTCCCCCGGAAGTTGTTTGAACTCAAAGATCTTATACCGAAGCTCAGTCTTTTTGCTTGGTGGGAACCACTTCTTCAAAAATGTATTGGCTAACTCGCTCCAGGTGTGAATAGAATTGCTGGGGAGCTTTTCATACCATTCCCTTGCTTGTCCAGCCAAGGAATATTTAAAGACCCGTAACCGAAGTGTATCAGCAGAAATAGCACCTTGGGATTGTTGAGCACACACATGCAAGAAGTTCTTCAAATGTCGGAGTGGACAATCCTTCGAAGAATTTCGGAAATAACCTTCAATTTTCAGCAGCTAATAGATAGAACTATCAATTTTGAAAGTAGCATTTCCAGTCCTAGGAGGAACCACAACAGAAGCATAATCAGCTTCATTGATGAATTCCGCAAATATATTCTCATCCTTATCCTCTTCTTGTGCAGGTGGGTTCACTTGGAGTCCACCTTGGTTTCCTTGATTCTGATTCTGTCTTCCTGGCATGTTAACCTGGTTCACCACAATAGCAAACAAGATGTGATGGAATAGAAAATTTTTTAAAGAAGAGTACACAACAATCAGTAATTTCAAAATCGTATTCCCCGGCAACGGCGCCAAAATTTGATACGCTCAAATTACACCTATTAAGGGCGTAAAGCGGACGTTGTCAAATATAGTAACCCAAAAAAGGTTGGGGTCGAATCCCACAGGGAATATGGAGAGAAAAGGGTACTAATTGTATGCGATACTAGTCTTTAAAGGCTTTAATCCTATTCCGAATAGTTTGAAAAGAGATTTAGTTTGTATTCGCTATTTTGAAGTATTTGGAATTTGTTTGGATTGGGAGAACCAAAGTTGTGTCCCCGCGATGATTAGATGTTATGTTATGGGTATCAATATGATATATTTCTAATGGGTCGGGGTTTTGTATGCACTTAATCTCTAATGCACTTTCTAATATTTTTCAGTAGTTAGAAAGTATTTCTTTTCATGATTTTCCCAAATGCAGAAAAGTTGTAAATAAGATCGATTAAATATGTCAAGTAGAACTCATCTTATCCCTAAGCGAGTTCATTAAACGAGAGTTAGCGCCCCTAGTCCTTGTTATATTATTTCAAATCACGCCCTAGTTCATCTTTCCAAATAAACTAGGGTTTGTGCATGAGC
The DNA here is from genome assembly GCF_019175385.1 of Lycium barbarum. Classification (NCBI taxonomy): domain Eukaryota; kingdom Viridiplantae; phylum Streptophyta; class Magnoliopsida; order Solanales; family Solanaceae; genus Lycium; species Lycium barbarum. The sequence goes on from NC_083345.1 coordinate 105,601,231, forward strand.
AAGTGTTTGCAACCACTAATGAACAATGAATGCGAGAAATAATAAAACACATCACAACACATTATATATATATATATACAATGTTAGACACCCATTACATAGCACCCACCATTTGGGTCCACAACTTTGATTAAATAAAAACTACTCACACATTATGGTCTCAAAAGTAGTAAGCAATAAATGAGACATAAAGCTTACAAAGTGTGATAAAGATTATGAAAAATGGAATCTTGTTGTCTTCACTAAGCTCCAAAAGGGGAGTATTCAATGCTCACCCACCAATGGAACTTTGTTCACGTGGTTAAAAATGAAATTTGCTGCTAAAAAAACCTAAAATGTTCTTTAAATAGGCTACAAAACACTCACAGCAGCGACTGACAAAATTGCCCCCGATAGCAAGATCGACGGACCGTCGATCGTTCGACGATCCGTTGATTCCTCCGTCCTTTATATCTTCAGCAATGTGATCCATTCGACGGTGCCGTCGACCAGTTCGACGCTCCGTCGAGTGTTCCGTCTTTCTCTCTTCTTGTTGACAGATCTTGATTGACGACACAAACGACGAAGCGTCGATCAGTTCGAAGCTTCGTCGATGTCTCCGTCCTTTGTCGTCTTCAACTTTGTCATCACTGGAAAATCGAGCTTATCGACGCTTCGAAGGACGGTCCGTCGGCTGATCGACGGAACGTCGATTCTTCATTTTTTTGCCAATTTTCCCTTTGTTCTTTGTTTTTGCTTTTGGGCCATTGTTTTCCTAAAACACAACAAAAACATATTAACAAGAACCAGACTTACTTGAAAACAACCAAAATTCATAGTGTCGAATGTGCCACAAATCCGCGGCACATCAACATCCAAGGGGGAGTGTTATGAAATAATAAGTGTGGATGTCCACCACTCTAGAAATAAATTTTCACCTCCTCCGTGATCTCGAAGGTTTAATGTAATGTCTCCCACTTCACCCATGATCTTCCCCACATTCTCATATGTTGAATGTCATATTTATAGCTACATTTTTATATGCCTCTATGCACCACTATAAATAGAGGCATATGAATTCATATTGTACAGACTTGACCACACTTGGATGAATAATAAAACTCTCTTCTCTTGTCTCTCTTTATCTCTTTATTGTTCTTGCTTCATCTTTTGATATATTGTACTAATTCTTTCAGAATGATTTTAAACATGCACTTAATTATGCCATTAATTCGATTAATGAATCATCTTTATAATTTGACTAATTTTGTAAGATGGTAGAGTAGTTATTCCTTACAAAATATATGTTCAGATGGTCTTGGAATTTGAATCAAACAATTTAATTCAACTTCTAAGTTAATGACATTCTTGTTAGAAATCTTCAAGTTATCTTACAAGACTAGTGGCTTTTGGCCCGTGTTAAGTCCAGGCCCAAACTATATTTAAATTAATTTTTAATTTTTTTATGTGTCTTTATGCTACTCGGGCTTTTTGTTTTGTTTTTGTAATAGTATTATATCAGTTGTAAAGGTAGTTCAATAATTTCTCAATGTTTCTAAAATATTAAAAATCATATAAAAAGTTTTGTAAGTTAAAAAGCAATATTTTTCCTAGAATATATTTAGACTTCCTTTTTATTTTCAAACAAGTGCATGCACCAAAGCTCTTCTCCTTTTTATTTTACTGAACTTTTTTTAGATTAAAGTCCTTAATGATTCAAATTGAGTTTTACCTAGATGTTGGATTAATTTAATTATTTTTTCTCAATTAAACTTATATTGGTTAACTTATTTTTTGGAAGAAAAAAATAATTACGGTATTCAAGTTATATCAAAAATATTTAATGCTACAAATTGTTGTATGATAACATCAATGAAGTTAACTTATAAGCAAAAATAGAATTTAAAATTAAAATAATTAAAGTTTTGAAAGGACGAAAGGAATTGGAAAGTTAATGAAATTATTTATTTTTCTTACTTTAGTTTTTCCTTGTCCTTAAAAAATGCATGTTAAGAAAAACGATTTTTTTTTCTCAATTTAATTAATTTATTTAAGATATCTATATTGTAATTTCTTAAACGATGTAATTTTAGTATACGTTTAACTAATCATTTGTCCAAAATTATATAAAACATTGATTATCTCATCTTTTGCAAAACATACCAATATCCAAAACTGTGAAAAAATCACGCTTGTTTGGAATTATTTAGTATTATTACTCCCTCCGTCCCAATTTATACAACACTATTTCCTTTTTAGTCAGTTCAAAAAATAATCACCTTTCTCTATATACTAACAATTCAACTTTCGAGCCACACAAATTTTCATTGTTTGTTTTAAACCACAAGCTTCAAAAGTCTTCGTTCATTTCCTAAACTCTGTGCCTAGTCAAACACGTTCATATAAAATGGGGCGCCGGGAGTATTATTCAGAGAGCTTAACTATATTTTTTTAATTATATGTGAATTTTTTTTTTAAATATAATTGTAACACCTCGTACCATTAAACTAAGCAATGTTCATGATTTGGGACTTAGAAAATAAGACGGGAAATGTTGGAATTAAATTCGTCTCAATTCAGCAAAGTTCCATTTTTACGACCAGATACACGAACCGTATATTATTATACGGCATATACTTTCAACCCGTATTTGTTAGGTGGAAAGTTCCAGTTCCTGCCAAGTTTTTGAAATGCTTTAATACGGAGCATATAATGTTATACAAACCTCATATTAAGTTCATGAAACTCTTTTGGAAAATTTTAGTTCCTGGAATTTCAATCATTGTTAAATACGGTCAGTTTATACGAACCGTATAACATATATGGACTGTACAATGCCCCGACTCATTTAAGTATAAATACCCCAATTCAGCCTTTTTATTCTGTTTTTTCATACTACCAAGCCCTAGCACGAAGGTTTTCTTCTCCCATCAATCCAAAACAATAAGGTAAGCCATTCCAAGTCAATTCTAGCATATATTCACATAATCTAATAAGGAAATCATTGTTCCTAACCTGGGGTTTTCAAGAAAACCCATCTCAAGGCTCAAGGTTTAATCTTTTGGAATTCTATTACAAGTTTTGGAGCATTAACAGGTATGTAGAGTTTCTATCTACGTGTGGGAACATCATTGTTTTTCCTCACGCTACGTTTGTCCATGATTATACGAATGTTTACCAAAATTAGGGTTTTAGCAATGTTCATGATAACCCTAAGTTCATGTATCACGATATACCATGTTTGTATGATTACTTCATTATTGTGTTCTTAATATTCCCTTTTGGTTATTGCGAATCTGTTTGTAATCCATGAAAACCCATACTTTGCATTCTATGGGTTCTTACATGCAAGATATCAACCATTATGCTTATTTTTCTTGAAACTCCTACATGTCTCTACGTTTTCATACAAGTCATATTATATATTATATTCATATTGTAATACAAGCAAGAAACATGTTTACAAGCAAATTATATAATTCATGGGCTACTACGCCAACTATATCCATGTTCATGTTTTGGGAGTAGTACAGATTACCGAGAAGGCTCAAACAACCTGAAACTACATATGCCAGCGTAGCATAAGGATCGCTTCGCCCAGTTAGGACAATACTTTCATGTTTACTCATTGTGGTTATTGAATCCATTCATGTTCATGGTCATGTCCTGTAACCCGGTAAGGTACTAAATGGCTTAGCTGGTCGGGCAGAGACAAGACGCCACGTGCTTACGTGGTGGTTACATGTCGGTTATACTAATTCTCTCCCACAGATATCTTTACAGACTTAGAATATTTTACTCATGTTATACTTATATATTTATGTCAGATGATATTCATGTTCATGATTCAGCTTACAGTTTCAATTTCAGTTCTATTACTTCATGTGCCATACTTTACTTCATTCAGTTGCTTTACATACCAGTACAATTCAAATGTACTGACGTCCCCTTTATTTGCCTGGGGGCCTGCATTTCATAATGCAAATTTACAGGACGACGGATCATCACCTCGGGACTCAGCACGTATTAGCTTTTGGTGAGCCCCGTTCTATTCGGGGTTTAGCTTTATTTATGTTATTTTCTTTATGGAGTTAATGTATGCCGGGAGCCTTGTCCCGGTAAACAGTTTAATAGTCAGATTCATATCAGAGGTTATATAGACTAGTCAGTCATGTTATGTCAGATAGTTCAGAGTCGTCTAGCCATTTTGGCTTATTATTATTATGTTTATTCAGACTATTCCACATTATGAAATTATGATATTTTCAAACTTATGATTTACGGTCCCACGCTTTACTTAACTTATGCATGATTATGGTTTATTCTGCATCAGTACATGTCTATGTTGAGTCAGCAAGCCATGTGATTCGCTCGGTCACATGCAGTCAGGCATTGTGTGTCGTGTTACGCCCAGGCTATGGTTCGGGGCGTGACAATAATATTTAAGCATGTACTAAGGTAGAAGGGAATGTTACGATAACCTTTTTACTTGTCTATGATAAATTTCATAGGAAAAAGAAAACTTGAAACAAATTTAACAATCATTTCCACATAAATTAAAGTCAATAACTTTTCTAATATATATATAAGTGTCCAAGAGGGATGAACACAACAACAATAAGTTGTACAAAAAGATGTCTGAGTTGTACATTAAATTTGAACTTATTTCAATTGTACTTGGTTTCTTTCCTTTTTTTCCAGTTCTGGGTCCACTTCATTTAACAAGTACTACTACTTGGTTTTCCACCTATTCTCTATACACGTGTATTCTACTTTTATGTTATCATATTTCTTTACTTCTACACTTCATTTTATTACTCTAATATAGAAAGCACATGACTCTGTACTCTAAGCAGGGACTAACATGTGTACATTTCAGAAGTTTAACATTAATTCTACCTCTTGTGTGTTTACGTTTTAAGTCCCCCACGTGTCTGTAGTGTCTCAATTGTCCTTTCATTTCCTTCATTTGGCATATAGTCCCTCTATCTCAATTTAAGTGTTTAAGTTTGACTAGACATGGAATTTAAGAAATAAAGATAGACTTTTGAATCTTGTGGTTTTAAATAAAAAATGTATATAATATAATAAAATATCCTTTAAATCTTGTGATTATAAACTTGACATATAGGATATTTGAATTGTCAACTTACTAAATATAAAAAGAGGTGGACATAACCAAAATAAGACAAATTATAACAACTGAGAAATTAAGGGGAAAAATAAGAGGAAAAGAAACAAAATATGGAGACTCACTAAGGAGAATCGCGGTATCCTTTGTAAAATATACAAACCATAAAGACTAACTAAAGTGAGTAATGCCTTTCTTCTTCACTATTCCGGTGGTCTCTCAACCTTTCTTCTACTTCTCCGGTCTTCACTGGCTCGATCTGATTTTTCTCTGAGCTGCTTGGTGGTGGTTCATATAGTTGGTACTCTGAATTTGAAATTTTCTTTTAATTTTTCCTGTTTAAATTAGAGTTTTGCTATTAATTTTGGTGAGTTTATTCTACAAATTTCTTTGCTAATTAGATGTAACGCAGTGTCTCAATTGTCTTTTCATTTCCTTCATTTGCCATATACTCCCTCTATCTCAATTTAAGTGTTTAAGTTTGACTAGACACGGAGTTTAAGAAATAAAGATAGACTTTTGAATCTTGTGATTATAAACTTGACATGTAGGATATTTGAATTGTCAACTTACTAAATATAAAAAGAGGCGGACATAACCAAAATAAGACATATTTTAACAACAATTGAGAAATTAAGAGGAAAAATAAGAGGAAAAGAAACAAAATATGGAGATTCACTAAGGAGAATCGCGGTATCCTTTGCAAAATATACAAACCAGAAAGACTAACTAAAGTGAGTAACCAAATTAATCATGTTAGGTCCCGTGCGCACGGGCATAGTTTGGATCAATTTGGTGAATAAATAAATCTTTTGCAATCAAACTCTGTCTTAAGGTAAAGTTTGAAACTCTGCCTGAAGTTAGAGTTTTGCAAGCTAAACTCTACCTTGCGATTTTTTAAAATTTTTGACTGAGCAGGGGTTCAAACCCGGAACCAAGAGGTTTTTAGCGAAGGGCAAAATTTAAAGACCATCAATTTGAGGGGCAAAAATTAAAGATCACTCCTGTATATGGGCAATCGTGCAAATTGTCCGTTGTCTTTTGCAATCTAATATGTGTTGGGTTCAAATCAACTTGTGAAATCAACCACACTTTTTTGTGCGGATTGCCCTTCAAATGCACTGGTCTTTAATTTTTTCCCTTTTCCTAATACATGAGGTTTGGGGTTCAAACCCTGGCTCAGTAAAAAAGAAAAATTCGCAATGTAGAGTTTCGTAGCAAAGTTAGGCCTATTCGGTTAAAAGTTAGGCCTTAAGACAGAATTATGCAAAATTCCAACTGAGTAAAAAAAAAATCTCCTTAATGCAAACCTCTACCTTAACGTAGTTTTGCCTTATGCGTGAAGGCAAAACTCTGCCTTAAGGTAGAGTTTGCCAAGCTTGAAGGCAGAGTCCTTATGCCTGAAGGCAAAACTCTACCTTGCAATTTTTTTTTAAAATTTTTAATTGAGCGGGGGTTCGAACCAGGAACCAAGAAGTTTTAGTGAAGGTAAAAATTATGGATGAGGGACAAAAATTAACACCCCGAATAACAGCAATCGTGCAAATTGCCCAATCAACCATGTTATCCTTGAGATGTTTGGACCTCTATTATGCTGTGTACATATAAAGTCAGTTGGGCTTGAGGCCCAAGATATTGAGTCTGAGAATTTATCTTGAAAATACGCAACACCAAGTTGCTTTTAGAGCCCGTTTGGATTGGCTTACAGCTTAAAGCTGTTTGCAGCTTATAAGCTGAAAAAAATAAGTTGGGTAGTCCAACTTATTTTTTTTGGCTTATAAGCTGTTTTCAGCTTATAAGCTGTTTTCAGCTTATAAGCTGCTTTAGATAAACTAAGTCAAATGGGTCCAATTATTTTTTTGAGCTTATTTTAAGCATAAAATGACTTTAAGCTGGCCAGCCAAACACTCAAAAAAGCTGAAAACAGCTTATAAGCCAACTTATAAGCCAATCCAAACGGGCTCTTAATCTCTTTATAAACCTTTTGGCATTTGAAAACTGATTTAACACTTCAAATTTAAACATTGTCATTAACGCAATATAAACTTAATTAGTTTGGCCCTTTTCTGCCTCTAAGATTCATCTAGGATAGGAAAGAAAAACAAAGAGTACAAAAATGTTGTAAGATTTACAACCCAAAGAAAAAGACCTGGTGAGGAGGACTTTAGTTGTATTTCTTTAGTTTTTTAGAAATAAACCTGTCAATGTTTTTCATTGAAATTACACGTGTTAGTCACTGTTTACTTCACTGAATGTCAACCACGTTAATAGTTCACGCATTGAGATTTTAGGACTTAGAGCCTGTTTGGATTGGCTTATTTTAGGTGCTCTTAAGCCAAAATAGTTTTTAATCACTTTTGTAGTATTTGAGTAAAATAAAAAAGTGCTTTAAAAACTTGCTTTTAAGATAAAATGACAAAAATAAAGTCAAAAGCCAGAAGTTATAATTCCTAACTTACGGCTTTTGGCTTCTAAGTTCTAACTTATGACTTTTGGCTTATAAGTCAAAAGTCATAAGCCCATTCAAACAGGCTCTTAAGCGTTTAAGAGGCAGACCTCATGTGAATTGAGGGGTTTGTACGGGGGCAATGTCACGACCCGGCTAGAGGGTCGTGACGAGCACCCGGTGCTACCCCACCCGAGCACCCCCTTATCGTACATAACATAACATCTAGGTGAACCATAAGTCAATTCGTGCTTTTCTTATCGTTAATCATATTGATCCCATTAGACGACCATCATCATTTAACATATCATAGGCATCTATGCCACATCATAAGTACAAGGCCGACGTGGCTAACAAAAGATATACAAAACATGGGCCGACATGGCCGAACATCTCTACCCACATATACATGACTACGAGCCTCTAAGAGTATGACATATCGTATGAGCGGGACAGGACCCCGCTATGCCCATAATTATATACACAAAAGAATAAGTACCTAAAAGTTACGGCTCCGAAAGAAATGGAGCTCTGCTATGCAATCTCTGAATAAGCAGTTATGGATCAAGTCTGTCTCCCTGTGCACCTGCGGGCATGACGCAGCGTCCACAAACAAAAGGACGTCAGTACGAAGAATGTACTGAGTATGTAAAGCATGATCAACATCAATATAGAAGCATAATAGATATCATATGGAAATAGTATGGGAGGGGAGACAGTAATATCATCATCATCATGTCGCTTACTTGCATACATCGTCGTTCGTATCCCATAATAATACTCGTACCATACTTGTGCTCATATTCGTATACATGTCCTTATTCGTATCCTTAGACATAGTCTTATCACATTCATATTCATATTATATACATAGTCATTTCATATACATAGCATTTACATAGCATACCCGACCTCATAGGATCGGTGTCTTATACATGCTTGGCCAACCAAGGCTCAAGGTCATACATACCTGGCCCTACCAAGGCATCAGGGTTATCCGTACCATCTGCAGAGGTGTGCGCGCGTTTCGTAATCGTATACATACATTATACATAGTCATATACATATAGTCTTGCCCGGCATCATAAGCTCGGGGTCTTATTATAGCCCTTCATGGCATACATATACATATATCATAGCTCGTAAGCATCTCTAATCTCATTTTACTCTCATCATCATTACTATCCTCATCATTATCGTTACATTTACATTATAGACTTACTCGTGATACGAGGAACATAGTATAATCATAGTACGTATCAAGGGTCGTGAGCTTATGAGCTCGGAATGTCAACCATGTGAAGACAACATACTCATATAGAGGAATTAGGAATTTGGCCAAGAACCATGCCTTATGAAAGAAGGGTTAGCCTTACATACCTTTCCGTCGAACTATTCTACACTTGCACGTTCCCTTCCAATGCTAGCGTTTATACCTTCATTAATATCATAACAATGGCCATTAGTCATTCACATTATCCGCATTATCTAGATTCCTCAATTTGCCTCTAATTCACCCACATTCATGGTCATAACACCCATCTTCGTCCATTCGTCTAAAGTGTTTAGTTCATGATCTTAATACCATTTATAACACATTCACATCACAACACAACAACATTCATAACTCAATTCAAACTATTTCTCAAAATGTCACTATTCATCATTCATGACCTAGTTGACCACATTTTCTACAATCCATGTATTTTAATTCTCCAATACCTTAAACATCTTGTAAAAATCATGAATCTTACCTTAGAAGTTGTAGGAACAAGCTTTGGTTGATAATACTCTTCTTTGAGCAAAACCCTAGTTTTTCTCCATTTGGATTTCTTGACTTGGATGATCCTTGATGATTCCCTTATCCTTGATTCACTTGTCTTAATGTTATTGATGGCTTATAATCCTTGAAAACTCATATAATAAATGTAGAGAGAAGTTTTAGAGAGAAGTGGTGTAATGTTGTAATGAAATAAAATAAGTCTTGATCCTCATATTTAATGAATTGGAAAATCTGTGCTGGGTGAACAGTGGTCGTCCATGGAGGTTTACGGTCCGTATTCCACTTTACGGACCGTCCTTTGTGATCGTCTTTAAGCTTAAGCAGGACCAGAGACTTTGGCCTGCATGCATGGTGATTTACGACCATGGTTTACGGGCCGTAAATCACTTTACGGTCCGTCCACCAGGTCGTATTATACCTCGTCCTCAACTGGCAGAAAGTTGAAGTTTGGCATGCCAGTTTACGACCTGGCAATTTACGGACCGTATGCCAGTTTACGGTCCGTATTTGCACTTTACGACCACTGGCAGAAAGCTGAAGCTTTTGCATGGCAGTTTACGACTGCCAGTTTATGGACCGTATTGCACTTTACGGTCCGTATTTTGCAATATACGACCACTGGGCAGTTTTGCCAACTTTCAATTTTTCTCACTTCTCGACTTTTCATTCTAATCATCCACATCCCTTCACATACATTTCCCATGAAACATTATACACTCGCACTCCTCGCACACATCATTAGTTCATTTACTTGCGTACCAACGCGAAATTTTTCCGAGGTGTAACAGGCAATTTGCAGAAATTGCCCTTCGCTAGGGTGGTCTTTCATTTTTACCCCTCAAATTGGTGGTCTTTAACTTTTGCCCTTCACTAAAAATCCCTTGGTTTCTGGTTCGAACTCTCGCTTAGTTAAAATTTAAAAAAAAAATGGCCTTAAGGCAGAATTTTGCAAAATTCAGCCTTGCGATTTTATTTTTCACTGAGGTGACAACCTTGGGGTATTAGGCGAAGGGCAAACTTAAAGACCACCAATTTGAAGGGCAAAAATCAAAGATCACCCCAAATGAAGGACAATCCGCGCAAAAAAATGTTTATATGGTAACTAGTTAAGTTACAAAATATGTCAAGTTTAACTGGTTATCTAAGTCTTCACTCTTACTTTGTAGGAAATGTTATGCGAAATACCTAGCATTTCAAAAAGAAAATTATATGAAAAATACACATTTTAAAAATATTACCTTGTAGAACTATTTAAGGAAAGGTATTTACAAAATACGCAATAGATATTTAAGTTTTATACTTCGAGGTATACAATCACATGTTGTAACTTTAATGGTATACAACAATAATGCAATAATTTTTGCACTAGTATACAATATGCTACAATAATATATTTCAACTATTACTGTAATTTCAGTAACGTTATATTCATCACTGGTGGAATAATTGAAATTCTAGTGAGTTCTTCTCTAAATACTTCGCTTTTTTAGATAATCTGTTGCATTTTTTCAATCAATATCATTTTCTTTAACTTCTAGCGTCGGAAGCTATATTATTCATGGTGGAATAATTAAAATTTTAACTTTTGATTTTCATTTGTTGTTGATCAAGGAGCTTAGAGCTAAGGAAACAACTATTGCTGGGATGATTTAGGTGGAGAAAATCGGAGACCTATCAATATTGAGCTTGAAGCTCTTGAATCTAAACTTTCAACTTGTAGATTTGTTGTTTTATTTGAAGTGTGTGTCCCAAATATTGTTTCCGGTAACATTGGGAAGTCCATACTGTAATTTTATTGCATTTCGAGCTAAATCATTATAGAGCTTGAAAAATGGGTGGAGAGCTAGATGGTCTCAGAAATATGAATAAGGTAACTATAGGTAGCATTATAAATAGATATTGGTAGGTAAAATATTAATGTCGGGTAGGTAATTCTTTGAAGAAATTTTCATAAATGACGATACTGTGGACGCAATTTACTAGGCTTAGCTATAGTTTCACTATTTACCATTCGTAAATACTTTTACAATGTATTCAATTCGATTGTATTTATCATTTGTAGCTACTTTCACACTGTATTCAATTCGGTCGTATTCAATTCACTGTGTTCAATTCTGCTGGATTTAGCATTCATAGATACTTTTATCTTGTATTCAATTCGCATGTATTCATGAATACAATTCATAGAAAAATGATTTGGTGTATTCATGACATCAATTCATTTGTATCCATGGATACAATTCAAATGAAATCTAATGTATACGACGATACAAACAACAAAAAATAAAAAAATACAAGGATTTGTAAAAATATTCTCCTTCGGATTACTGAAATACAAGCGGAAATAGAAATAATACACTGTATTCTCGACGGTGGCGGCACAATGGTGGTCTGGCAGCGATATGGTGGCGGCGACAGATTGATTTTGGGAGAGAAGATGATTTTTAGGGTTGTGAGGAGGAGGGAGAGATATGAAAATTGTGTGCGGATAGTAAGTTTGCTATAAAATACAAATATGAGCTACTTATTATAATTATTTCAAACTATAGATGTGAATGATAAATAACGGGCAATTCGCAGGAATGCCCTTATTTTGGGGTGGTCTTTAATTTTTTCCCATTAAATTGGTGGTCTTTAATTTTGCCCTTCGTTAGAACCCCTTGGTTTCAGGTTCGAATCCCCGCTCAGTCAAAAAAAATAAAATTGCAAGGTAGAGTTTGGATTCACAAGTCAGAGATTGCATGCAAAACTCTGCCTCAGGCAGAATTTTGCTACCTTGAAGCAGAGTTTGACTAGTAGAGTTTTGAGGCAAACTCTACCTTAAGGTAGAGTGTTGCCTTTAGGAATGCCAAAACTTTCCTTTAAGGTAGAGTTTTGCCTTATACCCGAATGTAAAACTCTGCCTGCAGGCAGAGTTTTGCATGTGAGGTGAAGTTTTGCAAACTCTGTCTGCAGGGAGAGCTCTGCATGCAAAACTCTACCTGCAGGTAGAGTTTTGCATTTAAAATTTTGTCGGAGGTAGAGTGCATGCAAAACTCTGCCTTGCGAAATTCCTTCATTTTTTACTGAGTTGGGGTTCGAACCCAGAAATTTGGGGCATTAGGCGAAAGACAAAAATTAAAGATCACCAATTTGAGGGGTAAAAATTAAAGACCACTGCTTTTGAAGGGCAATCCGCACAAAAAATGATAAATAACTAGTAAATGTTAGCTATACCATGTAAAATTTTGTATTATTTTCTTTGCAAAATGGTAACTTCCAAATATAAGGACACAAAAATGGTAGGGAAATTTGCAGGATTTCCCTTCGCTGTGCGGTCCAAGGCAGAATTTCGCTGGAAAGATTTGCAAAATTCTACCTCAAGTTTGCCTTGCGATTTTTTGTTTTTTGTTTTATTGAGTTGGGGTTTGAATCTACAACTTCGGGGTGTTAGGCGAGGGATAAAACTTAAAGATCACCAATTTGACGGACAAAAATTAAAGAACACCCCAAATGTAGGAGCGGATAAGCCCATAGAATGCTTATTAGGATTCTGGTCCAGATTAACATGACCCAATGTTAATGCCTACCATTACTAGAAACTAGAAAGCACTTGCTTGTGTCACCAAAATCTTGGCCTTTTCAAATACGACAAGAGGACGAAACCGACTTTTTATCATAGTGAATAAAATAGTGATGAGAAGTTGCCATCACATCCAAAAAAAAATTGCCTGAGTTGTGTGTTAAAGTTCTAGTGAAGCAACAAGTGTAGTCAATGTTCTACATGCCCTAGCTCATTAAAATATTTTTTATTAAATAAACTTGAAAAATACTACTCCATTATAAAAATTGTGCAAGTACCATTGATCTCAGCTACTAATCCCTATGAATATCATACTTTAATACAATTAGTAATATTACTACTTAAATGATTATAGATGCTTTGGGACCTACTTAAAATGGAGGTGGTTATATAATAATAATAAAACCAAAATAAAAAAGAGAAATGATTCTTACTCTTTTTCTCTATGTAGAATTCCAAGAATAACCCCATCACAGCAAAGTCTATTTTGTCCCATTGTGTTGGTTAAGATGCACTTTTACAACCATAATTACTCTCACAACCTATTAATTTGTCTTATTTTTTGTTTCAAAGTGAAAAAAACAAATCTATTTAACTGATTTTCTTTCATCCAAGTAATAGAAGCTTAAAAGCTTGCAACTCACTATATTTTTTATTTAATATGTATTAACCTTTAAGTTTGTCTTACTTTGCGTTTCGATAATTACAATTCTCTTTAATTGATTTCCTTTTTCAGTTAATAGAATTAAAAAATATTTACCATTTAATATATTTTACTTAATTCATATCTTTTGATAGTATATATTTTTTAAATGTCATTTTAATGTATGAATTAGTCAGATAAGTTATTGAAAAATAACGTTACAAATAATTTTCTTTTTTTATAGAGTATTATAGTTATCTTGTAAATACGTCTCCCTCTAAATGACTACTGTCAAAGGATGTGTTAGGCGCAGTTTCCTCAAATGTGCCTTAACGCGAGTTCGGATGTAATCATGCTCTAATACGGGTATGGGATATCGGGTTGAAAACTAAAAAAAAATACTAATCTTATGACACTAAGAGCTTGTTTGGCAGGAGGCCTTAGCTAAAATAGTCATGGTATTACATGTGATATTATTTTATATCATGTTTGGTTGACATATTGGGACATGTATAACTAATACATGGATTATTTAATACACCAAAGGGTTTATTATCTTATTCATGGATAAAAAACTAAATTGACAAAATTAGCCTTGTTTTGTTCCAAGAAACCTATAAAGACCAAGCATTCAAGGTTATAATTGTAGCAAATTATTTCTTAAGTTTTAAAAATAAATAAATATTCAAATGGTATCTTTTGTGTTCAATTTTAGTGCAATTAACCAAACACCCAACAAAAATAATCCCTGTATTACTAATTCCTGCGCTATTAATCCATGTATAACTTGTCTTTGAACCAAACGACCCCTAAAAATCCAATAAAGAAAGTTAAAAATTAATTTTAAAAAAGAATACATATAAAGTAGGAATATAATTTTTGAGAGAAGGACTTTATGATTCATGGATTTTCGTTATGTGATGCATTTTTTTTAATTTGCGTAAAAGATATTATTTGATACTTAATAATTATTTCATTCTTATAAAATAATTTAACCATACAAATATTTATGCCTTGTTATAAATAATAATTTTCAAACTTTTATCTTTCTTTTTAAATTTGATATTCAATTAAAGTGCACCACATCATTTATGACGGGAAAAAATCAAAAAGAAAAAAAAAAAAAAAGACAAGAGGTAATGATTGTAGTGGGGATGTGGGGTGGGGAGAAGTGGGGCCCATTAAGGGGGCAACCTTTTGTGGTGTGTTTGTTACAGTAAGGGGAACTCTCACTTTCATGACGCATTCCACTCTTGTCCGTCCAATTTAATTTGTAGTTTTCTCTTTTCCTTTTCATCACAATCTTCAAGCATATTATTAAAAAGAACCATGACATCTGATTTTTTTTTTTTTTGTATGTATAAAAAAGCTTTTATATATTCAAGGAAATTATTCGTGCTGTCCTCCATTATATTATTCTGGTGAAAGTTAAAAAAGACATTTCTTCCCTTTCGTGAATATAATAGAATAACTTTTTTTTTCTTTTAGAAATGTATCAAAGATTTGTTTAACCAAAATGAGATGTAAAAATTATTCTTGGAAATGGACGAGGCTCGAGCTAAAAAAGAGAAAGATTGTTTAATTTATTATGCAATATAAATAATTTATTAATATATGTACTTGCCTTTTATTATATAACCAATTAATCATTCTTTTTGCTATATTTCCTGTGATATAATTTGACTAGTCATGCGGTTTAAAAAAGAAATGAATACTTTTTGAAACTTGTGGTATATAATAAGTCATAGATGTATGTGTGGTTGTAAATCATTTCATTAAGGGTAAAAAGAAAAATTTTAAGTTAAATTATTTTTAAATATAATTTTTTTTTGTACAAACTAAAAAAAAACTTATATCACATGAAAATAATATTTCTACTCACAAAAAATAGGAATAAGGTCTGCATATCTGCATAAATACTATCCTTCTCAGACCCATTTGTGGGATTACGTGAGGTACGTTGTTGTGTTGTTGTTGTATTTAATATAAGAATTACGTATTACTAGTGCAAAAAAGTTAAATTCGTTCGAGTATTATACATGTAAAGCACAAGATGTCAGTGCCTAGTGTTCAATTAAAATAAATTGATTCCATAAGATTTAGTTTTCCTGTTTTAAAATCTTATTAGTCTGTGGGGTATAAAGGCAGTAAGATTCCGTGAAAAAAGAAAAGTCTGAAATAAAACAAATTGCAGATAGAAAAAATAAAAAAAGAAAGAAAGATAGAAACACATAAAAAAGCAAAATACTCTTAACCATCCAAGAACAACAAGGGCCAAAGGGTTTTCTTTTCTCACTTTCTCACCCACTAATTATTATTATTATCAGGTTTTCCTCTCTTTCTTTAATTTAAATAATTTTCTCTTCTCCATTATTTTGTCCTTTCACCAACCCCTTTTTTCTGGTAATTAATTCTATTATGTATGATTTTTTTTTTTTTTTTGGTATTTTCTTTAAGAAAATCTGTATGTTAAGTTGAAATGTTTCTTTTAATGTTTTGGCTTAATTTTTGCATTTTTGGACACCCTTTATGTAGCTGATGAGAAATCTGTTGTCTTTGTAGGTTTGGTGGTGGATTTGTTTTTATTGTTGATGATGGTAAAGGGGTTTTAAGGTAACATATAATTTGTTGTTATATTTTGATCCTTCTGGTGTTCTTGAAATGGATGTAAAGGTATCTTTTTTTTGTTTGATGGAGTTGGATCTTTCATTGGTTTAAGAAAGAGAGGAAAAAAAAAAAAACCAACTTTGGGTATTGTGTAAAATTTGCTAAAGGTGAAGGCTTTGTTTGAGTTTTGTGATTTTGAGTGGATTCTTGAGCTTGTTTTGGCTTATGAGTGTTTCTTGGAAGAATTGATTGTTTAGTTGTTTGGTTAGTTTTTGGAGTGTTGGATTGATTGGTCTAAAAAAAATGGAAGAAGATAGAGTAGTTTTTGTTGCGGGAAGGGAAAACTTAGAAAATGGGATCAAGATTGATGGACAAGAGTCTCAGTGTTTCGAGATGGAAGTCGAATCGTGTGGTGTAAGCAATGAGATTGTAGTTTTTCCTTCATCAGAGAATGGTGAAGGAAGCAATAATGGTAATAACGTGGTGTTTTCGAGAGAATCTCCGCTTGTAAGTAAGGACTTTAGGTCATCCACTTGTAATTGTGGAGTTGATAAACTTAAATCCAGATTGGCTAGTAGTTCAGACGGTGGTGAGATTGGAAAGAACGAGAAGTCTGGGCATGATAAGAAGCTTAATAGACAAGAGAGGATCGAGTTGGGTCGATTGTTTCAAGGTGCCGTGAGTTGCCATGATTGGGAGCTTGCCGAGAGTTTGATTCTACTGGCAGATCCCCAAACTCTAAACGATGCGTTGTGCATCGCTTTAGATTCGATATGGTTTTTAAGTACGCAACAAGAGTTGTATGGGATAACAGGGTTGATTAAGAAGATCATTTCTAATGGTGCCTTTGATTTCACGCGGGCAGCTCTAAGGACTTCATTTCTTGCTTCTTGTGTTTCTGCTTGCCAGAGTCGAACCGTGAGCCTCGCTGATACTGTGACTATAATGGCACAAAGGTCAGATATGTTTTGCCTTTTTCCCTCAACATCATTTATGTGATTGAACTATGACTTTTCTCTATTAACTTGAATTTAGTCTTTGATGGTTAAGTGATGGTAGAAAAGTACAAAGGACATTCAATTTGCTGTTCGATGTTTCCCCGTCTCTGTTTTTGATAAAGTAAAATCAATTTCATTAAAAAAGTGGCAAAGCCCATTCACAAGAGGTATACCAAAAATGTAGAAAAGGAGATGCTTTTGTATTCGCTGGATGTCTTTCTTGGCATAGGTCTAGAAAGATTTTCTTATAAATCTAATTTCTCGCTGGCATGTTTTTTTGCTGACCCTAAGGGTCATATTCGTTCACTTGACAGAGCATCTTACTAGCTTCTCAGCCTCGAACAATCTGTGAAATTTCATATTAACCTAGATTCTTAATGCTGAAATTTATACTTTCAGTCTTCTCCAGGCATTGTAAGCATTAAGAACCTGCATCTTTCTATTGGTAAGGTAAAGAAAAGAATCTTTATATAATTTGCTCGTCTGTTGTTATAATTTCTTTAATGGGGTTACTTGTTGAGGTTGTTTTGATCTTCATGCTTAGGATTTCAATGTGTAATAACTCTTCATATTGATTTTGTTCTTCCCTTCCCTTATTTGCTTGATGTCTAGTTGTATACCTTATGCTGGATGCTTTTGTCACTCAATGTTGAATTTTCACAACTACTATTAGCAGGTTGCATGAACGACTTCAAGAGTGCAATGGGGATGAAATTTTAAAGGCAGAAGCTGGTGCTAAGGTCCAGAAGTTCACTGAATGGGCTCTAAAATGCATTGGTTTCCATTCCCGCTGCCAAGGGAACAGGGATAGGGATGGGCAGAATGCTGCTTTTGAAATACAACTACAGTTGTCGGCTTTCAAGACCTTCCTCGATCTTGCTGGGAACCACCTTACAGGAAAGGACTTCACAGAAGCATTTGATGCAGCTTGCTTCCCGCTCACACTCTTCTCTACGTCATTTGATCCTGGCTGGGCATCAGGTATTTCAGCTACTGCAATCCAAGGATTGCTTGGCATGTTGGTGGAGGGCGGTGCAGACAATGTCAATCAATGCTTTCTTGAAGCATCGCGTTTTGGAAGCACTGAGCTTGTCCGCATTCTGTTGCAGGTATACTAGCGTTTACAAATTACAATTTATGTTTTTACTTTTGCTTTTGGAAAGTCACTTGAAACTTACATTAGATTGGTATCTTTTAGCCTTTGTAGTAATGCATTCTTGCACGAGACTCATTACCTTTACTAACTTTCTAACATGTGTTAATCCATAACATTGAGGTTTGAAAATAGGTATATTCTAACGAATTACTTATTCAGAAGATTCATCATAGTTAGACTGTTTTTATGCTGGTTGTCAACCTATCACAGTAGCACCGCCAATATACTACAATATTCGCTGGACATTGTGTTGGATATGGACAAACATTAAGAACACAGATTTTCAAAGTGAGGACATGGCTTGAGTAGGAATTGTAAGGTTTTATATATAACTCATTGCATATGGTGCAAATAGATATTGTGACTATCAAGCAAGAGATATGAGTGACATTTTCCATCAAATTTTTAGGTTTAGACATCACAAATTTTAGAGTTCAATATGCGAGCATCACTATAAAGATTAAGAAAGCATCCAAAGTAATTTAAAGAGAGAATAAAAGTAATAAATTTAATGCCTCAATGAAATAGCCTAATCTCCCTGCGGTAAAAAAGAGTACTGGCAAAGTCTCTTTTGTTCTTTTTTTCTTTTTAAATAACAGTGGTGACTGGGCCAACTTGCGCGCACTATTCCACTGGGTACCTGCTGCCAGGTAGCTATAGGTAACGCTACCCACCAAGGTAGATGAGAAAAAAACACCTAGTATTTTGTTTTCCCGATGGGTTGTATCCTTTCTTCCTTCTACTTAGAAATCAATCTAGTGAAGGAAATTGGAGATTTGGTTTTTGCAGTGTCATCAGAGGTGTGCTAAAGCTCTGAATTAGGTATAAGCATGGAGCTATGCTCCGGTTATGAGGTGTTTTAATTCATACACCAACATACTAAGACATTGGTTGCAACGCTCATACACTCCCACCGTGAGAGGAAAGCATTAAATAAAACATATAAGCAAAAGATGCATACATATACATACACACACAGACACAAACACACACACTCAACACACATACACATATATTTTTCCACCCATAAATAAGTGTACACACACACACACACACACATATGTACATGTGCACATATATTTATATGTGTGTGTTTTATGGAAGATTATGTTAGTGGTTAGAAATAGGAAGTTGCTAAATCTTTGCATTAGAAACTTTTTTTTTTTTTGATGACATGGGAACCCGCAGCCGCTACCCTTTGGGTGCGCACAGGGTAAACCTAGCTCTTGTGCAATAGCTTGCAAACTACACAGGAGAGGTAACCCGCACTAGGCAAGCCTCGTGCGACGAGCTCGACCCAGAAGGCAAATCCCTTGCTGTCGTAGGCAGGGGGTTTCGAACCTGAGACCTTCATTATGAAAGCCCCATGCTCAACCAACTGAGCCACCCTTGCGGGTCTTTGCATTAGAAACTTTAGGTTGGCCTACAAAGTTAAATGGCCATTTTTAATTATCGATTCAAAGGAACCTAAAATTGCATTATTGCATCTGAATGAATAATTTAAAATGGTAACAGAACTTTATAGGCCAATTTTTTTGATATGTTTGGCTTTTGCTTTGTACCCTCCCCCCCCAATTCATTTGTCCATATATTGTTGTTTGAATGTTAAATCTTCTTGTATTACTTATAGAAAATTCTTTTATTTTTCTCTTCATTGCACCTTTTTTATTAAACTGCAAGCTTTAATTGCGCTTTGCACCGAAAGTGCTAGTAGACGCGGTGTTTTTATATTTTTTGCCTTTAACAATGTTGGTTTTGTTCTGAATGTCGTTAGATGGTGACAGTTGATTCTGTAAAAAATGTGTTTTCTAACTTAAAGAAAAGAACAAAAAGGTTGGATGCGGTATCCCAATGGTATTCAGTGGATTGACATAGGGGTCTAACTCCAAATACAACAACTACTATGCCTTAATCCCAAACAAGTTGGAATCATTTATATGACCATATTTCTCAATTTAAACTCATCTTAGGCAAATATTATACAAATAAAGCAAAAGTACTAGAAGTTCTCTATATCATCTAAAAACATGTACATCTTTGACAGGGCTAACAGACTCCTATAAAGTGTAGGACCTAAAGCTAATGTACTAAATGACTTGAATTTCCCAACTAATTGGCATCGCCTGTATATATATTTTTTGTTCCACTGTGCGCTATCTTTCGCCAAGTCCACCGCATGGATTCCAAGAGATTGTTGGTCTTATAGAGCAACTTTGTTCCATGTGATTTTAGGTCTACCTTGTTTCCTTTTTAACACTTTCACTCACCATGGTTTTACACCTATGGACCGGGCATCTGGAGTCTGACGCAAGACATTATCAAACCATCCTAAGCATCTATCCTCAATGTATGCTACTTGTGTCCTCCGGCAAATGAGCTTATTTTTTATCTTATATAATCTTGTTTGACCGCACATTCATCCTAGCATGTGTATCTCTGAAACACTCATCTTGTGGATTTGTTGGACTTAAGCAGCCCAACATTCTGCTCCCAAATAATTTAAGTGATTTAGCATTCAGTGTCAAGCTCATGTTCGTGGTTCATGCCAAATTCAACTGCAAGTTGTTTAGGGTCCCTAAAATTTGATGTCCTTATGTCCTAGATTTTGACCTGTGACTCTTGTAGCGTCTTTGAAATCCTTGACTTGTAATGCCGCCCCTCTGTAGCCATTGATATCAACAGCTCCTCTTTCTCCTTTGAATTCAACAATGTCCTTTCAGAAGCCTCAACATTTAGGAACCACATCATCTTTCTGCTGTCTCTGCTTCACATCCCGTAAAGTGGTGATTTAGTTGTGTGTTAAGAGTATGTTCATTACCAGAGTAGGACTGACAAAATGAAGAACAAATATTTAAGCTCTGTTAAAAAAAATTGAGAGCAAATAATAACTTGGTTATTAGTATATAATTGCAAACCCTCAGATATTGTTTATGGAAATTAAAGTTTTTTCCTCTTGGATTATAACATCCAACTAATTTATAAACTGGCATAGTGGCATGCTTTTTTTCCTTTTCAAAAGGGGAAAATAGGAAAATGAGCTAGCTTTTTGTATGCCAAAGTTCATTTAATTTGGCAAAGGAGAAGTTGGCATTAATGTTCAGTCACTGTGCATTACTATGTCTTTGTAAGCTATTGTAGCTTTGGAGATTTGGTGGTAGTCCAGTTAAGTGATTGTGATTGGCATGAGAGCGGGGGAGGGGTTATTTGACTTAAATTACTGATCGAGGTGTAATATATTTATTTTCCTTGGCAACTGATAAACAGGTTGGTTTTTATCATCAAGAATGTCCTACTATTGTAATCTTTTACTACTTCAGCTCACTTATGCTCCATGTTCTGATGACATAATTATGATGCTGGTACACTTGTATAATGTCTGGACTGTTCTTGTTTTGTGGCGGTCTTATTGGGTTTGTATTTCGTTCTGGTCACTCTTGGTGTTACTGTTACTCATAATGCTTCTTTTGACCATTTCTTTGTATTATTGCTGGGGCTAGACTTTTGGAACAAATGTTTACATTGATATTTCTTACTTTTTTGTTGATGTGCTATTTTCTCCTGGCATATTTGGAGAGTAGAGCTGTCTATCATGCTCATTTTTGCTTGGTTGTTTTCTCTTATAGATTGCTCAAAGAAATAGCTTGGATGTTGATGTCGACCTAGCTCTGGGATTTGCTTCCCATTATGGTAAACTTGGAACTATGGAATGTTTAGTTGAAGAAGGGAACGCAATGCAATTCTTAGGACCTTTGATGAGAGCTGCCGAACGGGGCTGCATGCAAGTAGTTGACTGGTTTGTCAAAAGAGGTTGCCGAGACATGGAACTATGTCTGGCCCTCACAGCTGCCACCTCCAGTAGTCAGGTTGAAGTTGCCGAATATCTCCTCCCGCATGTTCCTCAGCATATTCTTGCTGCCCTGAGCATCGAGATTCTTAAGGCTGCTGGTGAAAGAAGTAGCGGGTCCCTTGATGGTGTAGCATTTCTCCTAAGTTCAGACTTCCTCGGCGATCCTGCTGCAACTTATGCTGTCGCGGATAGCATCGCTAAGTCCGATGATGAGGCAGTCGCTCCCGAGCTCAGGTCTTTCCTTCGGGAGCATTGGTCGGAAGCTGCTTTCTCAGACGGACTAAGGCAAGGACAAGAACACTACTGCAACCTCGTGCGTATTTTGAAATGGGGAGAATCTCCCGTGTGTTTGAGGGACATTCCGGGGCCTTTGAGGATAGCAATAGCATACCTGCCGCTGTATAGAGAATGTGTCGAGGCAAGGGGTTGTTTGTTGTCACAAAGACTTAGGGGGCAGCTTGTGGAAGCAGCAAAAAGGCTCGACGGTATAGTGCTGGAAGAGGTAAACCAAGGACGAGAATTATTGGCTGTTTTAGAGCATCATCTTCCTCCATTTTTGCATAGTAATGCATCCAATGCTGCTTAGGATGATAATAATCATCTTTTAGATTTTGAAATTTTCACCTCTCTCTTCACTACTCACCCTTCACAAGTATAATAACACAATAGTTGGTGCATTGAAGGTGAGCAAAAAGCCCTCTTAAGATTGGTCAATTATCTTAATGAACCAGTAGATCCTTTGTTGGCTTAGATAGTTGTACCTGCAGAGAGTGTTCTACAATGCAATACTCTGATGTGTATGTTGAGTAACTACATTCAGAAGCAAATAGCCATGCAATGTTGAAAAATACTTCTTACGCCGGCTGTTTACACCAAACATATAAACGCATGACGTGTCTTTCATATGCAACTTTGTTACTGATTATGATTAACTAATGCTCCCTCCGTCCCAATCTATGTGATGTTTGTCCGGGCATGGAGTTTAAGAAAGTAAGAAAGATGTTTGAACTTATGGTTTAGAACAAGCTGTATATATTATGTGGTCGAAAATCATCTCATTCTGGTAACATGATAAGTTCAAAGTTAAATTGTATCTAATCATATAAATGATTACATAAAATGGGATGGAGGGAGTATACATTATCACTTCAATCTACCACTTAAAATTTGTTGCTAATAGCACTATTTGATTATAACAGCTCTATATTTAGCTGGTTATATTTCAGATCCAGGAAATTAGCTATCTATGTTTATTGAAAATTAAAAGAAGTATGATCCCATCGTGGACTCTATTAAGCTGAGAATAATCCATTACAAGTTATCTGAAAAGATTTTGAATTGTTCAAACGTATCTTCGATTGAATTTGAAGAGGTAAGACAAATTTCTTTCTAGCCTTTGTAAATGGACCGATATTCTAGTCATTTGGGTTGAATTATCATAACATTTGAAAAGGAAAGGGAAAGAAAAATCATTGCCATGAGTGAAAAGTGCCAAGCATATAAGTTAGATTAGTCTCATTACATGTTATGAATATCTAGCGACCTCCACACAAAATTTATGTAACACTATCAACGTCTATTGTCTAGTATTGTCATTAGACGATCCAACGTTGGCGCACATTTATACAAGATAAGATACATCATTCATATAGGTGTATAAATATTGGAGTATATAATAATGAATAAGGGTATATAAGCATTTTGGCAAAAGAAAAATATTGAATATGTCGGTGTAGAATGAAAAGATAACTACGTAGATGCAAATTGTTGTATTAAGGTGTATACTTTTGAAATTTCCACTTTTCATTATTCTGTTTTATTGTAAGTGTCGTAAAATAAGTTGCTTTAAGGTAAAAGACATAGATAGCAATTTGAATTACACCCGAAATGTCGAGTTCACACTCCAACTATCAGACGACCTATTATTCCCTTACATATTTAAAAAGTGAATTTATTTACCCATAAAAACTGATATGACACAAAATATAAAAATAATTAAAAAAGAGGCGCGTTTTGTTGAAATTTATTATTTATTTCCTTTTTTTGTTTCAAAATACTGATTTTTGAGACCCCCTCTAACCCCCTACTCTCTTCTTCATCTTCACAAAAAACAACAGATGCCACCATTATCAAATCCAAAGCCAACAAACTCACCAGAGAGATCATATTTTCTTTGTTGTGACTAGAAAGAGTATATAATTTGAACGTAAATTTCAGGTATTTGCGATGAGAGAGTGAAAATTTTGTCGGTGGGTCTATGAGTTTTCAGTAAAGAATAAAGTTTTGTTGTTGGATTAGGAGGAAATTGGTACTAATTTTCATGGCTAAAGGTGTATATGAGTAGAGTTCTGTGTATTGTAGTGGCAGAAGACGATGAGGGGAACTAGGAATTGCTGGTGGCGGATATGGTTTTTACGGTGGGAGGAGAGATGGAGTGGGTAAGGTGGTTTAATGACGTAGAAGATATAAATTAAAATTTAAAAGATTTTTGATATGGTATTGACGTGCGGGCGAGTGTGTAACACCTCCCCTTGTGCAAGCAGTTATATGTGTATCCAGGGGCGGACCTATGTGCAATTTATTGGTGCTCCAACACCCGTTAAACCTGACGTGGGTTAGGTGTAGTTATATAAGAAATACATGAAAAGTGGTATAAATATTACAAAAGCACCCTGGAAACCAATAAGACAGTTGGGTGCTTTGGTTGGGGGACCTGTGTTCGAACCTCGTGCCCAACATTTGAGTTTTTTTAATTAATCAGGCTCAAATTACAACTTTCCAACCCTTTTTTCCTGTGCCTAAGTATAGGCTTTAAAGAAAATAAGGCACCCACGACCCTTAAATTTTGAATCCGCCATTGTGTGTATCGGGGGTAAATAAATTCTCTTTTTTAAATGTGTAAGGAATAATAGATCGCCCAATTAGTTGGAGTGTAAACTCGACAATTCAGTTATAATTCAAGACGCAATCTATGTCTTTTGCCTTGCTTTGATCAATCTTAACTTTCATATAAAGAAGGCATGCCTCATGCTACATTGTCCAAATGTACCGCGAACAACTTTCAATTCGGATTAAGAGAAAGAATATCTCAATTTAAGAAACCGAAAAACCTCTCTTAGGTTTATTGTTGCTTTCATTATTGTCAATGGTAATATATATAGTTGTTACCAAAAAGAAATATTTTTTTGAGAAACACTTTGAGCCAAATTAATCAAAGAGAAACAAAGGGAATTTAGTCGCGCCATAAATTTGAATCAATTATTTAAGTTAAAATATATTGTTAGTGTTAAACTATTTAATCAATTTAAACAAGTTACGCACTACTTTTTCAGATTACCATTCTATGATTCCTGCAGGAGTTACGTGTGTTTTTCGGTAAAATCGTTAGATACCAAAAAACGAAGTTAGAGATTTGTTTTTACCGGTTTAAAGACAAGTAGGTCGTATTCAATCCGGAGACTCTCTCGAACGAGCTCGGGGTTTGGATGTTTTTCTTATTAGGGATACAAGTAATAATATTTATCTAAGTTAACAACGTAAATGGAAAGTAAAAAAATCACAATAATGATCAGATCTCCGAGAGTAAGTATATTTCTTAGCCAAAATAATAATACAAGAAGTGAGAACTTGGGTACAAAAGTGTGACGATCATTTCTTCTCTCCTAAGTTTCGTTTATATAGACAAACCCTTGGTATGTTACTGCTCTAGGTGACGTCAGTTGAGATAGATCCGTTTGAGACTTTTGTGACCGCGGAAACTTTTCACCTACGCTTGGAAACCTCCGCGCCTGCTTACCCCTAATGTTCCAAGACCCAGTGCCCTCGGACCTCGCGCTCCTCGATACGAGAATACCCTCAGATATTTATTCCCAAATACAGATAGTCCCCCACTTTCCGGACATTCCATTTCTGCGAAAGATCGAGAAGTGGAAGAGAAAAGCCGTCAGCCGTCAATCTCGCTACATGACAATTCTTGAGAATCACGCTCTGGGAAAACTGTTGTTTATTATCCTCTCACGCTATCACTTAGCATTAAATTCTTCTCGCTCCTGGACTGTGGGGTTTCGGGAAATGGAAAGACCGTCGTGTCCTATTGGCTTTCACGCATCGACATATGGACAATCACCCTTTCTGAAGCGCTTTTTTCAAGGCGTCGATTGATGTTTCCCTAAGGATGCAAACCGCTTTCCCTATATAAACCAACCATCCCAAAACGTTATTTTCATCCTGACCTCACTTCACCAGTAATCATGTTCCGTCTTTATTCATAGCAAGTTAACGATGAGTCCTTTATCTTCAATCTTCGGCCCTTCAACCGTGAAACCTCTATCAACATTTTGCTTTTTAAGACGAATTTTGCCTTGCCGACTGCTGTCAATGCTTGAAATTCTCTGGCCATCATTTGGCAAGCATTGTCCTTTGATACCCTCTCCGAAGCTAGATCAGCCCTGACCTCTGCGTAACAAAAAATTCTCCCCCCTTGGTTAGAGGCAAAAGACCTGCTCCCATGATACCTTCTTCCGCCACTCCCGATTGGTTGGGATTTCGCTGGCCCACCGGCTATTCAAGAGTTTTCCGGACAAGGTATAGCATATGTGTGGCATGACTGGTACCGTGCGCTTGGGAGGTAGTTGGATGCCTTCGTGATGTTCCCGAGCGTGGTACCTGTCGTCTCTCACATATTTTATCCTTCTGTGATTTTTTACCAGTAACGTGCTTGCTGACTCAAATACCAACGGTACTTTTGGTAACATTCCAAATACGACCAGTACGGTTATGGTCGAATTTATGTGGTACTGAACAACACCATTTTTTAACATAATCTTCGACTTAAGAATTACTAAATATGTTGTAAGCGGGATAACTCCTTTCTTTCTAAATGCACGCGAGAGTGAATCTCGTGTTCGTAATCTCGATCTAGGCCCTGCCAGCATTTTTGATGAAGGCTGGAGAAAACTCATGTCGCTTACCAGACCTGCCGGCAAGTTCGATAAGAGGTTCGTGACTGTTCTGCCACCTCGGAGTCGACTTTAGTTGTAGTGTTGAAGGTGGAACTGGTGACTTATGCAGCTCTTCCTGTACTTCCCCCGTCTGAGGACTTAGATGCGCCCCTGGTGATGAAGTCTGGTCTCGCTAAGGAGAAGGGGAATCCTTGGTGAATCATGATTTCAACGTTAGTCCCAGTCCTCCAATCACAAGGGGTTACGAAAAAACGTGAATTGACAAAGAAGGAAATCATACCTTCGGGGGCTTTTAAGGCCTGATCGTATCGGTGAAGTCGGCCGTGAATTTTGGCAAACAGGGGGCTCAGATGTTTGCCCGAGGCTGGTAGGATAGCTCGTACTCGCTCACTTCGATTGACTATTTTGACAGTCGGCTTGAGAGATTTTCGGTGCGGAGCAGCTCTTGTAGCGAGGCATCGGTCACGACCGTAACCGGATGGCACTGAAAATAAGGTCTCAACTTTCGTGTGGCCTTGATCAGATCCATGACCAACTTCTCCGATTCCGGATATCGTGGCTTGGCCCCGGTTAACATTTTGCTGGCTTAGTAGATGGGAAGCTACTTTTCCGCTTCTATTCGCACGAGGGCGATGCTAACGGACATCTTAGAGACAGTTATGTAAATAAATAAATTTTCTCTTTCCTCCAGTTTAGCCATTATGTGAGGGACAACTAGGTAAGCTTTGAGGTCCCTCAGGCTTTGATCACATTCTTGCGTCCATAGGAAGCGACGATCCTTTTTAGTGAGCTTAAAGAATTCATGACATCGGTCAGTTGCCCGGGATATGAATCTTCCCAAGGCTGTCACCTTCCCGGTTAACCTTTGAACCATTTTGACATTGTCCAACGTATCCGGCATCGATCGGATAGCCTCTACCTTGTCCGGATTCGTTTCGATCCCTCGACTCGAAACGAGAAAACCCAGAAACTTGCCCGACTGATGTGCCGTGAATTATGGCACATCTAATGCTTTGTAACTCTAAGTTTTACTTGTTTTCGAGCAAGTTTGTGTTAGTTTGATGTGTTTTGTGTGTTGTGCAGGTATTTCGATGTTAGAATGCTCGAAAAGCGAAAAATGAGGAAAATAAGTGATCTGTTATGATAAGCATTAAGGACGGACCATCAACATGCTCGACGGTCCGTCGAGTTGCCTCGTCGTTCAAGTTCCTGCTAAGTGACAAAGTCATCAGATCGTCGACTTGCACCATCGACATGATCGACGGTCCGTCGAAGTGCTTCGATAATGGAATTCCTGCAGATTAAAAATATGTCTTCAGATCGTCATTATGGTCGTCGAACATGTCGACGACTGTCGAAGTGCAAACCGAGCTGGAACAGGACTGGGATTGATTATTCCGAGTTTAACTTGTATAAATACATGTTTAGGTTTTATTTTTCTAGCATTTGGAGTTTTAGACTTGTAGTAATTACTTTTGAGTTGTTATTACTTTTGAAGATTTTCCAGACAATTACATTCATTACTTTCAAGTTTTATTCGTAAGTTCAATACAACATTCAATTATGCAATCTTCAATCTTTTATTGTTTTCTTGTTGCCATGAGTAGCTAAACACCTTTACTAAGGTTTTGAACCCAAGGATGGGTGTGTTGTGATTGGGGATCGTGAAAGATATACGCATAATGGATTGCTAGGGTTTATTTGTTCTTCGTTTTCATCATATAGTTAGTGGTTGCAAACATTAGCTAACGCCACAAACTTTAGTTTATTTGGGAAAATAGCTAGGGTTAGGTAAGAACAAATAACAAGAACTCAAGGCTTTAAACCCTGTTTAATAAATTCATTTAGGAATAAGAAGAATTTACTTGGCATAATTAACCGTTCTTCATGCATACTTTCTTATCTTTGGAAAAAGCATAGAAAGAAATAATCTTTTCTTATTGGGAAATAGTTCAGATTCATATAGAGGTTAAGTGCATCCATACAAACGATCCATTAGAAGTATATCAAGATTGATACCCATGATCATACACTTTATCTGACGGGGACACAACCTTGGTTCTTTTTACCCATATATTTACAACTTTAAATTTCTAGTCGCTTTAAATTAGTCCATAAACTAAAACAACTATAAAACCTTTTTTCTGGAATATTTTTCTGGAATACACCAGGACCGCAAGATTAGTAAATACTTGTTTAGTAAACTTTTCACACCATATTCTCTGTGGGATTTGACCCCAACTTCGTTGGGTTACTATATTTGACATCGTCTGCTTTATGCTATTAAAAGTGTAAATTTGAGCGTATCAAATTTTGGCGCCGTTGCCGGGGAATACGGTTTTGAAATTACTGAATAGTGTTTACTCTTCTCAAAGTCTTTGTCATATTCCAACACACCTTGTTTGCTACCTTGTAAACCAGGTGATATGGCCAACAACGAACTTCCAGTCGATAATGTTTTGCTGATGAATCAGAAGCAGATGAAGACTTTGCATCTGCAATTATTCATCCGAGGGTGACTGCTACTACTATCAAGTTTGATAATTCCCTCTATCATATGTTTAAACAAGAGGGATACTTTCGGAATGCAGTCGATGATGACCCTCACCAACACATAACAAACTTTCTGGATGTGTGCTCTCAGCATATCCACCGGGGTGTGACTCAAGAAGCGGTTTGGCTGAAACTCTTCAAATATTCGTTAGTTGGAGAAGCGAGAAAATGGTTCACAAAGCTGCCCCGAAACTCTATTGCTACATGGGAAGAGATGGTCAAAGTGTTTCTCAGGAAGTGGTATCCCCCGAGCAAAAGAGCTGAAATTCGTGATCAAATTTACGAGTTAAAATAACGTAATGGGGAACAACTTTTTGAAGCTTGGGAGAAGTACAAAGAATATTTGGATAGGAGTCCAAACCATGGGTTTCCAGATCAGATTTTGAAGGAGAAGTTCTACAGAGGGTTGGATCCTATGCCCCAAGCGATAGCCAATAATGCTGCCAGCGAGCGTTTCATGAATAAGTCCTATGATACTATTACCGATATACTTGATAGATTTACTACACATAGTCAAGCATGGCATTCAAGTAATTCTGATGGGCTATCACTTGGAACACCGTTGATTCAAAATATTGTGAAAGATAGCCAGGAAACGCAGCAGACGTTGGCACAATTGGCCACTAGTCTCGCTTTACTGATAAAGAGGCTTGATGAGAGGGAATCGGAGAAGGTGAACGTGTGTGAAGATATCTCAGGCATGCCGCCTGGAATGTACCAATGCCAAGAAGGTCCATATCAAGAGGGTCCCCCTCAGCCAGTTGAGAATGTTGAATATGCAGATTATGTAGCAAAAGGGGATGTTTCTGCGCCAAATCAGAGATACTGGAGACCTCAACAAGGGCAAGGTGCATACAAACAAGGGAACTACAACAACAACCAAGGGAACTACAATAACAACTATGGTGGACCGAATCGAGGTAGTTCGAGGTTGGAGTTAATGCTTGAAAAAGTGTTGGCAAGTCAGCCAAATACTGAAAAGACATTATCTGGGCTATCAGAGACAGTGGTTTCTCATTCAGCAGCTATTCAAAATCTTGAACAGCGAATGCGTGATCTTTTTAGAGAATAGCATCCTACTAGAAAATGTGGGCTTCCTAGTGATACTATTCCAAACCCAAAGAATGGTAGGGGTGTGGAACGTACTTTTTCTATTAGCACGAGGAGTGGTAAAATACTTCAAGGTGCTGATAAGAAGGTGGTTGATGTAGATCCAATTATTGAGGAAAAAAAGGTGCATTCTGATGTGCCTATTATTGATGAGGGGGTCCGTGGTGAATAAAAAGTTGTTGATATTCCAGAAGTTGCTGCTGATACAAGGAAACACACGATAAAAGGGGCTCTTAGCCCTTTGACTCAGATGTACAAAGCAAATCCTCCCTTTCCTCAGAGGTTGGTAAAGAAGAATGATGATGCTAAGTGTCAGAAGTTCTATGATCAGTTGAAGCAGTTAACAGTGATTTTTCCATTCTTAGATGCTGTCAAAGAGATGCCCAGATTTGCTAAGTTTGTGACAGACCTGCTTACGAAGAAAAGGTCTGTTCAACACGAGACAGTGAATTTAACTCATCGTGTGAGTTCGATTATTGCTTCCACCACAGTTCAGATGAAGGGAGATCCAGGGGCGTTTACCATTCGGTGCAATATTGGGCTTCATGCATTCGCCCATGCTATGTATGACAATGGGGCAAGTATCAACTTGATGCCTCTTGCTATTTTCAAACAATTCGGATTGGGGACTCCTAGACCGACTTCTATACGATTACAGATGGCAGACAGATATATCAGGAAGCCACTTGGGGTTATAGATAATGTGTTGGTGCAAGTGGATAAGTTCATGTTGCCTGCTGATTTCGTTATTCTGGATTGTGCGGTGGATAGACATATTCCTATCATCTTGGGAAGACCTTTCCTTGCTACGGGTAGAGTACTTATGGACTCCGAAAAGAACGAAATTAAGTTCCGAGTGAATGATGAAGAAGTGACTTTCCAAGCAAGCAAGGGGATGAAGTTGCCAAGCTCTTATGAAAGTATCTCGGTTATTGATTCGTTTGATGGGATTGATGATGTTGTCGAACATAAAATAGAAGAAGAAAGTCTGGGAGAAGCTCTTGCTGCGGTTCTGATGAACTTTGATGCTTATGATATGGAGGGCTACGTGGAAACTATAAATGCGCTTGAGGGTCTGGGTTCCTACACTTACCACCCAAGAAAGCTTGACCTTGACCTTGCAAATAGAACTACTCCACCAGCCAAGCCTTCTATTGTTGAACCACCAAAGCTTGAGCTTAAGCAACTCCCATCACACATGAGGTATGAGTTCTTTGGTCCGAACAAGGCATTGCCAGTGATCGTTTCAGCATTACTGACTGAGGAGCAGATTGAGCGTTTAGTGAAGCTTTTACACGAGTACAGACGTGCTATTGGTTGGACCATAGCAGACATTCAGGGTATTCCTTCTAGTATTTATGAGCATAAAATTCAGCTAGAGGAGGACAGCAAGACAAGTGTTGAACATCAGCGGATATTGAACCAGAACATGCAAGAGGTCATGAAAAAGGAGATCATAAAGTGGTTAGATGCTGGGGTAGTGTATCCGATTGCAGACAGCAAGTGGATGAGTCATGTTCAATGTGTACCAAAGAAATGAGGTATCACTGTGGTGCCTAATACAAAGAATGAGCTGATTCCTACTCGTACAGTTACTGGATAGCGTGTTTGCATGGACTATAGGAAGCTGAATACTGCCACTTGTAAAGACCATTTTTTGATGCCGTTCATTGATCAGATGCTGGATAGGATGACTGGGAGGTCTGACTATTGCTTCTTAGATGGATACTCGGGCTATAATAAGATCAACATTGCCCTAGAAGACCAAGAAAATACTACTTTTACTTGTCCTTAGGGGACGTTTGCGTTCAGCCGAATGCCTTTGGGTTGTGTAATGCACCAACCACTTTTCAAAGGTGCATGATGTCGATCTTTTCTGACATGGTAGAGGACATCTTGGAGGTATTTATGGATGATTTCTCTATTGTGGGCGATTCGTTTGATGATTGTCTTGGCCATCTGGGTCAAGTGCTGAAAAGATGTGAGGAGACAAATCTCGTGCTAAATTGGGAGAAGTGCCACTTTACGGTGAAGGAAGGGATCGTCCTCGGTCACAAAATCTCTGAAAAGGGAATTGAGGTCGATCAAGCGAAGATAGATGTGATTGTTAAACTTCCTCCACCCATCTCAGTCAAAGGTGTTCGAAGTTTCTTGGGACATGCAGGGTTCTACAAGCGCTTCATCAAAGATATCTCCAAGATTGCTAACCCGATATGCAAGCTTCTTAAAAAATAGGCTAAGTTTGTGTTTGATGACAAGTGACGAAAGGCATTTGATGAATTAAAGGAGTGCCTCACTACTGCTCCTATTATTGTTACTCCTGATTGGTCCTTGCCTTTTGAGTTGATGTGTGATGCTAGTGGTTTTGCGATAGGTGCTGTGCTTGGTCAGAGGCATAATAAAATTATGCACCCAATATACTATGCTAGTAGGACACTGAATATGGAGCAGATGAACTACACGGTGACTGAGAAAGAGCTGCTTGCTATAGTATATGCTTTTGAGAAGCTTTGGTCCTATTTGTTGGGATCCAAGGTTGTGGCGTACACTGACCATGCTGCGTTTAGATATCTGATGGAAAAGAAGGAAGCCAAGCCGTGACTGATTCATTGGGTCCTTTTGTTACAAGAGTTTGATTTCGAGGTAAAAGATCGAAAGGGGTCCGAAAATCAGGTTGCTGACCATCTCTCTAGGCTTGAGGAAACTAGGGTGCCATAAGATGAACTTGATATTGAAGATACGTTTCCCGATGAACAAGTTTTGGAGGTTTCTATGAAAATTACACCTATTAATGGTATAATGCGGATTTTGCAAGTGGCACTTTAGTATGCAGATTTTGCTAACTACTTGGTGACTGGTGTCATTCCGGACGAGATCAAATCTTATCAGAAAAAGAAGTTTTTGCGGGATGTTCGTCAGTACTATTGGCATGAACCATACTTATTCAGAACTTCCGCTGATAACATTATTCGGCGTTATGTCCCAGAGAGTGAGGTAAAGGAGATCTTGAAGGCTTGCCACGACTCTCCAGTTGGGGGACATCATAGTGGTACGAAAACTGATGCAAAGGTTCTCGAATGTGGTTATTATTGGCCTAGTCTCTTTCATGATGCTAATTTGATGGTGTGTTCTTGTGATTAGTGCCAACGGAAGGGGAATATTGGTAGGAGGCAAGAGATGCATATGAACTTTGTAATGGAGGTTGAGGTGTTCGATGTTGGGGGGATAGATTTTATGGGACCCTTTGTAAGCTCCAATGGCATGAAGTACATCTTGGTGGTTGTTGATTATGTCTCTAAATGGGTAGAGGCGGTGACTTTACCTAATAACGAAGCCAAAAGTGTCATGGGATTCTTGAAAAAGAACATATTTACTCGTTTTGGTACCCCAAGGGCGATAATCAGTGATGGTGGTTCTCACTTTTGCAATAAAGCCTTTGCGGGATTGATGGAGAAGTATGGAGTCAAGCATAGGGTTGCAACCCCTTTTCATCCTCATACAAGTGGGAAAGTTGAAGTCTCTAATAGGGAGATAAAGAGTATTTTAGCAAAAACGATGAATGCGAACAGAGGGTTGCAACCCCTTTTCATCCTCACAAGCTCGATGATGCTCTATGGGCTTACCGGACTGCCTTCAAGACTCCGAATAGGACTTCGCCTTTCAAGCTAGTTTTTGGTAAAGCATGCCACCTACCAGTTGAACTTGAACATAAAGCCATGTGGGCCTTGAAGAAATTGAACATGAATTAGGAAGAAGCGACCAAACTCAGGTTATTTCAACTCAATGAGATGGATGAGTTCAGCTATCAGGCCTATGAAAGTGCAGCGTTATACAAAAAGAGGATGAAGCATATCATGACAAGAAGATCCTGATGAAGGAATTCTACAAGGGTGATCCAGTCCTGCTGTTTAATTCTAGATTGAAACTGCTACCGGGCAAGTTGAAATTACGGCGGTCAGGTCCCTTTGAAGTGGTAAGTGTCTCACCCCATGGAGCTATTGAATTGAAGTCTGAAGATGGAACTCGGACATTTAAGGTGAACGGGCAGAGGGTGAAGCACTACTATGGTATGATTTCGGGGGATAGAATTATTGACCTATATCGGTTGAAGCACCTGGGAACGAATGATGACTCGGCAGGTCCTGACCAAGAGTAAATTGGTAACACCGTTGTGCTATGACGTTAAATCAAGCACTTCTTGGGAGTCAACCCAAGTTTAAAATTCAGCAAAATTTGTTTCTGTAGGTTTCAGTTTTTTTGTTTGTTTTTTTTGTTTATTGTTTAACGGGTGTTAAGTGAGCAGGAATTGAAACTCGAAAAACTAGTAAAGTTATACCAGAGCACAAAGACGGGCCGTCAGCATGTCAACGGATCGTCAATGTACAATGACGGTATGCAGAGCTGGACTTCTGAGAGTTAGCAACTGCTACTCTGCAGGTAAGTAAGTCGACAAGCATGTCGACGGACCGTCGACACGTTCGACGACGCCGTCGAAGTGCTCGTCAATAGGTCAGCACCCAGTTAAGTATTTTGTAGTCGTAAATACGCTTTGACGGGTCGTCGACATGTCGACGACTCATCCAAAACACTCAAAAAATAAATAAATAAAGGCAAACAGTCGCGAATTTAAAAGAAAGTAACGGACAGAGGTTTAGTATTTTTCCACCATCCGTATATCACTCTCCCTCAACCTCCTCAACCCCCCATAACTCTCTCCATAACTTCCCTTAATTTCCTCCATAAATCACCACCCACTACAATCCCCTACCCTAAAAGTTCATACCCACTGATTTTCGAGATCCTCTGCCCTAGTTTCTCTGTTCTTTTCTGAGTTTTATTCAATTTTTAGTCAAGTTTCTCTCTAAATTAGGTATTTTGCATAAATTTCGGCCCTTTCTTGGTTTTATGTTAGTAATTATGTTCGCAAAATATCTAGAAAACATTACCTATGGATCCTAACTTAATGGATATAGAGAATGGGAACTTGGTGTGTGTTTATACCATGATTATATCAGTTGGGGTTGTGTTAAATGGGTTGGGATAGTGATATATGTTATTTTTAATGCAAAGGGTAGAGATCATGCCCTAGGGTTTGCACTTGTTGAATGAAATCCATGCTTAAATTTGCAAATTTGTGAAATTGTGGTTAAGGGAAGGGAATCTGGTATGACTGCTGTTAGTAGGACTCGTGGGGATGAGAATATCATGCCCCCATTGAGTCGGCGGTCATTTTGATCAACTTGTTGGTTCATTATGCCCGCCAATGGTCCGTAAAATAGAAATTCTGTTGAAGCATGAAATTTGAGGAGTGAAGACTGAGTAACTCCAACGGGTTGGAGGGTATTTCGATTAAAAATCTCGGTTTGATATCGCTATACCCACCAAACAAAACTCGAATAATTACTAAAAGTTGAAAAGGTAAAAAATGAGGATGAAGTCTGAGTAACCCGACGTCCCAAAACCGCAAATGTGCAAAATAGATGAATATGAGTTCTCTGATTGATTGGAGTTGAAAACACAAAACCGATTTTTTTTAATCTGCACTTACAGTGCTGCTGCCAAGGCCGTAAATGTGTCGACGGCACCGTTGACGGTCCGTCAAAGCATAACGACGGTCTGCAGACTTCAAACATCAGAGAACTGATAAATGTTTTTTTGAAACTAACTGTGTTTCAAATTAACTAGATTTTGATTTTTGATGATTACAGGTATGGCGCCACCCAAGTTGACTACTACCCGAGGAGGTGGCTCGAGGAAAACTCAAAGAACAACGGGTCGAAGGAGGCCTAGTGGCCAGCCTACACTTAGAGACGAGGATGATGAGCCTGAGGTTATGCCCGTGAGAAAGAATAGGGCTGCCGTGCCTCTTTGGAACAGGCAGGTCACTGTACCGACTCTTACACC
Organism: Lycium barbarum; assembly: GCF_019175385.1. Classification (NCBI taxonomy): domain Eukaryota; kingdom Viridiplantae; phylum Streptophyta; class Magnoliopsida; order Solanales; family Solanaceae; genus Lycium; species Lycium barbarum. Next base: position 105,637,911 of record NC_083345.1, read on the forward strand.
ACCCAGTTCCTCCCAGTCTGACGAGGAGGGATCATCTACAACTAGGTCCGGGGATGGATCTGGGGAAGAGGGTTCAGAGGCTGCTTCTGGAGATACCTCACCTGCCGCACGGGCACAGTCTACTGAGGATGCTGCTCAGTCCTCTCAGGCACCTTCTAGATCCCAGACCCGTCAGAGCTCACAGCCTGGTGATGATGAGGATGATGCTGATGCTGATGCGGCTAGGGCTCGGGAAATTAGAAGCAAAAGGCTTGATGATCGTTTTGCTGTTGAGGGTTCCAGGGATCTGTATGAGTATTGCTTTGAATTAAAAGGTGACTGGCATCGAATTAAAAGGTGACGACACCCAACATGAGAATCGCACCATAAATGAAGAGCGACAGATCAGTTTTGAGGGGCTAGAGATCTTACCCAGGGCCAGAGAGCTCATTCACCATTATCAACTAGAGTTTATGTAGGAGCTGCCTGGGGATTATTGTCCGATTTTGGTACGAGAGATATATGCCGCATATGGGGCCTTGATCAAGAAAGTCAGAAAGAGGCGCCAGAAACTGCGGGAGTTAGAGCCACTGAGAGAGGTTGAGATCAGAGGGGTGAATGTTGATATATCTGCCCAGGCCATCAACAGAGTATACTTCGGCGATAATTACACCGCCCTGAGGCAGACAATTGAGTTGGAAAACAAGTTGCTTAGACGCAAGGAGCAGTCCGTCAGGGACTAGGTAGCTACAGTGGTTGGTTGTCTGAGCAAGAGGGCTGAGTATACTAACTTGGCCAAGCAGATAGTGAAGAGATGGTTGACAGTGGAGGGCAAGGTTTGGTGGAGCGTGGTGCATTTGAGGCTTCTCCCCACTAAGGCCGATAATGCACTTACAACTGATAGGCAGGTTGTGGTTGCCGCATTGATGTCCAGCTATCCGATTAATTTCGGGCCTTTGGCGAGTACTGAGATTCAGTTGAGGGCCTCCCAGCCCAACACTTCACTGATATATCCATGCCTGATTACAGAGCTTGTTTAGAGGTCACAGGTGCATTTATCGACCACCGGATTACAGCTTCGTCAGTTTATTCTGTAGAGAAGAGCAAGAAAGAGGCCGTCGATAATGGCTAAGGGGAAGCGGATGGGTTCCCAGTGGCACTTGGAGGGGTACCCCTACCTCAGAAGCTGGTTCATCCAGGGGCCGCGGGTGACTCTATACAGGAGTTACCCGCCACTACTGCCCCTATTACTGAGACTGTCCAGGCTGCAGATCCTGAGATTCCAGCTATTGATACTGGTGATGCTGCCGCTGAGACTCAGACTTCTATTCTTGAGCCACAGACTGCTGTTCCTAAGCCACATATTTCAGCTCCACAGCCTTCAAAGCCTTCCCCACAGCCAGCGGGCCCAGCTGCACAGCCCCAGGGTACCGCCAGAGTTGATCCCTATGCCTTCTCGATGGATAACTTTGGGAAATTTGCAAAACAAGCGGCTACAGCGGACCAGTAGTCGAAGATCATAGTGGCCCAGCTCGATGATTATGTGAGAACGAGAGTGGACGAGGCAGTAGAGCCTGTGAGGTCGACACTGTCAACTCGGCTGGATGGGTTTGAGATTAGATTGACAGTATTGGAGATGGCCCGCCCGACCACTTCTACTGATGCTTTGAGGGCAGAGTTGAAGTAGCTTAAGGCTGATGTTTTATTGTTGAAGGCTCGTGATCCGAGCCTAGTAGCACCACCACCATCTGTTGCGGCGGAGATTGAGGAGGAGCTGCTAGTGGTGCAGTTAGTTGCGCCTACTGCGGCAGGTGGTCGGGGAAAGAGAAAGAGATTGGCTCTTGATAAGGAAGGGGTGGTAGAGGAGATGAGAGAGAGTACTCGGCCGAGAGGTTCGAGTCTAGAGGAGTAGCATATGGCAACGTCCATTCAGATATCTCTTGTGGAGAATTTCCCTTCTGGGACCACACGAGCCACTTCGAGTAGTGCTCCAGTTGGCGTGCTATTGCCACCACCCCTTCCCATTCCAGTGCCAACAACTACTGGTGCTACTACAGATGCTGCTGCTGATGCAGCCACTGATACTACTGCGGGTGCGGTAGCACCAATTGATGCCTCGCAGGCCGATGAGTTGCGAGAGGAGCAGCGCGCCTAGTGCGCTACAGGTATTCCTACTCCCTTGTTTTACTTTTACTACATTGGGGACATTGTAGAATTTTTTAGTTGGGGGTGGGAGTATTTGATTTGTTTATATTGTATATATGTGTTTAGGACCCCCACGACCTTTCTTTGCCATGGTTCTTTTCCTGAGGGGTTTATTTCTTGTTGAACCTGGAATGTTTAGATCGTGTTTAGATAAAATAGAGTAATGTTGACTTATGTGGTGGTGGTTTGATTAACTAGGGCAGTCTTGTTTTGATTTGAGAAAAAAAGTACTCCCCTCCGAATTTTTGAAAAAAACGGACTTGGTTGTTTAATTGACATGCATGCTTCTTTGTGTGACATTTAGATTATTGGGTTACCTTGTGTGCGGAATTATAGCAGGGAGACTAGTGTGTTGACAATTCTGATGCCATATGTTGTGAGGTTTTGTAGATATATTCTCTAGTTGTGTATGTAATCTAGAACTTACCTGGTTAGTCGTGCTTGCGTTCTGAAGATAAGTGAAGCTGTGAAATGATCTTAGGCCTTGTTTGTGTTAGAAACCCCTGTTTAGCCTAAATATAAGCCTACCCATAAATTAATATCCCTTGTTAGCCATTTTGAGCCTTAAAACCTAATCTTTGACTAGCCGTAATAAGCCGATACCCGTTTTGAATATCCATATCTTTGAACCCGGTTCCTCTTTGGCACTAAAATAATAAGATTGAGGCTAAAAGCCAAAGTTGGGGGCGATAGGTGGAATAAGGGGAACATGAGGCGTAAGCCTAAAGTGGGGTAGAAGTGAATTGCCTAGTTAAAAGACATCGGTGTGGTAAGTGTAGAGAAAGAAAAAAAATTATATAGAAGTAGAATAGCAATAAAACCACACCGAGGAAATAAAGCAAAAAAAAAAGGGAAGAAAACAAAAGGCGAAAAGGGTAAAAGAAAAGAATAAGGTGTAGTGTTAAGGAGGGTGAGTCACAGTTATCCAAATATACATCCTACCCGTCCCCGAGCCTACATTACAACCCTGAAAAAGTCCTAGTGTGATCACAGCTGAACTGTCCAAAGTTGAGGGTACTGAAAATAAGGGCAAACCTATGGTATTTGTATGCTTAGCTAGAGAATTTCTTTGTGAGTGTGATTATTTCTCTTCTCCTTTGTCTTTTGTCCCATTCTGTGTGTACATATATGTTGGGACATTCTTTGGTCTTTGTGAGGGCATGAGAATTTGTTAAGTGACTGGTTTCCCGTGAGTCTTGATTCTTGTGTACTATGGTTTCTTTGATAACTAGATCTCATAAATTGAAGCCTCATTGTTAGTTGCAACGAGTTCTTGATTGGTTTTATCTTTATTGGGGGGGGGGGGGGGGGGGGAGTCATTGTGATACACATGATATACCGGAAGTTAATTGCCACAACCATTGTAGATAGTTTTACTTTGTAATATCGAGACATTTGTAGATTGAGTCTGTTAGTTGACTTGCTTGAGGACAAACAAAGACTTTAAGTTAGGGGTGTCTGACTCTGAAGGGGCACTTCTCCGGATTCAGTTTCATACCGTGGCGTCGCAAAACGTCGAAGGTTTTGGCCAAGGATTCCGGGTGGGTCTCCGATCATCGGGATTTAAATAGCATGTCATCGATGTAGACTTCCATGGTTTTACCGATTTGCTTCTCGAACATTTTGTTAACCAACCTTTGGTAGGTAGCCTCTACATTTTTAAGACCGAAAGGCATAACGTTATATAAAAAATTACCATAGTCAGTCATGAACGAGGTTTTCTCCCGATCGTCTCGATGCAAGCTGATCTGATTATACCTCGAATAGGCATCCAGAAAACTGAGCAACTCAGGACCGGCTGTAGCATCTATCGTTTGGTCTATGTGCGCCAACGAGAATGAATCTTTAGGGCACGCCTCGTTCAAGTCTTTGAAATCCACACACATTCTGAACTAGTTAAGTTTGTTGGGTACAACCACCACGTTGGCCAACCATTCGGGGTTCTTAACTGCCCGTACAGACCCTATGTTTAGAAAAACGTCACTTATTCCTTGACTAACAGGTCCCTTATTGTCGATATGGGCCGTTTCCTTTGCCTGTCTGGGACGTGATTAGGGTCCGCACTCAATTTGTGGACAGCTATATCGGCGGGAGGGGGGGGGGGGGGGGGGGGGTCCCTGTTATGTCAAGATGAGACCACGTAAAACAATCAGAATTATGAGTTAAATAATTCAAAAATTCACTCCTGAGCCCGGTTGATAGATCTGAGCCCAGTTGTATCTTCTTTTCGAGGCATTCTTCAAAAAGCTCCACACTCTCCAGTTCTTCGATTGTTGAATCTGCGGGATCCTTATCAGGGGTTAGGATGAAACTTTTCGGGAGAGCTTGGCCCAGGCATTCTTTGTCATCCAACCGCTCCTTGTTTTCTCCGGATCCCTTGCCCGGGTCCTGCTTCTGTAATTGCTATTGATCCACTGTTGAACGCCGGAAGCCACTGCCGCCAACATATCCTCTCTTTGACTGTGGAAGCCGTCCCCCTTAAGTTCTCCGATTCCCTAAGGTGTAGGGAACTTGACTTTCTGGTGATAAGTCGAGGGAACGGCCAGCATCGCGTGTATCTATGGTCTTCCGAGGATCACGTTGTAAGTCATATCTCCGGACATGACATCGAAGGTTGTGATCTGCTTCACACCGTCAGCACAAACGGTCAAATCTATCTCTCTTTTGGTCACCTCGCTGGACACATTGAACCCCGCCAACACCTTGGTCGTGGGGACAACTGACTCTCCTTCTTCTATTTTTTTCAGAACCTTTAGCTTAATGATATCCGCCGAGCTCCCTGGATCAATTAGGACACGCTTAATGAAGGATTATGAATTGTTAATATATTACCAGGGCCTCGTTATGGAATGGGGAAAGGTTCCCGCAATTATCCTTGGTGAATGATATGTCTTTCGATTCTGCCTCTTCTGAGCGATTTACCAAGTTTTGGGGTTCGACCGGTGACGGCAATCCTCTGAGTCCCTGTGTTCCTCGTGCAACGTTATCTTCTCCAGCCATGTTTTGATGAAGTGCTTAGTCCCGAGATTTTCAAGAAAATCAGCTACATATCGAGACAACTCTACAACTCTCTATCCCCACAGGCGGCGCCAAACTGTTTTTCGGCAAAATCGTTACCTACCAAAAAACGAAGTTAGAGATTTATTTTTAAGGGTTTAAAAACAAGTAGGTCGTATTCAATTCGGAGACTCTCTCAAACGAGCTCGGTGTTTGGATGTTTTTCTTATTAGGGATACAAGTAATAATATTTATCTAAGTTAACAACGTAAATGGAAAGTAAGAAAATCACAATAATGATAAGATCTCCGAGAGTAAGTATATTTCTTAGCCAAAATAATAATACAAGAAGTGAGAAATTAATGGGGTACAAAAGTGTGGTGATCATGTCTTCTCTCCTAAGCTTCGTTTATATAGACAAACCCTTGGTATGTTACTGCCCTAGGTGACGTCAGTTGAGTGATCTAGCTTGGACTCTGCGCAAGTGGCACTCTGCTCGATGTTGGCTGATGTGATGGGAGTTGTTGGGAGTGGGAGACAGGTGTATAGATCCGTTTGAGACTCATGTAATCGCAAAAAATTCTCACCTACGCTTCGAAACCTCCGAGCCTGCTTACCCAATGTTCCGAGACCCGATGTCCTCGGACCTCGCCCTCCTCGGTACGAGAATACCCTCGAATATTTATTCCCGCATACAATGTGCATTTTAATTTAAATTAAAATATTAAAGTGCGTTATGTCATGAAATGTTAGTGGAGAAAGTGGTGTCATTATTTTTGTAACTCTTGTAACCACAAACGCATTATCTCCTACTAATTACCCCACTAAACCTCAAATGACTCATCCACTTTCTTGACATTTACTTGTGAAAGAAATCTTACTCCTATATGAAGGATGTTTTCCTTCTTGCGTTGAGGGAACAAAAAGTAGATGAGGAGTGGATGAGAAATATTATGTTGTGTTTATATTTTGAGGTTGGTGTGTAGAGAAAGAGATAGTTGAGAGAGAAAAATATTCTAACTCTCTAACTTGGTCACTACAAAAGAGAGTAATTTTTTATGTTGAAGGAAGGTGTTCTTATGGCGGAGCTTTGGACTCTTCAACTACTCTGGAGTTATTTGAGTCACACGACGTTGACGGGCTGTTGTATCCTGAAGGGGACAAGTTAGAGTTATACTGCTGGACCGGTGAAGATTATGCCAGAGTGGGCTTGAATCTCCTTAAAGAGGGTGAGATATCCGCACCTCAGCCTGAATATTTACTTATTCATTTTTTGTTCATTTTATTGTAAATTTCAACTGTAATTTATCGGTATATTCACCAGCAATTCCTACAAACAACAATCTACATTCCTCAGTAATAAACTTCAATGTGATATAATTATGTAATTTTTTTTAATATAACTTAAGTGCATTTCTAAGAGCCAAAGAACTACTCCCTCCGTCTCAAATTATTTGTCGTTTTTCTTTGCTTTACACGTCCCTTAAGAAATATTAATTGGGAGGGGTATTTGATTAACTTAACCTTACAATCTTTCTCCATTAATGTTTACTCTATTAGTGTGCCATATCTATTAATGACCAAATTTTACTAAAGGTAAAATGGAAAAAAATAATTAATTATGTCTTGAACTTGTAAAACGATAAATAATTTGAGACAACTATTTTTAGTAACCATGACAGATTTTGAACCATTAGTTGAGGCAAAAAGAGGATTTTTATGTCAATGAATGCTCTTCTCTTGTTTCATTAAACAGTAAAATGTGTTTTCTTTTCTCACACGGTTAATAAGAAAACTAATAAAAGAAAGGGAAAGGTTCAAAAATACTCCATTACTTTGGAAAAAGGGCTAAAAATATCCTCTGAACTTATTTTGGGTAAAAAATACCTCTCTCATCCTTAAAGTTTTCAAATATATCTCTATCTTGACGGAAATTATCCCCAAAAATAACCCGAAATCATTTTTTAAACCCGCTCCATCATTTAAATCCGACCTAACTAAATAATAACCCATAAGATCTCATTATTCTCCCAATTCCCTCAAACTTCAAACCTACGTATTGGGGGAATAAGGGGATCTTATAGGTTATTATTTAGTTGGGTCAAATGATGGAGCAGGTTTAAAAAATGATTTCGGGTTATTTTGGGATGATTCCGTCAAGACGGGGGTATATTTGAAAACTTCAAGGATGAGAGGGGTATTTTTGACCCAAAATAAGTTCGGAGGATATTTTTAGCTCTTTTTAACAATATAAATTCAATTGTTAATCCTTAAATCAGATTTTAGGTTAAACAGTTGTGCATTTCTTCCATTCTATTTTCTCCCTTTAATTACCTACAAGAAGTACGCAGAAATGGATAACAGTCGATAGGAGGTTATAGAGCAACCGTGTGATATTAACTTTCCTAACTTTTTTTTCCAAGTCTAAGAAGAGATGAAAATTTGAACTTGTTTTATTACAAAATCACGAGCCACCATGGAGAGGATCCATTTTTTAGTATAGAAAAAAGCTTTAGACCTCATCCTAATAACTGCTTGCTCAGCACTAGCTATTCTTTAAAAAAATATCAGATGGATTTTGAGCATCTTCCGGTGCCACAGACGCGGCCACGTGTGGTTGGCGTCGGTCTTCGATTTCTGCCAAAAGTCGGTTTCACAAAAATTTATTATAAGTGGAGTAAACAAATAGGTTACTTATTTTGTTTCAATTTATTTGTCCGATTTTATTGCACGGAGTTTAAGAAAGTAAAGAATTTTTTAATCTTATTGTTTTAAACTAAAGATATGTAAATGGTACTAAAATGCTCTTTAATCTTTTGTGTTAATTATGTCACATGAAAAGTTGAAACTAAAATAAATTAAAACAAAGATAATAATAATTAATGGGAATTCTACATAGCATAACTAACTCTACTACATATTTATATATAGTAGCTATAGTTTAAAATAATTACATCCCATAGCTAAAAGTTGTATGTTAATGACACTTATTAGCTATTAAGGTAAAATACACAACTCTCTCCTCCTCCTCCTCTCTCTAACGTCTACAACTCTCTCTCTCTGTTTCTCTCTCTCTCTCTCTCTCTCTGTTTCTCTCTCTCTCTCTCTCTCTCTCTCTCTCTCTCTCTCTCTCTCTCTCTTTAAAATACTATTAGTTTTCTCTCTTTTCAACAATGGATTCACCAATGAGAGATCCAATTGATTACTGTTAGTGTTTTTGAAAACTGATTTTTGGGTTTTTGTCCCTGATTTTGCCATCGATGGTGATTTAGAAGATTTTGAAAAACTGGACTATGTTCTACCGAATTCTCTTCCTTCTCTCATTCTCGGATTTGTATGGATCTGTGTTGATTTTTGTGTCTTCAACAGATGGCCAATCTACGCTAACTTTGTTGTTGTTGAGTTCTATGTTGTTGTTGTTAGCCGTGGTTGTTGTTGTTGTTCGTCATCTCCAGATCTGGCCAGAATTTGGCCGGAATTTTATTTCTTGTATTCAGTTTTGAGTGTATTCGTTAATTTTATTTCTTGTATACAAATGAATACAGTGAATTTTGAAGTGTATACAAATGAATATAGTGAAATTTATTTCTTTGTATTCAGTTTTTTAGTGTATTCATTAATTTTTTTTAGTGCAAAATTCTGTGTTTTGGGGTGTATTTTGAAGGATTTTTTTTTTTTTTTGTATACAATCGGTTTTAAACACAATGTAAAAGTAGTTATAGATGAATACATTTGACATGAATACAGTTGAGTTGAATACATATGACTTGAATACAGTGAAAAAAGTTTTTGAATTTTTTTTATTCGCTGTATTCATGAATACAGCTAGGCCATTTTATGAATACAGCGAGCCATTTTTCGAATACAGCGGGGTAACTGTAGCTACGCAATGTAAATATTGAAACTGTAGCTATGGCAAAATTTAAACCCCCAAAGTGTAGTCATTTATGTAAAATTCCCATAATTAATTTTCTTTGATATATGAAGATGAACCTTAGCGTAACTGATAAGGTTACTGTCATGTGTTCGAGCCGTGAAAACAGCCGCTTACAGAATACAAGGTAAGACTACGTAGATTCTTGTTCCAGGATCCTGTGCCGTAAAAGTTTAGTGCACCAGACTGCTTTTTTTTTTTTTTTTTTTTTTTTTTTTTTGTTATTATTATTATTATTATTTATTTTCTCTGATAATATTATGTCCCACCCGCACCCCACCCCCACCCCCACGAAACCCTCTCCCCACTCCCCCGCCCCCACCCCGGCCCACCAAACCCCTTCCCTCTTTACTTAGGACTACGGGATCAATTTCATGGAGTCCGGAACCAAAATGCCCCCTAAAAAATCTTTTTGAACCAAAATACCCCAACAAAAGAAATGTTACAAAAGTACCTTTAGCGCAGTAAAATACTGCGCTATACAAATGTTTCTCTCACCTATAACGCAGTAAAATACTGCGCTATAGGACTTTTTCTCTCACCTATAGCGTAGTAAAATACTGCGCTATATCACCCCACTAAAACCCCGTCAGATTCCACCACTAGTCCCTCCAGTGGCAAAAAAAATTGAAAACGGCCATTGGAGGCGATACCAAGGTGGTCCCCACATCCAAAAAACGTCATTTTCTATTAAATTTCGTCCGGAAAGTTTAGATTCTCGGTATATTCAAGTGAAGGAGCAAGATTCTAAGTTCGAATTTTGGGAAAAAGCGGCGTACAACTCGATTAAAATAACTCTACAAAAAATCTTCGATTAAGGTTTTCTACTATGAACTTTTGTTATTATTTTGTTATATACATTATATTCTAAGCATGCTTAACATTTAATCCTTGCTATTTTCCAAAATAAAAAAAATCAATTTTTTTTTTGCTCTTGTTCGGACTGGGCAGTGGCTTTTGCCACTGTTCCGATTTTTTTTTGTTTAATTCATTATTTGTTAAATGTTTATGAATTGTTAATTTGTTAAATGTTTATGAATTGTTAATTTGTTATATGTTTATGAGTTGTTAATTTGTTAATTATTTATGAATTGTTAATGAATTATTATTTTGTTAATTGATTATTTGTTAAATATTGTTTATGAATTGAAAGAAGTTGATTGGTAATGAATTATTATGTTGTTAACACTTTGTTTGGATGATTGTTATGTATTGTTTTGACATTTATCGTATTGTGTTGTATTGTATAGGACCAAATCAGTGGTTACATAAAATAGGACCTTTCGTCGTTACATAACAATAAAATTAAAGTAACAATCAAAGCAAATATTACTGCTAAATTTCGATTCCCAAACTAATTAACTTAACAAGTCTTTGCCATCACATAATTCAAAAGTAATTAACTTAAAAATCTTTGTCATCACATATGCGTCCTTACTATCACATGTTAAATTTACTGCATATCCCATGTTAATTATTCACAAGATATACTACTACATAATTCACATATTCCCTACAAATTATTAATTAGTTAATATAATTTATCTTTCATTTCAAGAATAATGACTAATTTAGTTTGTACAGACCGAACTCTTTCATGGATCTGAATGTTCCCCCTGGGCCCGATGTTCCCCCGGCGCCCGATGCTCACCCGGGGCCTGATGATCACCCGGGGCCCGCTGTTCACCCGGGGCCTGCTGATAGATCAGTATTGTCTTTGCAAGACAATCATAGGTTAGAGTTATTATGTGCCGGTACTATAGGGATATCTACTAGGCTCCGTCCCCATAGGCTCCAGAGAGCGTGGGCTCTTTTACGCGAGCACCCCCCACACCCTCGCGTGTTGGAGATATTGTTTCGGGGCGGCATCTACCGTTGCGTGTCCGTTGGTCGGGTACAGCATGATTGGGCGCTCATCACGGACATGGTTGAGCGGTGGAGCCCAGAGACACATACCTTCCATCTTTGCACTGGTGAGGCCACGATTACACTTCAGGATGTGAAGTTCTTCTTTGGATTGCGGGTAGATGGAGAGCCACTATACACTCGGTGTGAGCCTCCTCCTGGTTAGACGTGGGTGACAGAGTTGACTAGGCTCACCCACTTCGTGCCTGATGCCGCGGCCCAGATATCGGGACAGAGTCGGGTTCAGCTTAGTGCACTCTGCACTTATTTGGAGGGTCTGGATCCGGTTGTGGACGGCACCCCGCAGGACGATGTTGATCGTCACGCCCGTTTGTACCTGCTTATTATATTCGGGGGCATCTTGTTCCCGAACTCATCGGGTGCCTTTGTTAGTTTACGTTATTTGGTTTTCTTGGAGCATTTGGACCGCTTGGGAGACTACAGCTGGGGCGGTGCTGTTTTGGCGTATCTTTACAGATGCCTGTGCCGAGCGTCTATTGGTGCTGCAGAGATGTGTGTGGATTTTTTGCTCTTCTCTAGGTAATATTTTAAGTGTGCGTTCCTTTAATGTCAACAAACCTCTTGAAAGGACGACTAAAAAGTCGTATTTTCTAATATCGCTTACAGTTATGGGCATGGGAGCGGATGCTGCCTTTTTAGCCCGTACCTAGGCATCACCTCGAGATTGACATGCCTTATGCGAGGAGGTGGACAACGGGTTTTGACCGGGATGTGGATACGCACCACAGTATTCTTCCATTCCGGGACCAGCTTGATCACATGACGGACGATGCGGTAAAACTATTTAAATTTACATTAATAATTTAATTAAATGTCTTTTCTACTTGGTGATCACTTATTTGTATTTATATGTTATGCAGCTATTTATATGGACGCCGTACGCTGCTATATTAGATGGTTTGCCGCCCTTCTGTAGGGCAGGTCAGGGGGTTTGGAGGTCGCGGTGTCCATTAATACACCTGGACATCGTAGAGGATCACATGCCCGAGCGTGTCTTACGACAGTTTGGGCATACACAGAGTATACCCCCTGAAGTCCATCATGAGCTCCGACACTACCAGCGGGACGATCGGGCTGCCGTTGATGATTAATTTTTGGCTTTCATGGATGTCCAGCTCCACCGTTGGGAGAACAGGTTGGGCACTTTAGCGGTGGTCGGCCATTTGACTCCCATTGAGAATTACATGCGCTGGTATCATCAGATCACACGCTGACTGATCGACAACCCAGCTTTGCGACCCCCTAGGGATGTAGAATACTCAGCACTCGCGGGGCAGTATGAGGCATTGGTAAGTTTATCGTATTTAGATTTATTTAATTGCATTAATTGTTACGTTTTAAAAATAAACTTTTTTTTCCTGTTAAACACAAATGTAGCTGGTGGCCGTACAACGTTTACGCATCTTGGGGTTAGAGCATATGCCTTACCCTAGGCTTGCGGGGCTTGCCACGGAGATGGTACGGATATCCGAGGATGGTATCCGACAGGCAGGCGAGATTAGGCGCATGGCGGAGCCTGTTCCGGAGGCTGGGTATCAGGCAGCACCGGGAGGAGGACCGGGTGCTCCCAGAGGAGGAGGCCGTGCGCGTAGAGGACGCCGCGCTGCTGCTAGAGGACCTGGTGGTGGAGGACACCATCTGGTAGATGAGGCGGATGAGGCCGATCCCATTCCAGAGGGCGTTCACGGTCTAGTCCATCCGCAGCCGTTCCAGGCCGGTGGCAGCTCACCTGGGGACTCACCTACGTTTACGCCGGCGCTCTTACTTGCTGAGATACCCGGGTCTTCATCACAGGCGAGCCAGAATACATACATGGAGGAGCGTGATAACGTTGATTGGGCGGCGTTACGCGCTTCATTAGCTGATGAGCGACCTGTGAGGAATTTAGAGGGAGCCAGGATTCTTGACTTCGATGAGTTTTTGATCCCGGTTAGTATTTAAAATACTTATTTGTTCTTTTAAAATTATTTATTTTAAATATATATATATATATATATATATATGTTATTCATTATTTAGTAATATTTTATATTTTAGGATTCGGCGTCAGCGGGTCCACCAGAGCCACCCACTCAGGCATTTTCTCATGGGCTTGCCGAGCCAGCGATGTCTTCCCATGTGACTGTCGAGCCACATGTAAGCTTTTTATTAAAATTAGTTTTATTCAATATAAGATCAATATTTAATATACATATTTGATCATTTAAAGTACTTATTTTAAATATGTATGTTACTTATTATTTCATTTTTTTCATATTTTAGGATTCGGCGCCAGTGGGTCCACAGGAGCTACCCATTCAGGAGCATTCTCATCAGCCTGTCGAGGCAGAGGTGTCTTCTCATGAGACTACTGAGGCACATGTAAGTTTTTTACTTAAAACTAATTTTATTCAATATAAGGTAAATATTTATTTAATTTTTATGATCTTTACTTGGACTTCGAACAACATCTCATCCAGGAGACTACCTCATATTCACCACCACACCCATCTCAGGAGCCTACAGACCCGTCTCAAGAGCCTACTCAGGCGTCCGTTGACACACAGGTTTAATTAAATAAATAACGTTAAAGTATTCAATATAAATAAGAAATGGTACTAATATTTATATACTTTTCAGATTCATCCTTCAGCGTCTGCGGTGACGACTCCCGACGAGGAAGAGGTCGAGTTTCCAGACCTAGCTCAGCCTGAGGTTTTGAGCGTGCCAGCGGGACTAGATCCCAAAAAGAAGCACGTCCTAGTTAAGGGCGCAAGGGCTAGGGGAAGAGGAGATGATCATGACTTGGAGTGCCCGGTTATTAAGAGGAAAAAAGGCGATGGAGACGATGGCGATGGCGGTGGGGATGGTATGAGCCTTAGGCCTAGGGATAGTCTCCGGCATACTACATGTGAGATCCATCCTCGATAGTGTATATACATTAGTGTTGTACAATTTATTGTAAATATTAACTATTTTTTGCATATTTATAAATATTATCTTAGTCTTTATTATTATTTATAGTTTCACATCCTAAATTGATAATAAAAAAAAAAAGGTGATACATTCGAAATAAAATTAAGCATTAATTTAAAAATAAGACGAAACCCTAATAGATAAATACCTTAAAGCTAATGACTACAAGTCTTCAAATAAAAAAGGACTTCGAGCACTTTTCAACCACTAAAACGACAATCCAAAGTATTGCGTATTCTTGATGTGTTGAGCTTATTTTATTAATTGTACAAATATAACTAGAGTTCTATATAAAATATTGAAGTTCCGGAATCTCAAAGCATGATTAATATACGGCTAAACTACGTAAAAAAGATAAACTACGTAAAAAGGAGTGAAAATGTAATGTTTTGGAAAATGGCGGAGTCCTATAACGTAGTATTTTACTGCGTTATAGGTGAGAGAAACATTTGTATAGCACAGTAAAATACTGTGCTAAAGATACTTTTGTAATATTTTTTTTATTGGGGTATTTTGGTTCAAAATGATTTTTTTGGGGCATTTTGGTTCCGGACCCAATTCATGCCGGAAATTCGGCCGTTCGTTCCTTTTCCCTTTTCCCACTCAATGAATGTTTCTGATACAATCTTTCTTTAACTACTCCACCACGGCATCTGATCCAATCTTTCTTTAACTACTCCACCACGGCATATCCAAATACACCGTTCATCTGCTGATTTTTTTATGATTCGATTGTTTTAAGAATATTGGAGGTTTTCTTTTTCCCTTTCTACATTAAAATTTCTCTCCCAAGTTTAAAGTTTTAGATCTTGCCTTTTTTCTTTCTTGAATTCAAAGGAACTTGTACACAATGACTGTTTATGAGCCAGATCCTGATGTAGTAAGGTGGAATCTCCACCTTATAGATGTTTGTGATATAAACAACGGTGGTTCTGTCGGAACTATTACTCAGTATGACAGGGATTTTTCTCAACTTGGGTATGTTATGGAAGGTTATTCTGAGCCTACACATACTAACGTGGAGAATGATGAGGTAATTGCCCGTGCTCTTCAGGAGGAACTATCGTGCCTTTCATTCGAGGAATCTATAGGATCTTCACACTCTGACCAAGAACATCGAAAAGCGTCAGTTCTTGATGGCAATGAGGAAGACACAAATAGCAACAACATATCCAGTGTAGTCTCACAAGTGGAGTTCAAGAAGAGTAGTGTGCACACAGACCTTACCCAAGAAAAAGCATATCAAAGCAGTGCGGAAAAAGAGGAAGACACAGATAGTAATGGAATGATTACTTTTTGCCCTCCTGCAGTTACATCATCCAATTGGGATCAAGAAGAAATTTCACCAGAGATAGAGGATGAGTCTCTTCTTGATGATGAAGTTGGGAAACGTTTGAATCAGTTGGCTGGCATCCCTCATGTTCCAAAAGTTAATGGAGATAATATACCCTCAGTAGATGAAGCCAAATCAGATCATCAAAGGTTGATGGACAGGTTGAAAGTATATGATCTATTTGAGTTAAAAGTTTCTGGAGATGGCAACTGTCTGTTCCGCTCATTGTCAGACCAAATATATCGCAGTACTGAATATCACAAATTTGTGAGGGAACAAGTTGTTAAACAACTCAAGTCCAATAGGGAGTTGTATGAGGGTTATGTTCCTATGGTCTATGATGAATACTTGAAGAAAATGAGCAAGGTTGGCGAATGGGGTGATCATGTAACTTTGCAGGCTGCTGCAGATTCATATGGTGTTAAGATATTTGTCATTACATCATTTAAGGACACTTGCTACATTGAGATTGTTCCACAATGTCAGAAGTCAAACAGAATCATATTTTTGAGCTTTTGGGCTGAAGTGCACTACAATTCGATCTATCCACAAGGAGAATATCCTGCTGGAGAAACAAGAAAAAGAAAAAAATGGCGGTGGCTAGGTTGAGCCTTGAGTAGCACTTACCACCTTCTTTTGGAACAGCGCACCTTATCACTAGAATTAGGGGCTTTGTGATAACAACTCATTGTATATATTATTCTCTTTATCTTTCTATGAAGTATACAACAATTTTGCATATTTTACGGCTTTCATTCTGTGTATATATCATTTTCATTTAATTTTTGTAGTTAGCTCTTCAATTATTGATTTATTTATATGCAATGCTTTTGTGCTTGTATTTGTTGCTATTTTTATTTTCCAAAGAAAAAAAAGAATTGAGATGCCAATTTGTCAGAGGATTTGCAATTAGTGTCCTTGAGTTAACAGAAGCCAAATACATGAATTTATAAAACTTGAGGATTTGATGATTCTTACTGTATATACTCTGTTCAGCATGGTAATATCTCGTCCTGAGAAAACTTAACCACACCCGATATTTACACCAATCCAATGAATGCTACATAACATGTATTTTTACATACACTACTATCACTAAACTGTAATTAATCAATGCATACTATGACCTCAATTTATCACTTAATCGTGATAAATTAATACAATTTGGTGCAGGTATGGGTAAGTTTTTGCCAATCACTCCCAAAAGCTCCAATTTCGAATGTTGTCTTGCCTTCCCACGTGATATCATGAGATCACATAAATACCAAAAGAAATGTTTTGGTAGGTTAGCAGCATGTAATCTAAAGAGTACTGGTAATTTACAGCACAAGGAAGGTGGTGTTTCCATTTTCCAGACTGTCAACTTCTGAATCCTCAAGTAAGAAAGAGGCAAATGCTACACTTAAGTAGTGCAAGAGAAGTTGCAAGTATTAAACTGCATATCACATCATCTATTTGTACGTAAACTATGAAACATTACTCTACATCATCTTTACTTTTCTCCCCACAAAAGAAAAGCCAGCTAGCATTTCAATATCTGGCACTTTAATTCACAGAAAAATTTCCCAATGAAAACGTCGAGGAAACCTGATCCATCGTTGCATCTCAAGCATATTTTTCTCCACACTATTGAAATTGACAGATCTCCCAACTTAAAACCTGGAAAACCAAATATTTGTACAAATTCAGCTTTCACATATTTTAGCTTATTGGATATAAATTTTGTATCTTACGTGAACATCTGTGGTCTGTTGCGGGAGAGTTGAGGTCTCTTAATTGGTGATAGGATGAGATTCCTAAGGGTCATTGAGGGATTGCTTGCTCCAGTTGCCACGCCAAGCATAGGACGTCCACCTGCTCGTCTGTTTCCAGCATCCACTGGTATCGCTGACTGTCTTACAGGGGAGCCACCCGAGACATCGAAAGGCCCAGAGTTGGAATTATTCTGTCTTGCTGGTGGCCATATGTCTTCTCTTGGTCCTGGAGTTTCAGGAGTGAGAACCGACCAATCTGCGACAAATGAGTCGACTAATGTTTTGCTAAAAGGTTAATGCAGTTTTGACAGCAAAATACTCAAAATTCAAAGAATTCTACGAATTTTAACAATGAGTTATCAAATACCTAAGCAGAATTCATCATTTAAATGCAAAGAATTTTGACCATGAGTATTCATACTCTGAGACGAACAAATCGTGTTTTTCAAACTACACCAGCCTCACATGTGCCATGTGATTATTCTAAATACAAAATGAGTTACCTTTTCTCATATTATCTCTGTTATCCATCATATTAGCAGGATCTGCGAACAAATCAGGCTCTGGTCTTGAAAAGAAATTACTTGGCTGAATGGCTGTGCGCTTTACTGAATCATATTCATTTCTCAACTGATCATACATTTCATCAAGTTTTCTTTTTTGCCTGACAGTAGAAACCTATGTTATTTCTGAGAGTACGTACCAAAGATTGCAGATTTTAGCAGTAAATCACAGCACACTTTGCAACTAGAATCTGCGTTAAAGACGGTAAGAAGAACCTGGATTTTTCAGCAAATTTTTCTTGGAGTTCCTGCTTGTCTTTAGATAAGCTCTCAATCTCTTGTTCCATCATTTGGCACTTTTTAGCCGCCTTCTGGTATGCAGTATGTACTTGCTCCAACTTTTCAGAGAATTTTTCCTGCATCATCTCACATTTCTGACGGCATTGAGCTACTAGCTTGTTCATCTTGAACTGCATTTCCAATTCCTTTTGCCCAATGTAGAACATCACACTTCTGTAGGCACTCTTCATTACTGGATATGATTAAGGAGAAAGTATTTAAGCTAACGTAAATACCATTTCTTTAAATATGTTGTTAGCCTACATCAAATTTGGGAAGTAGTACGTTAATTTGAACTAAGCCAACTTCACTATACATTAATGTAAACTAAGCCAACTTCACTATACATTAATGTAAACTAAGCCAACTTCAATATACGTTAATTTAAACTAAGCCACCTTTACTATGTTTTAAAAGTAAAACTGAAGAGTACAGATGTTTCAACACAGGACAGACGATGAAGGATACATATCTGTGGTGTAATTCCAGCCATGACCATCTGCATGAGGGTGTGAACAAATTTTAAATAGGACGCTGATTAAGAAATGAGTGAAACAAATATGATTAAATCAAATCAAATGTAGAAGGTGATAAGAGAGCAGTCCTTTCATGAATGGATGCTTACATTTATCCATTCATCGCCTGGATTGATGTCCACAGGTTTCATGAGACTGAGAAACAAATGTGTCAAATGCTTGGTCATACAGACTCAATAAGATGCCACACATTACTTAGAATGTTTAATTAATGCTAGTAGAAGTAAAAGACCAATTAATAAACTTTAGCAATGAAAAACAAAATTCTGTTCCTGAAGTGTCATCACCCCCCCCCCCCCCCCCCCCCCCCAAAAAAAAAAAAAGCAAAATATAAAAAAAAATTGAAAAGCAAATCAAAAGGAGAAAGGGACAAGAAGTTATAGGAAGTGCAAATTTAGATATATCTATTGCAAATGAAATCATTTTTAGGTGAACTAACAACATTTGACCAAAAGATGAAAGCGATATTAGATAGAACTAACCTTTTAGACAGAACTTGATCACAGATAGGACAAGCGGCATCATTGCTGAGAATCTTGCTAGCATCATTCTGACCTATCAACATTGTTAAGGAATCATAGCAGTTGTACACCAAAATCATGTCCATGAGAAAACTGCGCAAACATACATGTCTATATGGGAACGTAATCTGTTTTTGGATAATGGTGGTATCCATGCACATCAATTGAGCCATCAAGTACCTGCTATCCGCCGCCAGTATAGCGGATAACTCTTTGCACCAAGACTTTGGCAGATGGGACTTACTGTAACCTCTGTTGGATTCAAACTTTGATTCCCAAGATTGTAACTCTAGTTTTCGACCACTAAGACATTCCCTGGGGGATGGAACACACAAAACAGATGCATGTCTATATGGAACACATTCAAAAATAGGATACAGAAGACGTGGCCACAAGTGGTAGTGATGGCCTTTCCTTCCAGTTCTCGCCAGCAAGCATTGCATCTCATCTCAACCTTCAGAGATGATTGTCAATTTCATAGCACGTTATACAAAGTTGTGGAATCATTCAAAGTTCTGAGCATAACATTTCTGATCCCATGCACTCTATAGCCATCGACACAGGAATAGTCAATAAGAAATGACTAATTATCCCTAAAACAGTCGACGAGATCTCCGAACAAAGTTTGCATCTCTAATTACACAGAGACAATGCACTTAACAGCCAGTTGTAGCTGGCTAATCCAATTTCAAACGTGCTTGGTGTGAAAGAAATGCCTAATGACAGCTAGAATATCCATAGCTGAAACCTTTAGCTTCTTACAAAATGTTGAAATATGAGGGTTCATACTGGGATAGCTAAAGGAAACTAACAGGAAACACACAAAACACGTTTTGATAACTGGCCTAGACAAGAAAGTTAACTATCACGTGAAATTGCTTGCTGCTTATGTGTCGAAAACCAGAGTTTTACAAGTAGATGAATACTCAACTTTCTATAAAGAAAAACATCATTCACTTGCATGAACCGAGATAACTAAGAATTTAGGTAAACAGAAGTATCAGCAAATTTAACAAACCAGCTATCAGCTACTACTACATTGATAGTATACAACGCTCATAGCCTGTTTGGCCAATTAATTTAAAAAAACACTTTTGAGCAGCAATTAATGTTTGGCCAAGCTTTTAAAAAGTGTTTCTAAGTATATTTCCTCAAAACTGCTTTTCAAAAAAGTGCTTTGGCGGGAAAATTATTACTTTTTTTAGCTTCTGCTACTCCTACTCCTCAAAAACACTTATTTTCTCCTAAAAGCTTGGTCAAACACCTTATTTTTTAAAAAAATACTAAGCACTTTTGGCCTCCCAAAAGCTTGCCTAACAGGCTATGACAGGTTACATAACTTAAATCTTTAAAGGAAAAAAAAAATAAAAAATAACAAATTTTCCAGATCCGATCAGTAGGATAGCTAAAGTTAGAATAGATAAAGTAGACAATGTACTTGAGACAACAAATTTTTACACAATAATTAGTTTGTCCACAAAAAACCTTGAAATGAAACACAGCTGCATGCATTCACCGAAGAAATATATATACATAATCAACAAAATATTACAAAAAAAATAATAATAATAAAACATAGACAACGAGATTCATTTTGCATACGTACTTACCGAATTTGAAAAATCAGAACAAAACAAATTTTCACCTTCAGAAGGGCTCAATAACTGAAAATTACAGAGAAAAAAATAACGAAATCAAACAATTGAAAATTCAATTGTAAAACTATATAGAGTTGTATAAATTTCACATAACCTTGACGAATTTGAAAATGTAAGGCTCTTATGGAATTGAAACCCTAGCACGAAAATTTCGAATTGAAGCTTCTCTATCGATCATATAATCTGTTATTGCACTAATGCTGCTTTATGTTTTAATTCTGATTGAAATGGCGGCAAAAAATGTGTTTCTCTGATTTTCGGTAAATATATAAGAATCTCCTGACCCGAAAGAGCACAATTTCCAATTATACTTATTTTTTTTTAGGGAAAAGGGTAAAAAATACCCCTCTACTTTGGACTATGTGACAATTTCCCTCAATGTAATTCTAGTTCTCCTCGTCCTTTTTTTATCATCTTCAATCATCATAGAGTGGACTCGGTGCATTTGGAGGTCTACGTCAGACATGTTTAAAACACGCTCATTTTATCTCTTGTGCTTGCACCCTCCGTCAGGTGCTCGTAAATTAAGATAACTTCATTTCTTTTTGTCTTTTTGGTTATACAACTTAAACACCAAATATAATCCTATTTTACCACAAGGAAAGAAAACGTATATTTGAAGATGATAATCAACAGCCTAAACATCTAGACAGCTGCAGTTTCGCACAAGCTTTGTGAATTGAACCTACTTGTACATTTTATTTTTGCCTCTCATGGAAAAATTACAAGTACCCTTCTAAGTTCAGCGCTACTGACAAATACAAAAGCCAATGTAGTCGACTATATAGTCTTTGGAAACAGCCTCTCTAACTTCACAAGATAGGGGTAAAGTCTGTGTACACTATACTCATTCCAGACTCCACTTGTGGGATTACACTGTTTTTTTTTTTTTGGCTGTTGTTGTTGTAATGTAGTCGACTATATAGTCTTCAGAAACAGCCTCTCTGCCTTCACAAGGTAGGGCTAAGGTCTTCATACACTCTACTCTCCCCAGACCCCACTTGTAGGATTACACTGAGTTTTTTGTTGTTGTTGTTGTTGTTGCAATGTAGTTGACTATATAGTCTTCGGAAACAGCCTCCCTACCTTCACAAGGTAAGGGTAAGGTCTGCATACACTCTAACCTCCCCAGACCCCACTTGTGGGATTACACTGAGTTTTTTTTTTTTTGTTGTTGTTGTAATGTAGTCCAACTATATAGTTGATCATACGCATAGCACTAACTGATCCTAAATCAAATTCAAAGAGGGAACGCAATTCATAGTTCTCAGTTAAACATCCGAAGTTCCAACAAGCATACTACAATACGCCCCAACAAGTAAAAGATCACACGTAAAGCTTCAACAATCAGCAACTAGAGCGTTGAACTCATGCCAAACTAATCAAGTTTCTAAGTACTTACTCTTTCCGCCGCCAAGTACTGAGCTTTCCATCAAGATGAGCACAGTACAAAACTTCAATATTCGAGTCTGGTAACACCTCCAGAAACTTCCCACATCCTCGCGGCAGCCCAGACGAGAACAATGCCTTCTCATACTGCAGATCAAACACTACCAACTCCCTCGGAAATGCCACGAACATCAAATGCCTCCAGTGCGGTGAAAACGCGAATTTTGCAATGTAAGTCGGAAATGTAGCTGACGCCGGAGCTCCATTACCTCCAAATTAACCAGAAACGTCAATTTTCATCAATATTTCAAAAACAACAACATAAAAAACTAAAAATATGAAGCCCAAAGTAAATTATTACGTCATGTAGCCCAATATACAATATGAAGTGTATAATAGTGTACAAGGGTGTTTATATACAAATATGAGCTAAATCGGGTAACAAGCTCAAAATATGGGCTACGTGGCGTAAATATTTTCAAAAATAGACATAGAGCGTAATTTCCCCCAAAAAATAACTGAAATTGCACCACTCTTGAAATGGATCAAATTAAACACAAACTACAAAATATTTACTTCCAAATGTGAGTTCCCGTTAAATATATTCTATTTTCATTTCGATTAAATTTAACAATAAGAGTTTGGTAAATATCTAATGGAGATCAAAATTTCTCACTTTTGACAAACTTAAAGGACCAAAAATGATCAAAAGATACTTAAAGGACTATTCTGAATCTACAACCATAAGATCACGGTCTATTTTGTCATTTCCACATTTGTACCTCGGAAATGTAGCTGACGCCGAAGCTCCATTACCTCCATTCGACGAATCCCGTTCTAGTTTCAACTTAATTGGGCCAAAAATGCCCATATTTCACATAAAACTTAACAGAATACTAATAAGGGCTTAAACGCATAGCATATTTGGTCCAATTTAGTTTCTTACTGCAATTATGTAACAACTTGTGAAGTTGCATTTATGAAGCCATTTGGTTAAATTGTACTTTCAAATGCGAATTTTCAAATATGTACATCGGAAATGTAGCTCCGTTAATATTTTCAAAAATAGACCTAGAGCGTAATTTTCCCCAAAAAATAACTGAAATTGCACCTCAAAGAGTTGCACCATGCTCTTCAAATTGATCAAAAGAATAACATAAACCAACAAAATATGTACTTTCAAATGCGAATTTTCATATTGCACCCAAAAAAGTTGCATAACACTCTTGAAATGAACCAACAATAACATAAACTACAAACTATGTACTTCCAAATGTGAGTTCCCATTAAATATTTTCTATTTTCACAGTTCCGATTAAATTTAGCAATCACAGACTCTGGTAAATATCTGACTGAAACTAAAAGTTCTCACTTTTAACAAACTTATAGGATCAAATATAACATAAACTAATAGCCTGTTTGGCTTATTTTTATTATTTTTGCTTAAAAACAAGCGCTTAAAAGCACCTTTTATCTTATCCAAACTCTACAAAAGTACTTTAAAGCACCTAAAATAAGTCAATCCAAACAGGCTCTAACAAAATATGTACTTTCAAATACGAATTTTCAAATATGTACATTCAAAATGTAGCTCCGTTACCTCCATTAGACGTCGAATCGCGTTCTAATTTCTGCAATTCAGTAGTATCCGTACGAATCTGTAGCTCTTTAATCACAACATCATTTTCACTATCATCACCCAATGCAGTAACCGATAGGAAAAAACCTTTAAGCCCTGACGCACAAAAATGCCTCGAATCAAACGGATCACGTCTTAAACACGAAAAATACTCCGGCGATGCATCATACTTAAAAAAACACCGTCCCGTCACAGTATTCTCTCGGAATCACTGTTGACTTTGCGACAAAACAACTTCGTCATTGGCGTTATACTTACATTAAGTTCACAGTTTGCTAGGTGTTAGCTAGAAATCATTTTAATCTAGTTAGAGACTTGTAACTCAGTGTATGAAGTGTGAGATATGGAGACCCTCTTAACTTTGGAGAACACCTAATTTTCCTTAAAAAGACAGATTATTCAGTCTTAAAATAAAGGGTACCTGGATAAAGTGGACACAGAGGATTCATATAGTCGATCTCAACCATTTTAGAATTGAAGTTTAGTTGATTGATATTAATTTGATTTACAAGCATCTCAGAACAGGGAATTATGAACCCAGCCTTATTATTCTTGAACAAACTTTGCAAGCTGATTAAGTTTGGGTTCAATCAGTTATAGATGGATTGATTTTACTTGATAAAAAAAATAGATGGATTGATTTGTATGTATCATGGCTTTGTATGTAGTACGGATTGTTATGACTTAACTCAGAAGCTCTTTGGGTTTCTGGTAGCTAGATAAAAGTTGCTTTCAACTGAATTCACGAACTCCTGTGAGCACTCACCTGCAATGCTCTTTTTCATTAGTCTAATGGTTAATTTTTTGTTACCCCTGTAAAAAATTTCTTTGTCCTTGTTTCTACATGACCGTGAGTTGAAACTCTGATATTCTTGTTTTCTTCACCTTGCACATACCAAATTCCTGTATTCATGGGAGTTCAAAGGGATAATAATCTGCATGTTGTCACAGTGGAGAGCAAGTGCACACGATGTGTGCGATGGAAGAACTGATGCCCTCAATTGGCACATCTGTTCCTTCCCCCTCAATTCTTGCAGCTGTTATCTCCCATTCAGATGCCGCCCTCCAAAATATTGGCAAGCTATATTCTGATGCACATCATTCAGTCGATGTGGATTTTGATAATCCATTTGATTTTTGTGATGAATCTCTTGTTTTATCTAAGACACGTTTGATCTCCATTTCTGATGATGGGAAAGTATGGAAATGGCTCCTGACTGCTGAAGGATCTGTAGATGTCCAGAAGAACATGACAAATCCAGAAGCCTGTAAAACTGTACCTTCAGAGATTCCCATTGGTCACAACCCTGAGATTAGCACAGTTCCACTGTCAAATGATGCAAATAGCAGCAGGACCTCTCTGTCAAAATCCACTACAAGCCTGGATGACGTGTCCTTCAAGGTTGGTTGGACATGCGTAACTTTGGTCATAAAACAATGTTGCATATCATGTTGGATTATACTGGCAGAGTACAAACAAAATTATGAACAATGGATTAGTCACATTCACAGACAGAACTTGGGTATAAAATATATGTTGTTGGCATTTTAAGCTTTTTCCCCCATAGCTGAAGGTCAGTTTATGATTGCAGATTAGTCTAGTTGGGCAGCTTCATCTTCTTTCTTCAGCGGTGACTATGCTGGCCGTACCTTCCCCTTCTTTGACTGCTACTTTGGGACGTAAGTATATTTGTGGACTGCTCCTTTTGTTTGTACGATACAAAATTTATCAAGATTTTGGGTGAGGTGGTGCTGGTTTTGCCACTAAATAGCTTACAATCATGAAGGTGGAGGGAACTCTCCAGCTGTCGCTGTTCCGCTTGTTGCTGTGGGAACTCAAAGTGGTACAATAGATGTGATTGATGTCTCTGCCAATGCTGTCAGCGTTAGCTTTGCAGTCCATAACAGTGTTGTCAGGGGATTAAGGTGGCTTGGCAATTCCCGACTGGTTTCTTTCTCGTACTCACAGGTGACAAACATGTACAGCGGAACGTTCACTATTTTCAAGGATTAACATTATTACTCAGTTTTCATCTTCTCTACCTGTTGAGTGTCTCTTTAGATCTCTATCATTGAGGAATCCTCCATTGCACTTTTTTTCCATTGCATATAGACTGTCATCACAAGTATCGTCTATATATCTATATAATCGTGGTCTATAGAGAGGCATTGTGGCACCTCTCCTAAGATAAGATTCTTATTTATCTATTTTCTCAGATTTTCCCCTTTTTTCCCTTCCTGTTTGCTAGACAGGTGACATGGCACCTCCCTGAGGCCAAGTTTCTTATATATCTACTTCCCAGATAATGCCTTTCTTTTTCTTTCAATTATAAGTCTTTATTTAATTCCTTTTCTCCTATTTCTTTTTTAATAATCGTGGTGTCGGGCCAGCTTGCGAGCACCTCAACTATTTTCATGAGACACTTGCTATCTTCCACCAGCACAGGTTCTAGGTAACTCTATCCACCTAGGCTTGGACAAATGGAGAGAAATCACCTAGTGTTGTTGTGCTCGTTGGAAATTGAAACTGAGACCTCATGATTCTCAACCCACTTCATTGACCACTAGGCCACACCCTTGGGTGCCTTTTTCTCCTATTTAAGGTCCTCGCATAAAGTTTTAGTGACCAAATAAATTTCCACATTAATGTGTAGTATGAAAAGTTACTCCCTCCGGATCAAAAAAAGAGTGCACTTAGCCATTTGCACACCCCTTAAGAAAATACTAACTCCTAAACAAAAATAGGTAATTTGACTAAACTACCCCTAATTAAATCGGCATTGGGATTTGATCATATAACACTTAATAGGGGCAAATCTGGAAAACCAAGGTTAATTCTTTCTTGATTTGATAAGTGGACACTTTTTTTTACCCAAGGAAAAAAAGCTAAGTGGCCACTTTTTTTTATCCGGAGGTAGGATCTTTTTTGACCCAAGGAAAAAAAGCTAAGTGGCCACTTTTTTTTATCCGGAGGGAGGATTAGGAGTTAGAATCATATTTAGGGATTTTGTAGAAAATTTTAGAGAAAAAAAGTATTTACTAATGTGTTTGAGAGATAATTGCGAAGAACAATAGAAAATAACTTAAAAATGGGAGGAGACAAATTTTTTGCATAAGGCAAAAAATGTGAGGAAGATGAAGAAAACAAAAAAAGAAAGAGAAAAAGGAAAGAAAAAAGAAAGCCAAAAGTAAAACAAAAATAAAAATAAAGAAAAAGGAGAAGAGGGATACAAATTAAGTAATCAACTTGTTTGAATTTGAATTTGACAACTGAAGATCTTTAAAGGAACTACTTGAACACATTAAAAATATACAATTGCGAAGGGAGAATGAAAATATATTTACCTGATAAAAAATACAATTGAGAAGGGAATAAAAGAGTAAATTTATATGTCTACATTTGTTTCAAAAGTGCTACTGAGAAATGTAAAGGTTAGTTTTATATTCTAAAAATCAAATGCTGGCCTAAGAGTTTCTTTTTTTATACTAAGAAATCTTTAAGGGCCAGTGATCCACGGTTAGAGACTCCGTAGATAATGAGTCCACCGTCTACCTTAAATGCCAAGCTTTTGTCAGCGGCAGGGTTCGAACACGTGACGTGCGCCTAACCCACACATCATGCATTGCTCTCTTACCACTAGACCCAAGCCCCGGGGCTGACCTAAGAGTCATTTTTGCCTTTAAATTGTTTAGATTTTGTTGCATGAACATTTGAGGATTAAAATGTAAAGAATGCTACCTTAGAATTTCGTGAAACCAATATATCCAAGGCAAATGCTAAACACAAGTATTTACAATACGTATTTTTTGGTTGAAAGTAAGGTAGATATTGATATCCACCTATTAAAATTGCTAAAATTCTATAGTGTAATATTTTATGGATTAATTTTTGCTAATTTTCTTGTAGTTCATTGTTGTGAAAACCTTCTCTTTTTGAATGCAAGAGCTGTTTCACACTTTTGCCTTTGGATTTTTGTTGCTGTAATGTTGTGCTGTTGTGGACTTGTGGCTATTTCTTTTTATTTCAGTTAAGGTTATGTTTTGACTTGACTTTTTGGTTAGTATTTGAAAGTTTATGTTATGCAAATTACCGTTGTGTTGAATTTACAAACTTGTATGTTTAGATTGATCTTTTGAAAGAAAAATTAAAGATAATTATAATTTTCGGAAAACGTTGTTCTTTTTTAGTTACGTTAAGATTTAAGTATTTGAAAGGATCGTTTCATTAGTTAAGTGAAATCTTTTGCAACTGCGTGAAGCATAGGCATATTCACTAGTTTCAATATAAGAGATACTGCCCTCACACGGAATCTTCATTTTGGATTTCAGGGTACAGAAAAAGCAGGTGGCTACATCAATAGGCTCGTTGTGACATGTCTTCGAAGTGGACTCAATCGGCAATTTCGAGTTCTACAGAAACCAGAGCGAGCTCCTATTAGAGCTTTAAGGGCCTCATCTTCTGGCAGGTGCATTTGTCAACCTGTCATTATTATGTGCATGAAAAGTTGAATTGCTTTTATTTTTCTCGATGCAGTAGCGTTAGCTAGATCCTTACTCTTTATGACCAGGAGCAGTTAGGCTTTGCTGAAGGCTTCTTTTATTTATAAGAGGCATGCATGTGCTAGGGAATGGGAAATCTTGAAATTTTATTTGGTCAAGCTCCAATACGTTTTCATGATTTTTGAGATTAGATTTTTTATGGACTATGTTTGTTATTGTGAACATTCTATTTGACAGTAGAAAGGATAATGTGGCACCCAGTTTACGTGTCATGTGATCTCTGTATATCATGGATGCCCCTGCCACCTCATGAATTTAGGGATATTAGTGTTATTGACTTATGAAACATGGAAAAGTTTTTCTTAATTATAAAATAAAAAAGATTTTCTGGAAAAGAAATGTGATGTGCCGCAGATTTGTGGCACATTCGACGTCTTTTTACTATGAATCTTGGTTATTTTCAAGTAAGTCTGGTTCTCGTTAATATGTTTTGTTGAGTTTTAGGAAAACAATGGCCCAAAAGCAAAAAGCAAAGAACAACAGAAAAAGTTGCCAGAAATGAGGATCAACGGTCCGTCGATCTATCGACGAACCGTCATTTGAACCGTCAATATGCCTGATTTTTCAGTGATGACAAAGTTGAAGACGACAAAGGACAGAGGCATCGACGAAGCGTTGAACTGATCGACGTTTCGTCGTTTGTGTCGTCAAGAAGGATCTTTCAACAGAGGAGAAAAAGACGGAATGATCGACGGAGCGTCAAACTGGTCGACGGCACCGTCGAACGGTACACAGTGCTGAAGTTACAAAAGACGAAGAAATCGACGGATCGTCGAACGATCGACAGTCCGTCGATCTTGCTATCGGGGGGGCAATTTTGTCAGTTTTTGCTGTGCGTTTTTGGAGCCTATTTAAAGAACATTTTAGGTTTTTACTTTGATATTCAGATTTTATTGTACTCAACTAAAAAGTCCCATTGGTGGGTGAGCATTGAATACTCCCCTTTTGGAGCTTAGTGAAGACAACAAGATTCTATATTCCATCATCTTTACTACCTTTGTAAGCTTTATGTCTCTATTGCTTACTACTTTTGAGACCATAATGTGTGAGTAGTCTCCTTAATCAAAGTTGTGGACCCAAAATGATGGGTGTTATGTAATGGGTATCTAACATTATATATATATATATATATATATATATATATATATATATATATATATATATATAATGGGTTGTGATGTATTTTATTATTTCTCGTATTCATTGTTCTATAAGTGGTTGCAAACACTTGTTCATGCACAAACCCTAGTTTATTTGGAAAGATGAACTAGGGTGTGATTTGAAATAATATAACAAGAAATCGGGGCGCTAACCCTCGTTTAATGAACTCGCTTAGGAATAAGATGAATTCTACTTGGCATATTTAATCAACCTTATTTATAACTTTTCTGCATTTGAGAAATCATGAAAAGAAATACTTTCTAACTATTGGAAACTATTAGGAAGTGTATTAGAGATTAAGTGCATGCATAACCGCGATCCATTAGAAATATATCATATTGACACCCATAGCATAACGTGTAATCATTGTGGGGACACAACTTTGGTTCTCCAAATCCAAACAAATTTCAAACAGTTCAAAAATAGCAAATACAAACCAAATCTCCTTATTAAAATATTCGGAATAGAACTAAAGCCTTTAAAGACTAGTATCGCATACAGTTAGTATCCTTTTCTCTCCATATTCCCTGTGGGATTCGACCCCAACCTTGTTTGGGTTACTATATTTGACAACGTCCGCTTTATGCCATTAATAGGTGTAATTTGAGCGTATCAAATTTTGGCGCCGTTGCCGGGGAATACGGTTTAGAAATTACTAATTGTTGTGTACTCTTCTTTAAAACTTTTTCTATTCCATCACACCTCGTTTGCTGTTGTACTGAACCAGGTGAACATGGCTAGAAGACATAATCGGAATCAAGGAAACCAAGGTGGTCTCCAAGTGAACCAACCTGCACCGGAAGAGGATGAAGATGAAAACATATTTGCGGATTCCATCAATGAAGCTGCCTATGCTTCTGTTGTGGTTCCTCCTAGAACTGGAAATGCTACTTTCAAAATTGATAGTTCTATCTATCAACTTCTGAAACTTGAAGGTTATTTCCGAAATTCTTCGGAGGATAGTCCACTTCGACATTTGAAGAACTTCTTGCATGTGCGTTCTCAACAATTCCAAGGTGCTGTTTCTGTAGATGCACTTCGATTACGAGTCTTTAAATATTCCTTGGCTGGTCAAGCCAGGGAATGGTATGAAAAGCTCCCCAGCAATTCTATTCATACTTGGAACGAGTTAGCCAATACATTTTTAAAAAAATGGTTCCCTCCAAGCAAAAAAGCTGAGCTTCGGGATAAGATCTTTGAGTTCAAACAACTTCCGGGGGAACAATTATATTCAGCATGGGAGCGTTTCAAATATTATCTAGCTTAATCTCCTACTCACGGATTTCCGGATGCTATTCTCACGGAAAAATTCTACAAGGGCTTAGATACAATGAATCAGATTGTTGTCAATACTGCTGCAGGAGGATGCTTCATGGACAAGTCATTTATCGTTATCACCCGTTTGCTTGATAAGCTCACCACCCACAATCAGGTTTGGCACTCGAGTGATAGTGAAGTCCTGTCATATAGTAGTCCCTCTGCCGCCGCGGTGGCCAAAGAAAATCATGAGCGAGATCATGTTTTTGCTCAATTGCAAACCACCGTGGATTTGTTGTCGAAGAGGCTTACGGAGAAAGAAGCTAAAAGTGTGAATGTTGTCGAAGAGATGCCACCTCATACTCCAGGAATGTACCAAGTCTCGGAAGAAGCTTATCTATAGGGGCAGCCACAACGTGAGGATGCTAATTATATTGATTACTCTCAAGGGGGTTACCCAAAGCAATGGAGACCCCAACAACCAAGCAATCAATATGGCCGAAATGAATATGGTGGTTCGGACAGGAGGGATTACAACAACAACAATTATAGTAATCGGAATTCCAATGCCTATGTTCCACCAAAGGGTCGTACTTCTAACTCTCAACATTGGCGAGAAGGCCCTTCCAATGATCAAGGCACCTCTCGGATGGAATCTATGCTTGAAAAGATATTGGACAACCAGCATAAGAGTGACAAGAAGATGGAAAATTTGACCGAAGTGGTAGGCTCTCACACCGCTTCGATTCATAAACTTGAGTCACAATTGCGAGATCTCTCTCGTGAGCAACATCCGCTGCAAAGAGGGGTCCTTCCTAGCGACACAGTTCCGAACCCAAGGGGTAGTGGAGGCGATAACATTGCCTCATGCAAAGCTATTTCCACTAGAAGCGGAAAGATCCTAAACGCGGTAAATCAGAAGGTGGTTGAACCTATAAATGTCGAGCCGATCATTTATGAGGTTGTTGAAGAAGAGGTTGAAGAAGAAATGGAGGCACTAATTGAAGTACCTATTATTGTTAAGAAAGAGAAAGAATTTCACCCTATTGTTCAAAAGGGTGACGAGGAGCCAAGTGTTGAAAAAACTACCGGTGAGAGCTTTCAAAAGAACAAGGTCACGGGGGCAATTAAACCCTTGACTCAAACATATAAGTCTCCTCCCCCGTTCCCACAAAGATTGATGAAAAGAACGGAGGATGCCAAGTGCCAACGATTCTACGACCAATTGAAAGGGTTGTCAATGAATATCCCATTCCTAAACGCATTCCAAGAAATGTCGGGATTTCCTAAATACTTGAAAGATTTGTTGACGAAGAAAAGGCCAATCAAGCATGATATGGTGGAAGTCACCCACCGTGTGAGCTCTATTATTTCGTCATCAAGGGTTGAAAAGAAGGGAGATCCCGGGGCTTTCACTATCCCTTGCACCATCGGTCATCATGATTTTTCTCGTGCTTTGTGTGATAATGGAGCTAGTATTAATTTGAAGCCACTGGCCATATATAAGCAAGCTGGTTTGGGAACACCTAGACCAACGAGCATGCGTCTCCAAATGGCCGATAGAACCATCAAAAGACCAGTAGGGGTTGTTGATGATATCCTTGTTAAAGTAGGGGAATTCTTATTACCGACAAATTTTGTCATCCTTGATTGTGTGGTTGACAAAGAAGTCCCAATTATCTTGGGAAGGCCATTTCTTGCCACCGGGAGAGCCCTAATGGACTCGAAAAGGAATGAAATAAAATTCCGGGTCAATGATGAAGAAGTAACTTTCCAAGCTAGCAAGGGGTTGAATTTTCCTAGTGCTTATGAGAGCATTTCAGTCATTGATTCGTTCAATATGATAGACGAAGCGGTGGAGCATCAGTTAGAAGAGGAGCACTTTGACGAGACACTTTCGGCTGTTTTGGTGAACTTCGAGGCGGATAACATGCAGGGGTATATTGAAACAGTTAATTCTCTCATTGGCCGGGGTTCATACTCTTACGAACCGAAGAAACTATCTCATGATCTTGACAACAGAACAAATCTCCCGGCTAAGCCTTCGATTATTGAGCCTCAAAAACTTGAGCTCAAGCTACTTCCTTCTCATTTGAAGTATGCTTTTCTTGGCCCAGATAATACTTTACCGGTTATTCTCTCATCTTCGTTGAGTGAGGAACAAACTCAAAAGGTGCTTGAAGTGTTGCGGGCTTATCGAAGATCTATTGGGTGGACTATTGCGGATATTAGGGGAATTCCCTTCGGTATTTGTGAACATAGAATCGAGTTTGAGGAGGATAGTTCATCAAGTGTGGAGCATCAAAGGAGGCTAAACCCTCCTATGCAAGAAGTGGTCAAGAAAGAGATAATCAAATGGTTGGATGCGGGTGTTGTATATCTAATTGCAAATAGTCCATGGGTTAGTCCGGTACAATGTGTGCCAAAGAAGGGAGGCATCACTGTTGTCCCTAACTCCAAGAATGAGCTGATTCCTACAAGGACGGTCACCGGATGGAGAGTGTGTATGGACTACCGGAAGCTGAACACCGCAACTTGTAAAGACCACTTCCCTATGCCTTTTATTGATCAAATGCTTGATCGAGTAGCTGGAAGAGCTTATTATTGCTTTTTGGATGGGTACTCGGGGTACAACCAAATTAACATTGCATTAGAGGACCAGGAGAAGACCACTTTCACTTGTCCTTATGGCACTTTTGCTTTCAGCCGCATGCCTTTTGGCTTATGCAATGCCCCGGCTACTTTCCAACGGTGTATGATGTCTTTTTTCTCAGATATGGTGGAAGATTTCTTGGAAGTCTTCATGGATGATTTTTCTGTTGTTGGTGATTCCTTTGACGAATGTCTTGCCAATCTCGGCAAGGTATTGAAGCGGTGTGAGGAAACCAACCTTGTACTTAATTGGGAGAAATGTCATTTCATGGTGACAGAAGGGATTGTCCTGGGCCATAAGATTTCTGAGAATGGCATTGAGGTAGATCGAGCAAAAGTTGATGTCATAGCCATGCTCCCTCCACCAATCTCTGTAAAAGGGATTCGCAGTTTCTTGGGACATACCGGTTTCTATCGGCGATTCATCAAAGATTTCTCCAAGATCGCCAACCCGATGTGTAAGCTTCTTGAAAAAGAAGCTAAGTTTGAATTCGATGAGAAATGCCTTAAGGCATTTAATGAGTTGAAGGAAATGCTCACCTCTACTCCAATTATTGTATCTCCGGATTGGTCAATGTCATTTGAGCTCATGTGTGACGCAAGAGGATTTGCTATTGGTGCGGTGCTTGGGCAAAGGCACAACAAAATCATGCACCCAATTTATTATGCTAGCAAGACCCTCAATGGATCTCAAATGAATTATACCGTCATCGAGCAAGAGCTTCTAGCCATTGTCTACGCATTTGAGAAGTTCCGGGCCTATCTACTTGGATCCAAAGTGGTTGTTCATACGGATCATGCGGCCTTGAGATACTTGATGACATAGAAAGATGCAAAGCCAAGGTTGATTCGTTGGGTCTTGTTGTTGTAGGAGTTTGACTTTGAGGTCAAAGATCGAAGAGGTTGTGAAAACCAAGTCACGGATCATCTATCTAGACTTGAGGAAGCTGGGAGACCAAGTGGAAATCTTGTGTTGAATGATGTTTTCCCTGATGAGAGACTCTTGGCTGTATCTTGTGATGTTGCCCCTTGGTACGCAGATATCGCCAACTTTTTGGTGACAGGTCTTATCCCCGACGATACCAAGGCTTACCAAAAGAAGAAATTCTTGAGAGATAGTCGTCAATACTATTGGGATGAGCCCCATTTATTCCGCACTTGTGCCGACAACATCATTCGGCGATGTGTGGCAGAATCTGAGGCCATGAAAATCTTGAAAGCTTGCCATGACTCTCCCGTGGGGGGTCATCACAGTGGGAACCGCACAACAGCTAAAGTGCTTGAATGTGGCTATTATTGGCCCACCGTTTATCATGATGCAAATTTGATGGTGAAATCTTGTGACCAATGCCAACGCCAAGGATCCATTGGGAAGAAGCACGAAATGCCAATGAATTTTGTCATGGAGGTTGAACTATTCGATGTGTGGGGCATCAACTTTATGGGCCCCTTTGTAAGTTCTCGTGGCATGCGATACATCCTTGTTGCGGTTGACTATGTGTCCAAGTGGGTTGAAGCTGTAGCATTGCCCAACAATGATGGCAAGAGTGTCACCAAATTTCTCAAAAGAAACATATTCACAAGGTTTGGCACTCCAAGGGCAATCATTAGCGATGGTGGCACTCACTTTTGCAACAAGCAATTCGCTAACCTCTTAGAGAAATATGGCGTGCAGCACAGTGTGGCAAATCCTTACCACCCCCAAACTAGTGGGCAAGTCGAAGTCTCCAATCGGGAGATAAAGAGCATTTTAGCAAAGACGGTTAATGCAAACCGAACTGATTGTTCATCTAAGCTTGATGACGCTCTTTGGGCTTATAGAACAGCGTTCAAGACACCCATTGGTA
This sequence comes from Lycium barbarum, assembly GCF_019175385.1. Lineage (NCBI taxonomy): Eukaryota > Viridiplantae > Streptophyta > Magnoliopsida > Solanales > Solanaceae > Lycium > Lycium barbarum. The sequence continues at coordinate 105,673,056 of NC_083345.1, forward strand.
CTTCTCCTTATCGATTGTTATTCGGTAAAGCTTGTCATTTACCTGTTGAACTCGAACACAAGGCTTTGTGGGCATTAAAAAATTGAACATGAATTGGGACGAAGCAACCAAGCTGCGGTTGTTTCAAATGAATGAAATGGATGAGTTTCGGTATCATGCCTATGAGAGTGTGAGTTTGTACAAAGAAAGGATGAAACACTATCATGATGTCAAACTTCTGAAACGAGATTTTCAACCGGGTGATTCGGTGTTGCTGTTCAATTCAAGATTGAAGCTCTTTCCAGGCAAGTTGAAATCCAAGTGGTCCGGCCCTTTTACTTTGGTGAGTGTGTCACCCAATGGGTCAATGGAGTTAAAGTCTGACGACGAGACGCTTACTTTCAGAGTCACTGGCCATAGGGTAAAGCACTACCATTGGATGGTTGATGGTGACAAGATTGTCGATGCTCACCGGTTAAAATATGGCACCGGACCTTAGCATCCAAAGTGGTATCACGTCGTGTCGCGACGTTAAATTGTGCGCTTCTTGGGAGGCAACCCATGTGCATTTTTTCTTTGCAATATATTTTTATTCCATTCCGCTAATTTTTGTTGTTGTGTTGTTTTACATGTTTGTTGATGTGTTGCAGAACCTAAGTGTTGAAACCCAGAAAATTGCCAGGACAGCAGTTACACGACGCATTCGACGGACCGTCAAACCTATCGACGAAACGTCGAATGCACCGTCGAGTGGATCATACGAAAGATTAGTCACTAGAAATTATGGCAAATCGACGACAGGTTTGACGCTCCGTCGAACTGATCGATGGTCAGATCGACGGGCGTTCTTCTACTCTTTGTAAAAAAAAAAAGACACGGAGGGTCGTGATAAAAAGACGGAACGTCGATTGATTCGACGCTCCGTCGATTGAACAGACCCTCCGTCGTTTACACCCGACGATTCAGGGATGTGGGTTTATAACCCAGGTCTGTTGCCCTCCCCTTTTTCATATGTAACGTCTCCCTTTCTCTAATTCTCTCTATCTTCCGCTCCCACTTCTCCCCCTTTGCCTTAACTGCTACCCCAACCCTTCCCACTCTCCCCTTTCTTCACCAGCCACCACCGCCATCTTCCCCCCTCCCCCCTGCCCTACTACTTTCTCTCTCCTTGTCTGTGAATTTTTCTCGAGTAGTTTTCCATTCTAGAACGTTGAACTCATCTTCCAGGATATTTGCCTTACTGGATTAGTTACCCTTGCAATTGTTTGTTTTTGCATTCTAGGGCTTATGTGCTTATTTTTGGCTGCTTTCCTTGTTTTGTTTGCATCGTGTTATTTTCGCCTGGTATGCTCGTATTTTTTGCTGGGGGTGGTTTGTTGAATTGTCTGTGGTTGTTGGGTGATTGATTTTTCGCAAAGTGGAGGGCATTACGACAAATACACCTTAGTCAGGAGGTTGTTGTTGTTTTGCCCACCAACTGTTCGATTAAATGCCCAAGAGGGACATTGGGTGTCACAATGGCTTGGAAGGCATTACGACCTTCGTGTTGTTTTGCCCGCCAAATGTTTTCCCTAGTCTAACCCAAGCCTACATGGGGTGAAGTCTGAGTAACCCCAAAATACGTGACGATTGGCACATCGGCCATAGAATGTATATGATCTGTCGTCTAGCATGCGAAACACATTCGACGCTCAATTCGACGGCCCGTCGATTCAATCAACGGACCGTCCTATTTAACGTCGAATGAGCCTGTCTAATATTTTTGCCCAACACAGCATCGACGGTGGATTCGATGACCCGTCGAATCAATCGACGGGGCGTCTTTCCCACCATCGTTTAGTTCCAAATTCTAGTGGCAAATTTGGTGATAAAATGAGATCGACGATGAGATTGACGGCCCGTCGAATTGCTCGACGGGGCATTTTTCTCACCGTCTTTTGCTTGATATTTCCAGTGGCTTACCCGCGATCGATGGCGCGTCGAACAGTTTGACGGGAACTTCGACGCTCCGTCGATCAATTCGACGATGCTTTAGCACATCGACGGACCACTGGCAACCTTATCAATGATCGCATGTCTTGTACTTTAAACTGATTCTTTTATGTTTTTTATGGTCATCTTAACTATGAAGTGTATTCTTTTCTCAGGAATGCCTCAAAAGAAGCAAGTAAAGCGGGGTGGTGGTCCCAGACAGGGCCGAGGTCGGGGTCAATCGGCCCTTACTCTTAGGGACGAACCCTCTGACTCGAACAATCAAGCGGTAGCCCCAACGACTCGGTCGTGGGCTCAGACCACCACACCCCAAGCAGAATCACCCACTGTAGTCTCCTCTCAGTCTACCGAGGGGATGTCATTCTCCATATCCGTTGATTCTAGTGATGCAGCGACAGACCAACCAGTCGCTCCTGAGCGAAATTCAGATGAGGAGCATGAGCGGCTGCGTCAGCAAAAGATGGAGATAGCGGCAGTCCGCTTCCCCTATACAGGGTGCCGCAAGTACTATGTCCGAGAGGCCAATACAGATGACGGGGGTCATCCGAGAAGAAATATTAAAGAGGAAGAACAGATCAGTATAAGCGGCTTGGAGAGCTATCCTCGGATCACCGATCTCTTCAGACACTATCATCTTGAGGCATTCACCCAGCCTCCAGGTGATTATTGCCCGACCATGGTTCGGGAATTCTATGCTATATACAGAGTAATACTCGAGCAGCGCCATAAGCCCAAGAGAGCCTTGAAAGCCGCCCCTCCATTGGACAAGGTATATGTTCGGGGTGTCCATGTTGACGTCTCAGCGCGTACAATCAACCGGTTTTATTTTGGTGATGACTTCGTGGCACCGACCACAGTTGAATATGATGATAAAATAGAAAGACGGGCTGAACAATCTATACGGGAATGGTTTGCGCAATTGATGGCTAGAGGGCCAGCGGACCAGGCCCCATGGTTGAGAAAATTGGGTGACAACACCCGTAAGGCAGATATCAGCTTGGAAGCTAAATTCTGGTGGAATTTCGTCACACGGGAGCAGATAACATAGTCACGCCAGATAGAGCAGTGGTTGTGGCTTCTATGCTATCGAGGTACCCAATGAACTTGGGTGATTTGATCAGTAGGACCATCCGGGCACGCGCACCACAGGAGGCGACAACCTTGATATTCCTGTGCCTCATCACGCAGTTGTGTCGGTTGGCCCAAGTGCGGCACCTTGAGGCATTTGCAGCTACTCTTCCGGCAACAAAGGTGTTCGACCTCACGCGGAGTAAGGATGAGACCCTCCGTACATCTCAGGCCACCAGTACTTCATTGCTAGAGCTCATGGATGAGCAGGCTGAGCATGTCACGGATTCAGTACCTCAGGGCACAGCACCATCTGTAGCTGCTGCTACCCTTTCTTCTGAGGCACCAACTCGGCCCACTGTCCCATCTGCATCTCCTATTCCTCTGACAACCACAGCATCAGCTTCCGAGGATCTCTTTGTCCTCAACAGAGCCAACTTCAGGGAGTTTGCAATCAAAGCAGAGCGTGCTGATCAGCAGGTGACCCGGATACTACAGCAGTTGGGTAGGTTCGTCCGGTAGGAGATTGCGCTGGAGTTGGAGCCCCTTCAGGAGGATATGGAGAGGCATCATGCTCGAGTCTATGCACGACTTGACAGTTTGGAGATGCGGATACTCACTATTGAAATGAAGAGTGAGTCTGGCACTTCAGGAGATTTGAAGACCGAGCTTGACCAGATCCGAGCTGAGATTGTGGCCCTTCAGATGAGAGAGCCGATTATTGTGGATGACCCAACTCCACCTGCACCAGTCGCCAGCATTTCAGATTTGATCAGAGTAGTTGATTTGGTGACTGAGGATGAGCCGAGGGAGAGTCGCAAAAGAAAGAGGCCCGTCAAAATAGCTGATGATGACGATGAGGAAGACGACAATAAGGAGGAGGTGTTGACACCCAATTTTGTCCCGCCTCTCCTCCGCAATACCTATTTACGCTTCTATATTTTTGGCAAATTAAAATATATTTATATTTTACTATAATTATTAGCTTTATTAAAATCGGTGTTTCATTATTCTATTGCCTTCCCCAGCTATTATTATTATTATTATTATTAATATTATTATTATTATTATTATTATTATTATCATCATGCACAAGCATCGCATTTATCTTCGCATAATTAAATAATAGGGTTTATTTACTATTGACTTTAAAAATATTATTGCACGGCTATTAGGACATCGTATAATTTTATTTTTTATCTAAGCACTAATAATTACGTATTTTTTATATTAAGTAATATTTTAGCACACATTACTATATCATTAATTGAAGGAGGTCTTTCATACATATTTAGAAGCCCAATTGACCAAGCTTCTTCAGACCAGTCCATTTACAATTAAACCACAAATCTTTTTCTAGCCAGCCCATTACTTCACCCAACTCAGCAGCCCACATTTAATACCCAATCCATATTCTTTTTCATCCGCCCAGCCCATTAACCATTAAATCCGACCCGACCCGGCCCATTTTATTAAACAAATGAAACCTTTAGGTTTCTTTTCATCTTCAGCCGCCCCCTTTTCTCCCTTCTCTCTTCTCCCTCTTCACCCACCTTCCTCTTTCTCCTCCATTTTTGGCTAAACTTTCTTTTTTCTTTAGCCACTGACAGAATTATTGTCCCATTTTCGCACAAATCTTGTCCTCCCTTCTGCCTACCTGCATGTGCTCTGTCGTTGACAGAGAAAGAATGCCCATTTCTCGAATCAGGGCACCGGTGGATCATCACAGACCAGGACTGATCGAACCATTATCGGCAATACCCGAACCAAATCACGTGAAGAGGTTTCTGGATTTCAACGGATCCATTTTTGGACTCGTTTTTGAAAAACCCTTGATTGAAGAATCCCGCCCAAAATCTCGAACCTATCAAGCCCTAATCCTGTCCTATAAATAATAGTTTCTAGAGTCGTTGAGAGCAAGTTTTGAGCCGCCTCAAAACCCCCTTTGAAAACTCTTCTTCAACCGCCTTGAACCCTCTAAGAAGAAAAAAAGATAAGCTGAAGCCGCCTGGGAATTCCCCTAAAAAGAGTGGGCTTTAGCCACACAAAAATCCCCTTTAAAAAAAGAGTCCATTTCCTTAGTTGTCAAATCCTCTACGAGATTTTAGTTTATCAGTCTTGCATTTCTGGATATCGAGTTAAAAAAGTTAAATCATTTTCTCTGTTTTTCTTTGCATCTGGGATTGCCTTAAATCTGAGTGCGTACGGGTTTGGGGAATCGTAGTGTTCGAGCGGATATCGAGACCCACGCACCCATTTCGCTGCACCCGAAGAAGGTAATTTCTCTCCCTTTTAATTTCTGTAGCTTTTGTGCTATCTAAGTGTTAATTTTATGTTCAGTGCGAGTAATCAGCATGCTTTAGATTTTAGTTAAATATGTGGTTTAGTTTTATGCTCATTTACATATCAAACTTCCTGTTCTATTTACTGTGAGTAATAGAGGAAAGGGTATTTAGAAATGTTTGATTTGATACAAAATCTACAACCTAGATACAGTTTTGCTCTTGTTGATGTTCTGTGTTGAAACCTTCTCTTAGAAATCAACTGCCATGTAGGAATTTCAAAATAATAGCTGACCGAACTGTTTTCTGTTGACCTGTCACATGATAGAACTAGGTCCTTCGTAAGTTTACATGTCTGTTTTGCTGAGATGCCAACTGTGTATACTAAAGATATGCCAAATATGTCAAGTGCGTACAAAGCTCTGTATACCCGTGGTATATATGAATTGTATATCCGGCGTATATATGGTATATCTTTCGATTATAATCAGAATGCTCCTGCCCCTATCTAATTTAGTCATATCATGTCGTGTTTTATTCTCCTATTATTAATTTAGCTCATCCTATAATTTATGATATTGGATTCCATGTTCCTTTGCTTGACTGGTTATCCTATTTCAGTGAAAACTATGTCTGTGTAGTCGTTTGCTATCTGTTTGAGTAGTTGGTCAACCTGCTAGTCTTCATGAAATCAATTGGTCAATCCGGTGTGTTTGCAGACTGGTCTAGTTTGGACATTCGCTTGATCATGTGTTTGTGGAGGCTGTCTAGTACTCTATTTGAATGATGTTCATGTTTAGTTCATGTTAGTCATGTATTCTCATGTAACTAGGTCACCCTTAAATCATTAACTTTCTTACATGGTTACTAGTTTTAAGCATAAGTCTGCTGTTGTCACGTGTTGTGTTATGTGTCTGTTAGAATGTCCATTAGTTGGTAGATTAGTATACTCTGTTTAGTACAGTCTATATCACTTACATGTCAGACAGGTTCGATAGTGGTATAGTAGCATGTTTAGAAATTGATTTGCTATGCGTTTAACTCTGGACTGATCATCCCTTAAGGATTCATGAAGGGTCTAGATTTAACAGAAGGGCTGAAAATGGTTTCAAATTAGTTGTAGGAAGTCCCCACATGTAAAGTGAACTCGAAGTGATGTTTAAGGACTCTAATATGATTATCCAAACTTGTGTTCACTCGACCTAATATGGAGATTGTCTTGCGTTGCTTTACATCAAGATAATGTGCCTCAATTCCTTAATGAAACATTCTTTATCTGATCTCTTATGTCCATCTGAAGTTAAAGTATAAAAGGTCTCAAACGCAAATGACTAACCCACACTTATGCACTTCTCTGATTCCTTTTGTGGTCTGTGACACATCGATGATATTCTAGGATGTTGGTTTGTTCCTATATATCGCCCGAATTGATTTATATTTGTCCGACTCTTCCGTAACTTATTGGAGAATAAAGCATGTTTTAAAATAAGAATCTCACATGTTAATAAACTAGCTTGATTCACAATCGGTTATAGCTGTTGCCACCTGTCTTCGCTCGATGTTATGGTATTTTGGGTTGTTGCTTCTGCTCTCAAACTGTTGCATTTCGGGAAGATTGGTTGCTGCCTCATTCTTTCTAAAAAAAAAGAAGAGAAAACTGATAGTGCACTCGTTCTGGAAATTGATTTGAACTGAAATGCCCTCATTATGCTAAAGGAACTTTATGAATGTGATGTTGATTCTGTATTTTCTTTTATCTATTTTTCTTACGTGGATGTCCCCTACAAGTGTGTTGTGATGGTTAGGTATATATTGTATACTTAAATATATATAGTATGCACATAATCTATCGAGTTGTCTTGAGTTCATATTTTCACATGTTTAACCTTATCCATTGATTAGATACTAATCCTTTTCTTTTATTTTGTTGCATGACCACCGCATATGAGTCCGAGGGACTCGCTCTTCTCCCGAATTCGGTGTTGGGCTAAAAGCCCAACGCAATCTGTCATCTCTGTCCAGTTGTGTTCACAACAAATATAAAATATCTGGGCCGAGGCCCATATCGCACAAAACAAAATTGCAGCCTCTTTGAAGCAGTGTTAAAATGACTGGACCAAAGCCCAACAGCAGCTTGGTCCAGCAGTCCTAAATGGGCTGAGCCCATTTAACTTATTTTCCCCTTCTATTTTATTTTTGTGCATTTAATTTGTATTGCATGACTAACTCTTTATTTTGTTTTATTTTCTTAATTTAGATGAACCTTAGATGAATTAGTAGGTTTAGTTTTAGTGATGGATAGTTAGGAAGACTAACAATTAATTCTCCAAGTTTCATTCTCTCTATTTCTACGTTAAAATTATTTATAATACCTATAATATTTATCTTTCTTAGAATAATCAATTTACAAAATAGCATAATTATATATTTAAGCTAAAGGGAATCATGATTTACACTTACTACCTTAAAATTTCAAAACACCAATATGCAAATATTAATCCCAGTGCATTTCATGAATGTTTTAGATTAATTCGATGATATATTTAGCCAAACATAGTTAAATAAAGTTAATAAGAAAGATAAAGAAAATCCATCACCTTTTGCATTCTATTTATAAAATAGTTTAGATTAAGTAAGCATATCTAACCAATTGAATGTTAAAGCTTCATTTACCTTATTTTAAACCTTTTTGCATCCTATTTATAAGAAGTCTAGACTTCCTACACCACTTTACTCATATAATGTCATTTTATCCCAAGTTTAAATTGGCTAGGTTTTCTCTTAAAAAGCCTCTATTTATATGCAAATTATTATATTTCCTACAAGTCTCATTTTGAATAAGCATTTACTATATCTTCATACAAGGTCTTAATGACACTTTTAGCTTTATTTAAAATTGCATTTAAAATCTTCTCTTATACAAATTATTATATTTTTCCGTAAATCTTAACTAACATTATTTTTCCTTTAAAACTTTATCGATAGTTGTAAGCCATTTTTCTAAAATTTAAACACTATATTTATCCTTAATTAATTAACCTAAGTTTGGCCAGTAAACTGTAGTTAACGGATCCTATAGGATGCCTAACCCCTTCCCTTTAGGATAATTAGAACCCTTACCTAGAATCACGCTGATTAAGCAGACCATTAATAGAGGTTTAGTTTGACTTTACCTTAGTTAATATTTAGGTGCCCTAATTCACCTTTAAAATTAATTAGGTGGCGACTCCTTAAAAAATAAATAAATAGGAATCACCAAAATGTTGTACTCTACTTTAACCCATTAAAATGGGGTATAACAGCTTGGCGACTCTGCTGGGGACTATTAGGTTCTAACCATAACGAACTTAGGTTAATAAATAATTTGTAGAAAGTTTTGTTTGTTTGTTGTATTTTTCCTTTATTATTGTTTTCCTTATATATTTTAAGTGTTTTATTGTTTTATTCCTTATGTGATTTTTCTATGTAATATGTATATTATCGCTTTCCTTAAACTGGCATTCCGTTCATATCTCTTCCACTCCTGGAAAATTCACACACTTAAAGCGGTTTCGCGGTTCGCGGCCGTGCACTACTAAATTACCCCTTTATTTGGATTGATCTGGTGGATTTAGTCGATCGGCGGTGCAGTCGACAGCCACAGACTTTTCACTCCCAAGTTGTCTACTTGGGGGAGCCTTGTGTCGTAGGAAGCCAACTCTTAGTCTACCTAGGGTAGAGCAAAAACCAAAACCTTGTAAGGACATTCATCACTTTAAGCCTAGGAAGCTTAATACCCTTGGTGTATTAAGTTCATTAGTCAACCTTACCAAATGTCCAAATGAGTCTATGACTCTAAGTGACACTATGCACTATTTATGTGCATTATTTGAAGGACAAATGTGAGAAATATGTGGACCTAGTACTCTATAGTTAAATATTTTAGGGAAAACTAACCTTTTGTTGCAGGGTTGTCGTGGAGCATCCAATTAATGCCGGAGGTTTGAAGACAACCAAAGGAAATTAGTGGAGATCAAGTATTAGATATCTTAGATTAACTTTGAATTGTATTATTATTAACTGGCATGTAATAAATTTTTATTATTCTTGTAAATTAGTTTTAGGAAGAGTTATGGAATGATGCATAAAAGACATGTTTGTCCTTCAAATATTCGTTAGGCTTACCTCTGGCATAAAGAGGTCCCTTGCATTATAGAACGCGATATATTATGTGAAATAATGTGTTTATGTGCAATAATATGTCCTTGCCGTATACTGACTCGTTTTCTTTTTCTTTTCTTTTTTATCTTTTTTTTTCTTTTAAACTTATTTTAAAAAAAAAAACAAAGGTTGACTTGTGCTAAAGGGGAACTGGCGGAGCATTCATATTTCACACGGTCTAAAGCCAAGAAATCAGACTCTGACTCATCACTAATCACTTGGTTAACTAAAAGAACTCGTTCTAAAATGGAGCAAAGTTTGATCAATGCAACCACTTCATCTGAGCCATCTCTTAGTTTACCGACCACGAATGATCCCACATCCTCCAATGAACCATCTCAGGAGGTTCTTCAAACTTTGCCTATGCCACCTCCATTCCCAAACTTGGATGAACTTAACCAAACAAACTATTTTACCACTTCTCAACCAGTTCATTCCGAACCCCTCGCTCGCCTAGTTACTCAAAATGCTCCTCTTTTGTTCACAACCGCTTCTTCAAAGGCTCAGTACATACCGCCAGCACATGATGTTACCAATGCGCATCAAGTTCCGCCAGTATATACTTATACCACAGCTCCACCCATGACACAAACCCAAGGACTAGGTCACGCGGATGTTGATCATTATGTCGAAGTAGAAAAGGAGGTAAGGGCAGTTAATGATGAATTGGTAAATAGAAAGCTCAAAAGTTTGGAAGATGCTATGAGAAGTTTGCGTGGACTTGGTAGTAACCAAAGAGTGAGATATGAAGAATTATGTGCATTTCCTGAGGTAGAATTGCCACCAGGTTACAAGATTCCAAAATTTGAGAAGTTTGATGGTCGGGAAATCCTTTCTTCTATTTGAAGGTCTATTGTGAAAAGTTGATTGGTGTGGGGAAGAATGAAGGGATAAGAGTCAAACTATTTAATCAGAGTTTGAGTGGAAAAGCTTTGGAATGGTATTCCAAGCAAGATACAACCAAATGGCGTACTTGGGATGACTTGGCACATGCTTTTGTGGATCATTACAAGTTTCATGTTGAGATCGCTCCTGATAGAATCTCAATTACAAAATTAAAGAAGAAGTCAACCGAATCATTCCGAGAATATGCTATACGGTGGAGGGAAGAAGCATCTAGGGTACACCCGCCCATGGAGGAAATAGAAATGGTTACTTTCTTCATTCAGGCACTAGAACCGGAGTACTACGAACGTTTGGTGACAATGGGCGGAAAAACTTTTGCAGAAGTGATCAAAGCTGGGGACATGATCGAAGATGGCATCAAGACAGGGAGAATAACAATTCTAGTGGCATTGCAGTCTACTAGTAAGGCCATACAAACCGGTGCTATCGGAAATGAAAAGAAAAAAGAAAAGGAAGCAGTAGCGGTAATGCCTCTGGGAAACACCTCATACCACTATCAACAACATCCACAATACCATTCTAATGCTCACCACTCACAATATTTCCAATATTCCGCACATCCATACAATCAAACTTCCCCATCTTACCAACCTCAGTCATCACGAATATCATACCCCGTCTACAACACACAGCCAACATACCGAGCTTCACGACCACCAACACACCAAGCTCCACCACCACAATTTCATCATCCAAACAATGCATCCGCACCTCGCCCAAATAGACCTTTCCGCAATTTTACACCTTTAGGAGAGCCATTGGGCGTTGTTTTTGAAAGACTGCAAGCTTCAGGCTTATTATATCCTGTAGAAGGTAGAATTCCAGATCCACTACCTAGAATTTTGATCCCACTAAAACGTGTGCATATCATTCGGGGGTAAAAAGCCATTCCACCGATCGTTGTTACGCATTGAAACACAAGGTTGAAGATCTTATTGAAGCAAAACAAATCATGATCAAACAACCGGAACCAAACGTGGATAACAATCCACTCCTGACCCATGATGGGGCCACGATAAATATGATTGGAATAGATGGAAATGACGACGATCCAGCCAAATTTATAGTGCCTGTGAATAGCATGGAAGATCATGGTCTTATAGCCGTTGCTTCTCCGGCTATAGTGATAAGAGGTTTTGTGCCTGTCGAGATATTAGGAGCCCGTCAACACCTGTGGAGGTAGTTCAAGCGCCGAATCAGTTGCCAGTACTCGATACCAAAGTCGTACCATGGAATTATCAACAAGCTGTGATGGAATGTCGAGGAAAGGAAACGATCACTGACAAGACTAAAACGTCAGGAATGACAAGGTCTGGAAGATGCTATACCCCAGAGGAGCTAGCTAGATTGAGGCAAACTAAAGAAAGCAATGTGCCTCCCAAAAGGGTTGTGATAGAAGCCGAGGCAGAAGAATTTTTGAGAAAAATTAAGGCCAGTGAATACTCAGTTGTGGATCAGTTGAAAAAGACCAATGCCAGATTCCTATCCTCTCTTTGCTTTTGAGTTCGGATGTGCACAGAAATGCACTCTTGAAGATTTTGAGTGAAGCATATGTTCCAACCGAAACAACTAGTGAGACGCTAGCTGGAATAGTTGAGCGCGTGCTTGACATTCATCGAATCAACTTCGATAATGAAGAACTGCCACCAGAGGGATGTAGTCACGACAAAGCACTCCATATAACTGTCAGGTGTTGTAACATGTTTGTGTCTAAAGTGTTGATTGATGGGGGCTCTGGACTTAACATTTGTCCACTAACAAGTTTGAAGAAGATCGGATATAATATTAGCGAGCTCAAGACAAGTGATATGAATATTCGAGCATTTGATGGAGCTCAAAGGCGTCCTATTGGAGAAATAGAGTTGAATGTGCTGATTGGACCTGTTGAGTTCATTATGGATTTTCAAGTACTTGATATCTCCACGACATACAACATGTTGTTAGGAAGACCGTGGATCCATCTGGCAGGAGCTGTGCCATCTACTTTGCACCAGACTGTCAAATTTGAGTGGGATCAACAACAAATATGCATACATGGAGAAGGTGACACGTCTATCTATCGAGAGCAATCTATCCCATTCATCGAGGCAACAGGAGGGTTTGATGGAACAACTTACCATGCTTGGGAGGTTGTGAATGTTACTAGAGTGGGTGAAGTGTGTCAAACTCAAGAATCGAAAATGTCATGTGCTGCAATCATGGTTGCAAAGGAAATGTTGAAAAATGGGTACCAACCCGGATTTATGTTAAGGAAGACATTAAATGGGCGGGTTAAGCTTGTAGTTCTCCCTGCATAACAGCTTACTTTCGGTTTGGGATATGAACCAACTGAGAAAGAAATGAAGGAAGCACGAAAGAATAAGGGAAAGGGGATTTTCTTGTCAAAACCCATTCCTAATATTGATCAAACTTTCTCAAAATCTGCCATCTCCAAAACTTCAGATTTGGCTGTTGAAGTTTCCTATGATGATATTGTGGAAGGAATCAAGAACTTGTTCGTGGCAGGCGAAGATGATCATGCTGTGGTAATTGAAGACATTGCTGAGACACCAACCTTATGGGCTGCCGAACCAGGGCCTGAGTTGAAGAATTGGATTTGCATCTCAGCCCCGGTTCGCCGGGATTTTCAGTAGTTTAAGTTTATATTGCTTTTGTAATAGGCCGGAGGCATAAGCTAAACCCTTTTGTTTTTGTCATGTCGCCTCTATGTTTTGTTACGGCCTTTCTAAATTAGGACTTTGTCAGTTGTTGTAATGAACTACGTTTGGCCTGACTTTCTTTTGGATACGTAGGCAACCCATATCGGGTTCAGCCACTCTTTTCAAAATATTTCAATGTCTTTGTTTTGTAAGTTGGAACTACGTGTGGCCTGATTTCCTTGTGGATACGTAGGCAACCCACATCGGGTTCGGCCCTCCTTTTTATTGAAAAAAAAAACTCAAAAGTTCTTATTTTTATTCACGAACTACGTCTAGCCTGATTCCTTTGGGATACGTAGGCAACCTAAGGCGGGTTCGGCCCTTCTATTATAAAATTTTCAATATCTTCGGTTTGTCCAACCATTTTGGTCCCTATGAGATACATAAGGATTTTTTATATAAGATTTTGGTCTTCACACTGTTTAAATTCATGTGTCCTAGTATCTTGAAACTGGGACAAAATTTTGAAATTGGTCAAATCGCTTCCAAAAACTATCATTATGACTTCTGACCTTTTCAATTGTTTAGAACCAAGTGCCTCCAGGATTGAAAACTGGGGCAATTTTTTAGAAGTAGCACAAAAGTGGTCTTAAATGTCCGACAACTTTAAATAAAGTTCATCCATGTTCTTTCTAAAATGTTGATAATTTTGAATTCGAGTCTTCATAATCATTTATCTATTAGAGCCGTTAAGTATTCCCTTTCGAAGTCATCCAAATCTCATTACTCTTAATTTCAAAAGACGTTCTTTATTACTTATTACTGAAACTCCTTGGCAGAGCAAAATATCTGGTGGGGCCTCGAAGAACGTGGACGCGACTGAGACAAGAATCAATTCAAGGACCAAGTTCCCCGATATGCACAAGTCAACCAATTTTCTTTTAAACTCACAATTTTTCTTTGATGAGACAGGTTTCAATTAACATGGATGTGGCGCACAATTGACTCTTCTTCAAATTTTTATTATGGATGTGATTAAAGAGTTAGCTTTCTTCAAAAGGCAAATATTCTTCAATGTGGATATAAATTTAGCTTGCGCTAAATGGTGGACGTTATTCCATTCTTCATGAAATTTTGATCGCAACAGTGGACATGAATTTATCTTCTCAACCAAGGGCTGTGAGCGTAAATTCTTTCAAACCCAGCTATTTACATATTCTTACCACTAACAGTTGTTTTAGCTCGTGGCATTTCTCGAGGGACCAAGGGCACATAATCGTGGAGATAACCTTCTTCAAAGTGGATACGGACATGGTCACCTATTATTGGTTTAAATTCCTCAATTTTTGTCATCACTTTGTACATATTTATTTATTTCAAGTCGCTAACAAGTTCTTTTTAGAATGTGGTATTTAATGAGATGACAGGATCGAAATCTTACATCATATGTTAAATCGTGGGACAATTGTAGATTAAACTTCCGTCACAACGGGACATGGATGTGGAATTATATCTCTTCACGAATGGTTTTGTGGATGTGGACATAAATGTGGATATACATTTCTACATTACAAATTGTGAGAGCGGACGTGGATCTACATTTCAATGTCGTAGATTGTGTGGACGTGGATTTATTTTCTGCATTGTGGATATTGTGGACGTGGAAGTGGATTTATCTTTTTGCATTATGAACATTGTGGACGTGGACGTGGATTTATCTTTCTTGCATTATAAATTTTTGAACGTGGAGGTGGATTTACATTTTCGCACGAATGACTTCGTGGATGTGGACGTGGAAGTGGATTTATATTTCACATTATAAAATTCTTGAAAGTGGACGTGGATTTATTTTCTGCATTGTGGATATTGTGGACGTGGAAGTGGATTTATCTTTTTGCATTATGAACATTGTGGACGTGAATTTATTTTCTGCATTGTGGATATTGTGGACGTGGAAGTGGATTTATCTTTTTGCATTATGAACATTGTGGACGTGGATTTATCTCTTCGCTCTTAAAACTTGTGAAGTGGATGTGGATTTATATTTTTGTACCGTGGAAGTGGATGTGGATTTATATTTTTCGTACCGTGGAAGTGGATGTGGATTTATATTTTATACCGTGGAAGTGGATGTGGATTTATATTTTTGTACCGTGGAAGTGGATGTGGATTTATATTTTGTACCGTGGAATGCGGACGTGGAAGTGGGTTTATTTTTTCGCCCTTAAAAACTTGTGGAAGTGGATGTGGATTTACATTTTTGTACCATGGAAGTGGATGTGGATTTATATTTTTCGTATCGTAGAAGTGGATGTGGATTTATATTTTGTACCGTGGAAGTGGATGTGGATTTATATTTTTGTACCGTGTAATGCGGACGTGGAAGTGGATTTATCTTTTCACCCTTAAAGTTTGTGGAAGTGGATGTGGATTTATATTTTTGTATCGTGGAATGTGGATGTGGATGTGGATTTATATTTTTACATTATAAAGTTCGTGGAAGTGGACGTAGATTTATGTTTTGCATTGTGAATTTTGGGGCATAGACGTGGATTTAAATTTCAGCACACTGAATTTCGTGGACGTGGATTTATTTTGTACATTATAGATCTTGTGGATGTGGAAGCAGATTTATCTCTTTGCACTTAATGTTTGTGGAAGTGGATGTGGATATATATTTTTGTACCATGGAATGTGGACGTGGACGTGGATTTATATTTGTGCATAGTGAATTTTTGTGGGTGTGGATATGAATTCATTTTTCTACATCATGAGTTTTATGATGAGAGCATGGATTTCGTGGATAAGGACGTGAATTTATATTTACGCACAGTGAATTTTGTACATAAGGGCTTGAATATGGTCATAAATTATCTCCCCTTAAAATGTGGTGTCATCATAGTTTTTAGGTTTCCTCAGAAAACAGACGTGGATGTGGATTTAGCTATCGTTAATGTAAATGTGGATGCCGACTTAATTTCTTCTTCAAGTGAAAGCCATAAATTCAATACATCTCCAAAGTACGATGTGG
The DNA here is from genome assembly GCF_019175385.1 of Lycium barbarum. Taxonomy (NCBI): domain Eukaryota; kingdom Viridiplantae; phylum Streptophyta; class Magnoliopsida; order Solanales; family Solanaceae; genus Lycium; species Lycium barbarum. Next base: position 105,689,153 of record NC_083345.1, read on the forward strand.
ATTCAACTTCCGAAACGTGGGTTATAAGTATAAACTTCCTCAACCCTATCTTATTTACATATATATTTCTTTATTGCTAACAAATGTTTTTAGCTTGTGGCTATTCGAAAGTGACAATATTAAAGTCGGCATCACACATCAACTCGTGGAACTATATCTTCGGCAGCGAACTGGGGCAATGCGTTGGGAAGGATAAGCAGACTTCCCGACACGAATCAAGGATTTACCTGGAACACTCGTCTCCAATCCCAAATATTCCACTTGCATTCCAGCAATTCAATTTTCAGAATTCTCGAGTTTCTATCGTAATACCCAGTGTCATCATAATTCGACACTGGGACAATATTGTGCAAAGATTCGCGCCAATCGGGATTCGTTATTCATAAGGTGTCGTAGTTATCCCAGATCTACACTTGGCTTGATTCTCGTGCAGCCCGAGATATGTAGGCAACTCGGAGACCGGAATTCGGCCGTAATCCTCTCAAATTTACATTAGCCGGGACAAAATAGGCTACCGAGTCAACGTCTTTGCCCAAAAATTCTTTTCATCATTACCGGACAAAGAGAGACAAGTTGTTGACACCCAATTCATTCAAAGATTATACATCGATCTATTTTTATCTATCATTAATATTCCCAGAATTAATACACAACTCTTTGTCCCGCCTCTCCTCCGCAATACCTATTTACGCTTCTATATTTTTGGCAAATTAAAATATATTTATATTTTACTATAATTATTAGCTTTATTAAAATCGGTGTTTCATTATTCTATTGTCTTCACCAGCTATTATTATTATTATTATTATTATTATTATTATTATTATTATTATTATTATTATTATTATTATCGTCATCATGCACAAGCATCGCATTTATCTTCGCATAATTAAATAATAGCGTTTATTTACTATTGACTTTCAAAATATTATTGCACGGCTATTAGGACATCGTATAATTTTGATTTTTTATCTAAGCACTAATAATTACGTATTTTTTATATTAAGTAATATTTTAGCACACATTACTATATCATTAATTGAAGGAGGTCTTTCATACATATTTAGAAACCCAATTGACCAAGCTTCTTCAGACCAGTCCATTTACAATTAAACCACAAATCTTTTTCTAGCCAGCCCATTACTTCACCCAACTCAGCAGCCCACATTTAATACCCAGTCCATATTCTTTTTCATCCGCCCAGCCCATTAACCATTAAATCCGACCCGACCCGGCCCATTTTATTAAACAAATGAAACCTTTAGGTTTCTTTTCATCTTCAGCCGCCCCCTTTTCTCCCTTCTCTCTTCTCCCTCTTCACCCACCTTCCTCTTTCTCCTCCATTTTTGGCTAAACTTTCCTTTTTCTTTAGCCACTGACAGAATTATTGTCCCATTTTCGCACAAATCTTGTCCTCCCTTCTGCCTACCTGCATGTGCTCTGTCGTTGACAGAGAAGGAACGCCCATTTCTCGTCTCAGGGCACCGGTGGATCATCACAGACCAGGATTGATCGAACCATTATCGGCAATACCCGAACCAAATCACGTGAAGAGGTTTCTGGATTTCAACGGATCCATTTTTGGACTCGTTTTTGAAAAACCCTTGATTGAAGAATCCCGCCCAAAATCTCGAACCTATCAAGCCCTAATCCTGTCCTATAAATAATAGTTTCTAGAGTCGTTGAGAGCAAGTTTTGAGCCGCCTCAAAACCCCCTTTGAAAACTCTTCTTCAACCGCCTTGAACCCTCTAAGAAGAAAAAAATATAAGCTGAAGCCGCCTGGGAATTCCCCTAAAAAGAGTGGGCTTTAGCCACACAAAAATCCCCTTTAAAAAAAGAGTCCATTTCCTTAGTTGTCAAATCCTCTACGAGATTTTAGTTTATCAGTCTTGCATTTCTGGATATCGAGTTAAAAAAGTTAAATCATTTTCTCTGTTTTTCTTTGCATCTGGGATTGCCTTAAATCTGAGTGCGTACGGGTTTGGGGAATCGTAGTGTTCGAGCGGATATCGAGACCCACGCACCCATTTCGCTGCACCCGAAGAAGGTAATTTCTCTCCCTTTTAATTTCTGTAGCTTTTGTGCTATCTAAGTGTTAATTTTATGTTCAGTGCGAGTAATCAGCATGCTTTAGATTTTAGTTAAATATGTGGTTTAGTTTTATGCTCATTTACATATCAAACTTCCTGTTCTATTTACTGTGAGTAATAGAGGAAAGGGTATTTAGAAATGTTTGATTTGATACAAAATCTACAACCTAGATACAGTTTTGCTCTTGTTGATCTTCTGTGTTGAAACCTTCTCTTAGAAATCAACTGCCATGTAGGAATTTCAAAATAATAGCTGACCGAACTGTTTTCTGTTGACCTGTCACATGATAGAACTAGGTCCTTCGTAAGTTTACATGTCTGTTTTGCTGAGATGCCAACTGTGTATACTAAAGATATGCCAAATATGCCAAGTGCGTACAAAGCTCTGTATACCCGTGGTATATATGAATTGTATATCCGGCGTATATATGGTATATCTTTCGATTATAATCAGAATACTCCTGCCCCTATCTAATTTAGTCATATCATGTCGTGTTTTATTCTCCTATTATTAATTTAGCTCATCCTATAATTTATGATATTGGATTCCATGTTCCTTTGCTTGACTGGTTATCCTATTTCAGTGAAAACTATGTTTGTGTAGTCGTTTGCTATCTGTTTGAGTAGTTGGTCAACCTGCTAGTCTTCATGAAATCAATTGGTCAATCCGGTGTGTTTGCAGACTGGTCTAGTTTGGACATTCGCTTGATCATGTGTTTGTGGAGGCTGTCTAGTACTCTATTTGAATGATGTTCATGTTTAGTTCATGTTAGTCATGTATTCTCATGTAACTAGGTCACCCTTAAATCATTAACTTTCTTACATGGTTACTAGTTTTAATCATAAGTCTGCTGTTGTCACGTGTTGTGCTATGTGTCTGTTAGAATGTCCATTAGTTGGTAGATTAGTATACTCTGTTTAGTACAGTCTATATCACTTACATGTCAGACAGGTTCGATAGTGGTATAGTAGCATGTTTAGAAATTGATTTGCTATGCGTTTAACTCTGGACTGATCATCCCTTAAGGATTCATGAAGGGTCTAGATTTAACAGAAGGGCTGAAAATGGTTTCAAATTAGTTGTAGGAAGTCCCCACATGTAAAGTGAACTCGAAGTGATGTTTAAAGACTCTAATATGATTATCCAAACCTGTGTTCACTCGACCTAATATGGAGATTGTCTTGCATTGCTTTACATCAAGATAATGTGCCTCAATTCCTTAATGAAACATTCTTTATCTGATCTCTTATGTCCATCTGAAGTTAAAGTATAAAAGATCTCAAACGCAAATGACTAACCCACACTTATGCACTTCTCTGATTCCTTTTGTGGTCTGTGACACATCGATGATATTCTAGGATGTTGGTTTGTTCCTATATATCGCCCGAATTGATTTATATTTGTCCGACTCTTCCGTAACTTATTGGAGAATAAAGCATGTTTTAAAATAAGAATCTCACATGTTAATAAACTAGCTTGATTCACAATCGGTTATAGCTGTTGCCACCTGTCTTCGCTCGATGTTATGGTATTTTGGGTTGTTGCTTCTGCTCTCAAACTGTTGCATTTCGGGAAGATTGGTTGCTGCCTCATTCTTTCTAAAAAAAAAGAAGAGAAAACTGATAGTGCACTCGTTCTGGAAATTGATTTGAACTGAAATGCCCTCATTATGCTAAAGGAACTTTATGAATGTGATGTTGATTCTGTATTTTCTTTTATCTATTTTTCTTACGTGGATGTCCCCTACAAGTGTGCTGTGATGGTTAGGTATATATTGTATACTTAAATATATATAGTATGCACATAATCTATCGAGTTGTCTTGAGTTCATATTTTCACATGTTTAACCTTATCCATTGATTAGATACTAATCCTTTTCTTTTATTTTGTTGCATGACCACCGCATATGAGTCCGAGGGACTCGCTCTTCTCCCGAATTCGGTGTTGGGCTAAAAGCCCAACGCAATCTGTCATCTCTGTCCAGTTGTGTTCACAACAAATATAAAATATCTGGGCCGAGGCCCATATCGCACAAAACAAAATTGCAGCCTCTTTGAAGCAGTGTTAAAATGACTGGACCAAAGCCCAACAGCAGCTTGGTCCAGCAGTCCTAAATGGGCTGAGCCCATTTAACTTATTTTCCCCTTCTATTTTATTTTTGTGCATTTAATTTGTATTGCATGACTAACTCTTTATTTTGTTTTATTTTCTTAATTTAGATGAACCTTAGATGAATTAGTAGGTTTAGTTTTAGTGATGGATAGTTAGGAAGACTAACAATTAATTCTCCAAGTTTCATTCTCTCTATTTCTACGTTAAAATTATTTATAATACCTATAATATTTATCTTTCTTAGAATAATCAATTTACAAAATAGCATAATTATATATTTAAGCTAAAGGGAATCATGATTTACACTTACTACCTTAAAATTTCAAAACACCAATATGCAAATATTAATCCCAGTGCATTTCATGAATGTTTTAGATTAATTCGATGATATATTTAGCCAAACATAGTTAAATAAAGTTAATAAGAAAGATAAAGAAAATCCATCACCTTTTGCATTCTATTTATAAAATAGTTTAGATTAAGTAAGCATATCTAACCAATTGAATGTTAAAGCTTCATTTACCTTATTTTAAACCTTTTTACATCCTATTTATAAGAAGTCTAGACTTCCTACACCACTTTACTCATATAATGTCATTTTATCCCAAGTTTAAATTGGCTAGGTTTTCTCTTAAAAAGCCTCTATTTATATGCAAATTATTATATTTCCTACAAGTCTCATTTTGAATAAGCATTTACTATATCTTCATACAAGGTCTTAATGACACTTTTAGCTTTATTTAAAATTGCATTTAAAATCTTCTCTTATACAAATTATTATATTTTTCCGTAAATCTTAACTAACATTATTTTTCCTTTAAAACTTTATCGATAGTTGTAAGCCATTTTTCTAAAATTTAAACACTATATTTAGCCTTAATTAATTAACCTAAGTTTGGCCAGTAAACCGTAGTTAACGGATCCTATAGGATGCCTAACCCCTTCCCTTTAGGATAATTAGAACCCTTACCTAGAATCACGCTGATTAAGCAGACCATTAATAGAGGTTTAGTTTGACTTTACCTTAGTTAATATTTAGGTGCCCTAATTCACCTTTAAAATTAATTAGGTGGCGACTCCTTAAAAAATAAATAAATAGGAATCACCAAAATGTTGTACTCTATTTAACCCGTTAAAATGGGGTATAACAGGAGGACCTCGAGCTTCAGGAGGGTCTTCGGAGGTCACGCCTGGATATGAGGTTCATCGGCGCATCTTCCAGCACTAGTGCTATCCCAGCGCAGTCAAACCGATCACGATAGCTCCTCAGGACCTGCAGCCACAGAGCTAGTCAGCTCCATCGCTTCAGTCCACCGAGCCAGCCGCCGAGAGGACCTCCATTCAGCCTGCTGCGGGGGAGGCACCTCAGCAGCAAAAGTAGGATTAGCGTATTTCAGGTCGGCACCACCACCATGGGGTGATGGTATGATTTTTTATGCATTGGGGACGATGCATCTTCTTTTTGCTGGGGGTGGGGTAACCTGATGTACTTTTCAGTATTTATAGTTGTTTTATGGATATTTATATTTGTTTTATGGATTAAAGTAACTGTGACTCTCATGGTTGTTGCATTTTGAACTTATGACATGGATTTTTGGTTGAAAAAGGATCTTTATGATATGTTTTATGGATCGATTTGAAATTGACCCCTCCAAAATTTGGTGGCGTATCTCAGGTGGTAATGAATTGACATGTATGGTTCTTTTTATGACATCATAGATATTAGAGTGTGTATGAATTGAGTGTGAGAACTTCTTGTGTTCATTATTAGCATATGTGGATCCAGAACTTGCCTGGTAGGTCGTGTTATATTGCTTAGGATAGTCGGTTGTGAAGTGATCATAGGCTTTCCTTCTGAACAGTCACGTCAGTCTTAAAAAGCCCAAAACCTGTTCTATATGAATATCACTAGTTCCAATGTTGAGCCTTTGACTTTTTCTCTTGATTTGATGTAACAAACTTTTTCCCCATTTCATGACTTCATTCCATCTTTGCACCCATTTCCTCCTTGACACTACTAGAGAAAAGAGGCGAATCGCCTAAGCTAGGGGTGGTATATGTGTGAAGTAAAGGCCAAGAGCCTAAAGTTGGGGTGTGTGAGTTGCATAATCAAGAACTAGATGTGATAGCGGATCAAATTTGAGATAAGCCTCATATAAAAAAATAAAAATAAAAAATGTTGTCTAATGTATATATACATTTCATGTACATATGTGTGCGTATATATATGTATATATATAGTTTTATAGCAATAATAATGTTGTCTCATAAAAAGATTGTAAATTCTAGTAAGGGTAAAATCACATCGTGGTCATGAATTGAAGAATGAATAGATTGGGCATGAGAAGAAAGGTCAAATTTTGTAGTGTCAAGGAGGATGAGTCACTAATTCCCAAATGAGTATCCTACCCGTCCCCGAGCCTACATTACAACCCAAGAACAAGTCCTATAATGATCACAACTGAACCATCCGAAAGTGTTAGGCATTGAAATTAAAGTCAAGCATATGGTATCTGCACTGGTAAATCATGAACTTCTTTGTGAGCACGAGTGCTTTCTATTCTCATCTATCCTTGTCCCAATTCTTATTGTCAAATTGCGTGTGGGGAATTTTCTAATCTAAGTGAGGGCAAAATGGTGAATACTCACACGCATAAATGCTTCTAAAAATGTGATGTCATCAATTGAAGCGGCAGGATCAATTCTAATAAGTTTGTTTTGAAAGAACCTTGTTTGGGAAATGATGAAAGAGGGAGTTGATTTTAAAATGTGTGCCGGTAGCAATGAGCAAACACCATTGTAGTCACTTTTACTTTATTTTTAGCATAGTTGCAAATTCTATTTTGTGGTTTGTTTTGTCTGACTTGCTAGAGGACAAGCAAAGATCCTAAGTTGGGGGTATTGATGTGCCGCAGATTTGTGGCACTTTCGACGTCTTTTTACTATGAATCTTGGTTGTTTTCAAGTAAGTCTGGTTCTCGTTAATATGTTTTGTTGTGTTTTACGAAAACAATGGCCCAAAAGCAAAAAGCAAAGAACAATAGAAAAAGTTGCCAGAAATAAGGATCAACGGTCCGTCGATCTATCGACGAACCGTCATTTGAACCGTCAATATGCCTGATTTTCCAGTGATGACAAAATTGAAGACGACAAAGGACGGAGGCATCGACGAAGCGTCGAACTGATCGTCATTTCGTCGTTTGTGTCGTCAAGAAGGATCTTTCAACAGAGGAGAAAAAGACGGAATGATCGACGGAGCGCCAAACTGGTCGACGGCACCGTCGAACGGTACACAGTGCTGAAGTTACAAAAGACGAAGAAATCGACGGATCGTCGAACGATCGACGGTCCGTCGATCTTGCTATCGGGGGGTAATTTTGTTAGTTTTTGCTGTGAGTTTTTGGAGCCTATTTAAAGAACATTTTAGGTTTTACTTTGATATTCAGATTTTATTGTACTCAACTAAAAAGTCCCATTGGTGGGTGAGCATTGAATACTCCCCTTTTGGAGCTTAGTGAAGACAACAAGATTCTATATTCCATCATCTTTACTACCTTTGTAAGCTTTATGTCTCATTTATTACTTACTACTTTTGAGACCATAATGTGTGAGTAGTCTCCTTAATCAAAGTTGTGGACCCAAAATGATGGGTGCTATGTAATGGGTATCTAACATTGTATATATATATAATGGTTTGTGATGTATTTTATTATTTCTCGTATTCATTGTTCTATAAGTGGTTGCAAACACTTGTTCATGCACAAACCCTAGTTTATTTGGAAAGATAAACTAGGGTGTGATTTGAAATAATATAACAAGGATTCGGGGCACTAACCCTCATTTAATGAACTCGCTTAGGAATAAGATGAGTTCTACTAGGCATATTTAATCAACCTTATTTATAACTTTTCTGCATTTGGGAAAATCATGAAAAGAAATACTTTCTAACTATTGGAAAATATTAGGAAGTGTATTAGAGATTAAGTGCATGCATAACCGCGACCATTAGAAATATATCATATTGACACCCATAGCATAACGTCTAATCATTGCGGGGACACAACTTTGGTTCTCCAAATCCACACAAATTTCAAACAGTTCAAAATAGCAAATACAAACCAAATCTCCTTTTTAAAATATTCGGAATAGGACTAAAGCCTTTAAAGACTAGTATCGCATATAGTTAGTATCATTTTATCTCCATATTCCCTGTGCGATTCGACCCCAACCTTATTTGGGTTACTATATTTGACAACGTCCGCTTTACGCCATTAATAGGTGTAATTTGAGCATATCAAAATGTCGAGAGACAAATAAGTCAGTCTCTTGGGGCATTTAATTATAAGTGACTTTTAAGTTTTAAAATTGAAGGGAGGTGATTCAAGTTTTAATTATTGAGTAGAGGTGACTAAATTTGATTAGTGATTAAGGGGCTTTGAGCTTGCCCAATAGTTTTATTTTTGACACTTTGGCCCTCTATTTTATTTTTAATACTTTTCCCTTAAGTTTTAATTTTAACATTTTGACCCTAAACTTTACTTTTAATAATTTTCTCCAAAGTTTTATTTTTAACACTTTGACCCAACCACTATAAACCCTAAAATCCAAAAATCGGGTAAAAAAAATCCTCTTCAGCGTCGTTTCCTCCATTTTTGTTCTTCCCATATGTTCTTCGTGCTGCTTTCTTCTTCTTCTTCTTCTTCTTCTTCTTTTTCTTCTTGGTTCGCCCCTGCTTTCTTCTTCTTCTTCTTCTTCTTCTTTTTCTTCATCCGCCATTGCTCAAGAAAAAAAAATCATCCGATTTTACAATTTTTTGATTGAATGTCATTGGTGTAGCACTGACATTACTTCATAAGTGTTTTCGATTCCATTGGTAAGTTAAACAATACTGTTTCTTTCAATTGTTCATCTGGGTATATTTGCCTTATTTGCTGATTTTCCTAGATTCGTAGTTACAGCAGTATAGTTGTTGCAACAAGTTCTAAAGCTGCTGTGTAAGAGCTTCTGAACTTTTTGCATCAGCTGTTGTGGTCCTAGTGTTTCTGCAAGAGTTGTTGATAAATTATGAAGTTGTTGCAACAGATTTACTAATCTGTTGCAACAATACAAAAAATGTGAATAACTAATTTACAACAGCTGTTGTACTTTATGCAATAACTGTGAAATCTGTTGGAGAGCTCCTACTCTTTCCAACAACTGAGTTACTTGTTGCAACAAGTATGATACTTGCTGCATCAATTACAGCAGCTGTTGGACATATTTTACAGTTGTTGGATGAAACAGAGACTGAAGCTGTCTCCAACAAATAAGTGAGCTGTTGCAACTAGTAACCTACTTGTTGCAACAAGTATGTTATTTGTTTCAATAAGTCACTTAGTTGTTGCATTTTGTTATGAAAGAGACAAAAACTGAAGCTGTCTCCAACAAGTAATCAAGTAGTTGGAACAGGTTTCATACTTGTTGCAACAAGTATGCTAGTTGTTCTAACAATTCATATAATTGTTCCATTTTGTTATGAAACAGAGACAGAGACTGAAGTTGTCTCCAACAAATAAGTGAGTTATTGCAACTAGTAACCTACTTGTTGCAACAAGTCAGTTAATTTTTCCAACAAGTCACTTAGTTATTGCATTTTGTTATCAAACAGACAAATTGAAGTTGTCTCCAACAAGTTACCAAGTAGTTGGAACAAGTTACATACTTGTTGCAACAAGTACGTTAGTTGTTCCAACAAGTCATATAGTTATTCCATTTTGATATGAGACAGAGAAAAAATTGAAGCTATCTCCAACAAATAAGCGAGTTGTTGCAACTAGTAACCTACTTGTTGCAACAAGTCAGTTACTTGTTCCAAAAAGTCATTTAAAGTTGTGATTAAGTTAACTAATTTGGGTCCAAAATTACAGGAAAAAACCACTCAACTATGAACTTAATCATAAAATTAAGTGGCCTTTGGGCTTGGGGTGGTCAAAGCTGTCACCTAGAGTAATTTCAACACTTGACATTCAAGCATTGTAATTACTAGTTGTGACAACTTTGAACATCCAAGCTCAAAGGCCGCTCAAAGTTGTGATTAAGTTAACTAATTTGGGTCCAAAATTACAGGAAAAAACCACTCAACTATGAACTTAATCATAAATTTAAGTGGCCTTTGACTTGCGTTGGTCATGACTGATTTTCTTAAAACAAAATATCTTCAGGCACCATTAATGGGGGACTCAATAATAATAGGTGTTGATTGCCATGGTGAATGGATCGAGGTGAACAATCGATATATTTGGCGATGGAAGGGTAGTCACATGTTAGAGACGATAGCGATGACTGTCCCAAGAGATGTTGAGTTTGATGATTTTGTGAACTTAATCATTAACTATTGTGAATTAACTTGTGAACCGAAAGACCTTGTCATCACTTACATGTATAGCTCTTTTGAAAACCAGAGGGTCTTACCTTTTAAGATAACCGATCAGAGTTGTTTGCGTACTTATTTGAAAGATGTAGCTAGGCCCATTTTAAGGGTATACGTGGTTGGAAGCCCGGTCGAGAACCATAATTTATCTCAAGACCAACAAGATGTATTAAATGATAAATTGGAAGGGGTGGATATGGATATTCCAGATAATAGAAGTGCGAAGCCCCATGGAAGTGGGGGTGAGCCGATCCCTATACCCGAACTTGCGAGTAATACACCGTGTGCTGCACAATCATCACAGTCCAGCCATGTTCAAGATGACAAAACAGGTTTTTATAAAGGAATGTCATGCAATTCGCGAAGTGTGTATTGCTTTAGGTGTGAACATCTGAAGTGCAAGTGGTGGCCAAGGGATGTGAAGATTTTAAGTTCTAACAAACACGGAAGAAGGTGGACAAAGAGGGCTATGCGGAAAAACAAATGCTCCTTATGCAAAATAGTTGGCCACAAAAAAATAACATGTCCAAGCCGAAATGCTCCATAGTTGTAGATTGCATTGTGTTGTAATAATAGTTACCTGTTGGATCTTTATGACATTTTAATGTTATTATTTCTTAACATGGTAAGTTATATTCTTGGTGATTATGAACTTGGTTTATATGATATGTTGTTCGTGTTCAAATCACTAATGTAAATATTCTTGTTAATAAATTGTTGTACAGTTTCCAACAAGTAATGAATTTGTTGCAACAACTCTGCAACTTGTTGGGTTTTATCAAACAAGTTACAGGACTTGTTGCAGAAACTAGTAAGTCATTGAACATATTACAAAAAATCGGAGTTTTTAAGCAGATGCAACTAAGTTATATGTTGGGTTTTTTCTAACAAGTGGAGTGACTCAAGTTTTAATTAGGGATAAGGCATCATTACCCCCTCACCTACTAGCGTTTTTGCTACGACACACCTTACCTAATTTTTGGTCCTATCACCCCCCTAAACTATTTAAAACCGTAATATTTTACCGCCTTCAGGTTGACGTGACAAGGAGAGTGTGTTTCACTCTCTTGAGAGAGTGAGAAACATAAAAAGGGGGAAAAGTTAATTTTTTTTCTTAAAAATCCGTATTTTCTTAAAATAAGAATATAAATCTAGTTTTCCACATTTTAAAAAAATAATTAATTTTTTCAAAATTTTATAAAAAATCAGTTTTTTTTCAAATTTTGACAAGAAAAACAATTTTTCCGGATTTTATTTGAAAAATAAAAGTGTCCTAAGAAAATGAAATCATGAAAATCAAGATCTTTTAAGACATTTTTAAAAAAATAATCAAGCTTTCCATATTTTTAACAAATCCATTTTTCCATATTTTAAAAAAAAATCATGTTTTCAGTTTTTTTTTTTTTTTTTAAAAACATATGGGTTTTAAAAAAAATAATCAAATTTTCAATTTTTTTTTTAAAAAGGGTTTTAAATTTATTTATTTTAAAGAAAATTCAGTTTTTTAATTCGCGTTTTCAGTTTTTTTTGTTTTAAACGGGTTTTAAAAATAAATTTTTTAAAAGAAAAATCAGTTTTTTATTTTTTTATTCTTAAAAATTGACACGTAAGCTGAAATTTTTATTTAGTGATAAACAATGGAAATCAAACAAGTGGAGTGACTTGTTACAGAAAATGGGTAACTTGTTGCATCTTATCCAGTAAGAGTAAGGACTTGTTCAACAACTTACCCAGTTTGCTGCAACAGATACTACATTTGCTGCAACAGATACTAAACTTGCTCCAACAGATACTACATCTGTTGCAACAGATACTACTTGATTCACCCACATTTAGTGATGAATAGAGGGAATCAGCCACATTTAGTGATAAACAATGCATATCAGCCACATTTACTGATAAACAATAAAAATCAAACAAATTGAGTGACTTGTTACAGAAAATGGGTAACTTGTTGCGTCTTATCCAGCAAGAGTAAGGACTTGTTCAGCAACTTACTCAGTTTGCTGCAACAGATACTACACTTGCTGCAACAGATAATACACTTGCTCCAACAGATACTACATCTGTTGCAACAGATACTACTTGATTCACCCACATTTAGTGATCAATAAAGGGAATCGGCCACATTTACTGATAAACAGTGGAAAATCAATCATATTTATTGATCAATATATATACTTAAGCAATTTCATGGTGTTTTGGGTCAGGATAGATGATCAACTAAGTCCAATACGCACTAAATGGAGTGATCATTGAAGTGAATTGATGGGATTCACCCACATTTAGTGATAAACAAGGGAAATCAATCATATTTATTGATTAATATATATACTTAAGCAATTTCATGGTGTTTTGGGTCAGAATAGATGATCAACTAAGTCCAATACGCACTAAATGGAGTGATCATTGAAGTGAATTGATGGGATTCACCCACATTTAGTGATAAACAATGGAAATCAATCATATTTATTGATTAATATATATACTTAAGCAATTTCATGGTGTTTTGGGTCAGGATAGATGATCAACTAAGTCCAATACGCACTAAATGGAGTGATCATTGTAGTGAATTGATGGGATTCACCCACATTTAGTGATAAACAATGGAAATCAATCATATTTATTGATTAATATATATATACTTAAGCAATTTCATGGTGTTTTGGGTCAGGATAGATGATCAACTAAGTCCAATACGCACTAAATGGAGTGATCATTGTAGTGAATTGATGGGATTCACCCACATTTAGTGATAAACAATGGAAATCAATCATATTTATTGATCAATATATATACTTAAGCAATTTTTAGTAATTTGTTGCAACTTCTTTCCACAATTGTATGATCTGTTGCAACAGATTAGTAACTTGTTTCAGCAGATTACTTGTTATAACGGATTAGTAACTCGTTGGAACAGATGATTAATTTGTTGCAACTTCTTTCCACAACTGTATGATCTGTTGCAACAGATTAGTAACTTGTTTCAGCAGATTACTTACTTGTTGGAACGGATTAGTAACTTGTTGGAACAGATTATTAATTTGTTGCAACGTCTTTCCACAACTGTATGATCTGTTGCAACAGATTAGTAACTTGTTTCAGCAGATTACTTACTTGTTGGAACGGATTAGTAACTTGTTGGAACAAATTATTAATTTGTTGCAACGTCTTTCCACAACTGTATTGTCATACCCCATTTTAACCAGGTTAATTTTAGAGTACAACATATTGGTGATTCCTATTTTTTGCTTTAAGGAGTCGCCACCTAATTAATTCAACGGTGAATTAGGACACCTAAATGCTAACTAAGGTAAAGTTAAAAATAAACCTCCGTTAATAGTCTGCTTAACCAATGTGATTCTAGGTAAGGGTTCTTTATTATCCTAAAGGGAAGGGGTTAGACATCCTTTAGAATCCGTTAACTACGGTTATCCAGCCAAACTTAGGTTAATTAATTTAGATTAAACATAATGCTTAAATCTTAAGAAAATAGGTTGTAAATGTTATTAAGGTTTGAAAGGAAAACATAGTGATGTTATTTAAACTAACTTGAAGAAATACATAGTAGTCCACTCAGAAATAAAACTTATAAATGTTGTTAAGCTTTAAATAATAATTTTATTTTAAAGATGAGCCTTGCAAAATATAATGATTTGTATATGGATAGAAGCTTTTTAAGAGAAAACCTAGCCAATTTAACTTGGAATAAAATGACATTATATGAATATAGTGGTATCGGAAATCTTGACTTGTTATGAATAGAATGCAAGAGGAGGTGAAGTTTGGTTTCTCTTTTTATTAACCTATTTACCTATATTCGGCTAGGAATATGTATAATTGAATTAATCTTGAAAATAATAATTATAAAATATACTTGAGTTTATATTTGCTTATTAGTGACGCTTTAGAAAATGTATATGATAGTAAGAATAAAATATGATTCCATTAACTCAAAATACATCGTCATGCTATTTGTAAATTGATAAATAAAATAAATACTCGGTGCTATATGACATAAAAGAAAAATGAAGCTTATGGAATTAACTGGTCTTTCTTAAGTTAACTACCCTTTCACTAAAAACTAAGTCTCATATTAATCTAGTAAGGTTCAATTGGCTAAGGAAACAAACAAGTAAAGTGTTAGTTGCACAAATACAAGTCAAATACATGAAATGAAATAAGGGGAAAATGATATTGAAATGGGTTCAGCCCATTTTAGGACTGTTGAGAAACTGTTCACGCTATTGGGCCTTAGCCCAAAATTTCCGTTTCTTTTGTTTTGCTGCGGACTGGCTGGAAAGGGAAAAGATTTCGTTGGGCTTTTAGCCCAACACCGGATGTGGAAGAAGAACGAGCCCCTCGGACTCGTATATGATGGTCATGCATAAAAACGAAAGAGAACGAGATTAGTATGGGTCTAGATAATTAATAAGGTAAGATTCACAACTTAGAGAGAGAAACTTCAAATACCATCAAATAACAATAAGAAAATTGAATTTCATTTGGCTAAGACAAATAACACGGCCTAAACGAGCGACTGTACAAGAATAGGCATAATGGGCAGAACTGTAAATTAAGTCTATTGTACATATGAAGGCCCAATACAGGAAGAGGAAGGGAAGACCCCAAAATTTAGCAACACAAAATTAGCACAACCAAGTAAGGAGTGGTGTACAGTGGATACTTAAGTATGCCAAACTCATATACTCTGAAGTGCATATGAGACGGGGCATGGTCTGTACACAGGCATATCCATACACGAAATCGGATTTGTGCATATTTCACATTACGGGCTAAATAAAGTCATAGCTGGTCCAGAAAAGGAGCAGTATATATCCAATAAATCTCAAGATATACGTAGTAAATATAGACCCAATTAAGTGAATGTTGCAGGGTTATTTCAAAACATGGACATAAATCCGAGTGGGCAAAGTATGCGAGCAGGGCTTATCAGTATACTCATTAATGCAAAAAAAAACACATTCTGAGATTCATATGACTAGACCACAAGCAAAACTCACAGGATAGACTTTTTACAATTTTGGAAAAGAGCCGTTAAGGAGTATGCGAAGAGGTCTGGGTTCAGCTTTAAACTAGTAAGCATGCTTCAAATATCAACCTTAGTTTGGTAGTAGTCCTAATCAGAGAAGAGGTTAAATATATCAGCCATGCTAGGATAAAAAGAAAAGAACTGAAATATGCATCCTTAGTTTAAAGCTGAACTAAACTCCTACTTAAATTTGAAGGAAACAGACTACTGACACCGAACCAAATACACCCTTGATCTATTGAATTTTGCTCAACTCAAACACAAGGGAAATGAATAGCAAGAACAAAGGGATCATATATGACAGTAGAAACAACCTTGTACCGAAACTGATCCACGTGAATTCAGAGATAAAGAAAACATCTGAACATGCAAAGTATGAAAATGAGCTAAATCAAGAACCACAGAGGAGGAGTGGTGCGCAAAACGGAAAATCAGACAGTATGCATGCCATACATAGTGTTAAAGGAGCAGAATTGAGCTGGAGTACTTTACTCGTTTAAAGAAACATATTCTGAGATCCTTGGATACTAAACCAGTAGCAAACTAACAACACAAGTTGTGTAGTTTAGACAGAATCACTAAAGAGCATACAAAAGTCTTGATCAGTTTGACAATTCAAATCACTTATCTTTTGTTTTTTTTTGTTTTTTTGAACATAATTTAGACCCAGGCAAATCTTTTAAAGACTCATTCATAACTTCGACGAACAACCAGTTGGGCCCTTCTCAAGGTAGAACTAAACCAGGAACCACATAGCTTAACCACAAGTAGTCAAATTTATCAACAACAACAAACTAAAGGTTCATTCAATGGATCTCAATCCAAGCAGTCCACATTACTATGTCATTATTAATATTAATTAGGCAAAAGTAACATTATAGGAGGTATTATGGGCTGCTCTACTCATGGACCAGTGAAGTTGGAATACAGATTACCATTAGTCGTGCTTGACTTTTAAAAAAAATAACATATAAATGCGACTGAACATTCAACCAACAGGGCATATGAACCACTATATTAGTACATACTCCATTAACTAACAAGTAAAAACCTAAGTAAATATGCCAAACTGCTACTAACAACAACAGAAACAGACTCATGACATAACTTAAGCTGAGCACAAATAAAATCGCAAATGATGAACTACCCACCACAGAATAACTTAAAGGAAGATAGATTACCTTTCTTGGATGCAGCGAAGCGAGGCGAGGCGAAGGTTTCGATATCCACTCGAACACCACAAATCTACTTCGAAATGCTGCGAATCCCGAATTTGTATACCCTCGAATCCAAACAGATGCCAAGGGCAAAAACAGAACAAGAATGGTGTGGATTTCGACTCGATATCAAACAATACTGCTAAAGAACTAATATTGTCTATGGGGGGAATTTCTATCGACTCGAAAAACCTCAGTTTCTTGGGGAATTTGTTTTTTGAATCGAAAACCCTCTAGGTTCTTGGGGAATTTCATGAATCAAAAAAAACCTCCTTTATTTTTTAGGGATTTCGGGTTCAAGATCTCTCTTCTAAGGGATTTCTTGCGATTCTCAGCCTTGATTCTTAGGGGATTTCATCAATCCAAAAAAAAAAACCTCCTTTAACTGACTTGGAAACGATTATTTATAGGGCGATTTAGGGTTTGAGTTTGAGAGGAGCGGGGACAGAGGGAAGTGGAAGAAAGAGAGGAGTGTGGGGGGACAAGACGAAGTGGGGGACAGAGGGAAGTGGGAGCGGGGTGCAGGCGGCGGTGGTGGGGACGAGAGATGATGAAGGAGAGGAGCGGATGGGGAAAAGGGGAGAAGAGAGAGGAAGGAGAGAAAGAGGAAGGGAGAGAAGACGATGGGGGGGGGGGGGGGGGGGCCTGAAGGAAAAAAATGAAAGGGTTTCCTTTATTTTGAACGGATCCGGGTCGGGTCCAAATGATTTAATGGACTGGGTTGGCTAAAATATGGGCTGGTTGGGTAATTATTTGGGCTGAATTTTATGAATTGATCCGAAAAATAGTGCGGGTGATAATATATTTGAGATTCAACAGTGAGTAAATGTTATTATTAAATTACGCGAAGATAAATGTGATGCGTGGTAAAATGCCAAAATAGATAAAAAAATTGTGAATTAAAATAATAATAATAATAATAATAATAATAATAATAATAATAATAATAATAATAATAATAGATAGTAACTGTAATAGAATAATGAAACGCTGGTATTGATAAGAGGCTAATAAATTATAGTAAAAATATAAATATATTTTAATTTGTCGAAAATATTAGAAGCGTAAATAGGTATTCCGGGGGAGAAGCGGGACAAAATTGGGTGTCAACATGTATGATCTGTTGCAACAGATTAGTAACTTGTTTCAGCAGATTATTTACTTGTTGCAACTTCTTTCACAAATGTATTATCTAATGCAACAGATTAGTAACTTTTTTAAAGAGATTAGTTACTTGTTTGGAACGGATTAGTAACTTCTTCAACAACTATGACCTGTTCCAATCATTTAGGCAACTTTTCTAAATAGATTAGTAGATTAGTAATTTTTTGCAACTTTGTTAACAACTGTACTATCTGTTGCATTTGTTGCAACAGCATTCCTAAATAATAACAAGGATAAAAAAAAAATTGTTCAAGTAGTAATTTGTTAAATAGCCAGCTCAGGGCTCCAAAACTTTATCTATCACACCCACTACCCACCGCCACTGCATCCTCGCCACTGAGTTGTCGCACAATAGAGTCTCAGGCTTCATCATGTTAGTGCCAGTAAGCAAATGCTCAATAAAAGAAAGTGAATACGATCCGCATGCCATTGCAGTTTCATTGCGGGGGAGATTCTCCTTCAGCACAAATTTCCAAGCTTCGTTGAGCAGCTTTTCAGGCAAGTGTTCAAACATGCCACTCTGCTTCAGTAGTTTCGGCCATAATTCAATGACTGGCTCGATGTGGATGAAGAACTCATCCTCCTGGATTTTTGGTACGTTGCAGTCATAAACATTTATCACCCCCTCCTCAATTATGAATTCGAGGGTGACAAACTGTCTGACATTTATGTTCATGATAGTAAGCACCCTTTTGGCACCAACCCACTCGCGACCACCTTTGGCTGGTGCACTACCTCTACAGTAAGCGATAGCATCATCATCCCATATAAAATCATCAAGCATTTGATTGAATGGAATAGCTTCCGGCTGTGTGCTCTCATCCGATAAATTTGTGTATCGCTTGAGCATGATATTGTAAAAGTTGAGATCCAAGATTATATTTGTGGAAGCATAGTGCTCAGTGAAAGTGCTTTGCCTCACACGCATTAAGAGCATAATTTCATCAACATACTGCATTAAAAGTATAAGAAATGTCAGTCACCTAAACAACTAAGTGAGTTGTTGCAACAAGTGTGCACTTGTTGCAAGAAGTCTTGGTCTTGTTGCAACAACTCTCCTAGTTGTTGGAGATTGCTTACAGCAGTTGGGTCTATTTCCCCAACTGCTGTAAGCAAACTCCAACAACTAAGTGAGTTGTTGCAACAAGTATTGGTCTTGTTGCAACAAGTATTGGTCTTGTTACAACAACTCTCCTAGTTGTTGGAGTTTGCTTACAGCAGTTGGGTCTATTTCCCCGACTGCTATAAGCAAACTCCAACAACTAGGAGAGTTGTTGCAACAAGACCAACACTTGTTATTGGAGTATTGGTCTTGTTGCAACAACTCTCCTAGTTGTTGGAGTTTGCTTACAGCAGTCGGGGAAATAGACCCAACTGCTGTAAGCAATCTCCAACAACTAGGAGAGTTGTTGCAACAAGACCAATACTTGTTGCAACAAGTGTTCCACTCGTTGCAGAAAATATATAACTTGTTGCAACTAATACAACCAAAATAAGACTTGTTTCAACAAAAATAATTGTTGTTTTCAAACTTACACTAGCCAGCCACCAAGCTTCCATGCTTGTCATTATCTTGAAGTCATCGGCCTTAAATTCATGCAATGAATACATCGTACCCTTGCTCTTCTTGGCATTGACGAATTTTTCAAGCTTTTTCATTTTTTGAGCATCTGCATGCTTATACACATTTACCTTTTTAAGATCAACAACATCAGTTGTCTTGTGGGGTGTAGAAGATTTCCTTGACCTAACATCGGCAAGTTCCTTGGAAATTGTTTTTCCCTTCTTGCGAATGCGAATAGGAGTATAGGGTGAGGTTAGCTTCTTGGATGGATTGACACCCCTCTTGGATAACAAACTCTGTAAAGCAGAATTTGTGTCTTTTTGTACCTTCACCAACTCCTTAACATTATTTATCAAATCATCCATTCGCTGCTTGCAATAGGTGCATTCACAAGCACATTTCGATGTGTCGGCACCAACAAAGGCAAATCTACCACCAAATCCGCCACAACTAACATCTCCATCAATTCGAGTTTGTCCACCGTACTCACCACCAATTGGAGTTTGTCCACCAACAACACCACCAATTGGAGTTTGTCTACCAAAATCAACATCATCATCTATTATTTTTTCACCGGCAATTTCTGCCGCAACGTCGTCAACAACAGGTTGACCACCAGCAATAACACCACCACCATCAACATCTACCACAACTGATTCCCTTTTGATGGCTGTCACTCCAGCCAATTCTAATTTCATCCCCTCAATCATTTTATCAGGAACAAATTGTAATGGCTCGAAGGAAGCAAGGAATGGCATCTCCAACTCCCGTACTGTCGGGACAAGCCACGGGTGCACAACCTACAACAAAAAAGTAGATATATTAAAATGGTCCTAAATCATGAAATGCAACAGATAACTAGGTTGTTGCAACAGGTGTCATACTTGTTGTATATTTTCCAACAGATTAGTAACTTGTTGCAACAGGTGTCATACTTGTTGGACATTGTCCAACATATTAGTAACTTGTTGCAACAGGTGTCATACTTGTTGGACATTGTCCAACAGATTAGTAACTTGTTGCAACAGGTGTCATACTTGTTGGACATTATCCAATAGATGACCAAGTTTATTCTATATATATGTCTTAAGACTTACCTCTTCTAAAGGAGGGTTAAAAAGATCAACACTCAATCTTGTGTTGCTCTTTGCAGTCAGCCATCTAAGCATTCTTGGAAAAGACACTTCTGAAGGGTAGTCCTTCACTTGTTGTCGGAGGTGAGGAATGGCTTCAAATGCCCAAGCCTAGAAAACAAGATACCATCAAAATCAGAATCATGATATAAATACAAAAAGTACAAGAAATTGACATTGCAAATGCTTTACCATGAAAGCCCAAGGGAAGCCATATAAATTGACTGTCTTCACTGTTGGCTTAAGCTCTTTCGATAAATAGTCAACAGTCAACTTGAAGCTTTCCCGGCCCCATCCATGGTTGTTGAATGCCTCATAGTCCTCCGCAAGTTTAAGCAAACCAAGTGGTATGTTCAGACTTGTATCTTTTGCCATAAGAACACAGTGCACAAACCAAACTAAACACAAGGACTGCTTATGCTTTTTTGACATGGTTTTGGACTGCAAATCTACAAGCAGCTTATCTCCTTTGTAGCTTTTTCCAACTAACTCCACCAAACCAGTTTCATTCTTATCTTTTCCACCCTTTCCTACTTTCTTAGCTTCTTTGGTTGTCTTGGTAGTCCGGGCTGGCTTATTCAATACAACAATAGGAAGCTCACAAGGATGACATCTAAGGCCAGTAACTATGGCAAACTCTTTCAAGCCAAAGCACACCGGCATGCCACAGTAATTAATCCAAAGCTCATCCTTTGCATCTGAAAGAATTCTACGCTTCATAAGCCCATATACCATTTTCATTTGAAACCGTGCACCGGTCTCTTCAGGCAGATCCAAATACACCCCAAAACAGCTTTTCCTAAAGAAATCCTCCAACCCCTGCTTTTTAAGAATTAGCCTAAACATATCAAATTTCTGGCCCATGCCTGATTTGACCGTAAGATCAACGGTCAAATCATTATTTTCATTCAATGGCATCCTCACGGCATACTTGTCAATACTGAAAACCTTGACGACCTCAGCAATGGAAGGTCTATTATGATCTATGTCCAATCTACTAGAAGATTCTGCAATTAAATTGGCATTCACACTATTTCTCTTCTTTGTTCTTAATTCAGCTATGAACGTCGACAATTGAACTGTATTTTCGGAAGCACTGCCCTTTTCATCATCTTCATCCAATCCATCTACTCCATCAGCAGTTTCTTCAGCTTCTAACTCTTCTTCACTTTGTTCATTTGTATCTACTCCTTCTTGGCTCTGTACTTCCTCTCTTTCTGAGGATTGATTGTCAGTTTGGCTGTCTCTGTCCTCTATATTTGCTGATTCAACAATAGATTTTGCTAAATCAGCAAGATTCTCTAATGATGATTGCACTCTAGCTTTTTTATTATCTCTATGACCCTGAGTTGATTTCTCAACTTTTCTTTTGGCTGGAGACATTTTATCTACACACAGGAGAAAAAAAAATCTTCTACTGATTAGTGCATCATTCAAAGTAAACAGATAATAACAAGTGCAGCATTTGATCAAACAAAATACAACAAGTAACAAAATTCCCCAACAACTGAAGAAGTTGTTGCAATAAATGATGTAACTGTTGCAACAAGTGAATAGGTTGTTGCAACAGATTCTTCAGTTGTTGAATACGTGATTAAGGTGTTGTATATCTTCTACAAACACAACCAAATAACTGAAGCAATGTCCAACAGATTTATAGTTGTTGCAACATATTGTATAATTGTTGCAACAAGTGTATAACTTGTTGCAACAACTATAAATCTGTTGGACATCTTCTACAAACAGAACCAAAGAACTGAAGCTGTGTCCAACAGATTTGTAGTTGTTGCAACATATTATCTACTTGTTGGCACAAGTGTAGAAATTGTTGCAACAACTAAAAATTTGTTGGACATAGCTTCTATATATAGAACCAAATAAATACTAGGACAAGAACAAAAAACCATCTATTGGATATCCACTCCTAAACCCTGAACCATACCAGGACAACAGCAGAAAAAAATCATTTATTTCACTACAAACACACAACAACAATAACAACAACAATAACAACAACAAGATGGATTTTATCCAAGCTTTTCCTAAACACTTAACCAACCCAAAACAACAAGCATCTACTTCCAAGACAACAGCCAAATCGTCTACTACAGACACACAATCATACAAGTTAAACAAAATACACCAAATGTATGTGCAATAATTGTTTATCCTTTCTTTTCCTAAACCATACATAACAGGACAACACCAACACCAACATCAACATCAACACCAACATCAACACCAACACTAACACCAACAATAGTATTTCACTACAAATACACTAAATAGAGGTTTTAAAATCAAGCAACCTCAGCAACTGTCAAACAAGTGCTGAAGTTGCTGCAGCAACTTACTCATCTGTTCGAAAAAGTCAACAAGATTGCAAGCCATTTTTTCGAAATCTTAAGGAGAACAAGAACAAAAACATCACAAAAAATCATAATTTGAGAACAATGTACGCTATTTACAAACGCAAAAACCCCAACAAGTCAAACAAATACCCTAAATAAGGGTTTCTCGAACAAGGAACAACAAAATAAACAACATTGAAGACAAACCCATGTTCTTCTTCTTCTTCTTCTTTTTCTACAACCAAAATCATCAATTTCTACCAAATAACTTTTAGAACAAGTGAAACAAAAACTTTACCTTGATAAAAGAAGAAGCAGCAGCGGCACCTATAGACGAGGGTGAAGAAGAAGATGACAAGAAAAGAGGAGAGATGAGAGACGTCCAAGTGAAGGAGATTAACTGTTGCTTGGGAGTTTTGATTTTGAAATATGGAAGAAGTGCGAGGGAGTTGTGGAGATGAACGGTTTTGAATATTGGGTGGGTGTTTTAGTATAATGGGTGGGTGTTTTGGGTTTTTTTGTAGTTTGTAAAAGATTAAGAAATCTTAAAAATTACATTTTGAACCTCAATCTTCTTAATCCCAAATTTAATTGGGTTTTGATATGAGGTGGGCGCTACACGTCACCTTTAGTAATTTGAAGACTTTTTAGTCACCTATTAGTCACCTAGAGTTAATTCTTCCCGATCTCTTCCTTGGTTCCTCCTTCCCATGTGTTTTGTTTCTCCATTGCAGATGTACTTCAAATTGTATCAATACAAAGTCATTCTTTTTCTTTGTTTTTATTTGTTTCTTCCAGTCAAATAACAGCTTTGTGCCCATGTATCATTTCCTCTGCCTTGTTTTTCTCATTGGTAATTCCTTTGCATTGTTTATAAAGAAAAAAATTGGAGTGGGGACTTCGGGAGGTTGTTTTCCAGGCTTTCCCCATGACCGAACCTCTTCTTCCATTCCTGAACCCATCTAGAGCATGCATTGATGACACGGGTCATCTTTTCGCAGCATAACTGCTTGGGAAAGGGAATTTAAGGAAACTGTTGTTTGGGGCTATTTAGATTATATACCTAATGGGTACTGATTTCCTCTTTGTTTTTTTATACATGTTGTGATATGAGTGATTGTTTCTAGCTAATGTTTTACTTAGTTCCAAAAACATTTGGCTGACTCACCATGTGTGGGGTCTCTTTGTTCCACATCTTATTCTATATCCTTTCTATCATATCTCTGATTGAGCTGATAAAAGTCTTTGATGTGGTTTCTGTTATGTAGGTACCTATTGATATTGTTTCGTGATGCAACAGTAGAAGTTTGGGCCATGACTAAGACCCCAATCATGGTAAATATGTTCTTTCTCTTGTTCTCGCCATGCATGTTGAGTAAAATATGCTTCCAGGTTGTTGCAATTATTGTTTGGATCTTGAGATGGCAATTTTTGAATTAATGAAGGTATTGTGGATCCATTTCCAAAACATGAAGGTATCGTGGATTGTTAGTTGACCCAATTAATGAGATTGAGGTGTGGTTTTCGATTTGACTGTGGATTTTAAATGTTCTGAAGTCGTTCATAGCGAAATGTACTACTTCCTACCCTTTTTCTTTTATAACGATGGTATTTGGGTTAGCTTGCTCGCACCTCGACTATTCCTTCAAGTACCTGTTTTGCACCCACCAGCGCGTATGTATGTAATTCTGCCAGCAAACTTAGGCAGATGGGAAGAGATCACCGAGTGTTTTTTTTTTTTGTCTATGCTGGGATTTGAACTTTGATCTCCAAGGTTTTCACTAACTTCATTGACCGCTAGGCTGCAACTTTGCGTGCTAGTTACTTCCCCACCCTTAATGGAGAGAGATAATTTTTTTTTTGTCTATGCTGGGATTTGAACTTTGATCTCCAAGGTTTTCACTAACTTCATTGACCGCTAGGCTGCAACTTTGCGTGCTAGTTACTTCCCCACCCTTAATGGAGAGAGATAAAGAAAAATGTGTTTGCTTTGCATCCTCTTTTCTATGAGAATTGAGAAGTTCTTGCATGGCAAAACTTTACTTGAAACTAAAAGAAAGTTTTTGTACATTAAATATGAGCATGTTTATCCAAGACTCTATCCATAAAGGATCTTTTAGTATTGCTTGGTTGATTTTAGGACGTAGGACTTCGTAGGTGATTGTATCATCTCCACACCAATTCTACCAGAATGATCAACCATCTTAAATTTTGGTACAGCAAAGATAAACAACTACGCCTCAATCCCAAGCAAGTATTGTGGTTGGCAATATGAATCCACATTGATCATGTCACCCTATTTGGACAGTAGCAATCCTAAATCTAAAATCTAGGTTCTTTAGCACCAGAAGTTTTCTATATTTTCTAGTGGCATGCAAATCGCTAACCCGACTACAAATCTCTTAGTGAACTAAACATTAATCACAACTAGTTGATGTTGCCTATATGATATTTTCTTCCATTGTGCTCTAAATTTTCATGAATTCCAAGAGATTGTAGGTCTTTCGAGACATCTTCCTTTCACAAAAGAACGAACAATGTGTACATGCACTGGAATTAACTGTTAGTGCATTCCAAATTTCCAATAAATTAGTGACAAGGAAAAGCTTTAGGATCTAATATGCAGATTAGCTATGAAAAGATCAGTTTCTTTCACTTCTTGCTCCAAACCTTCTTCTCACTTAGGCAGTTAGGCTTTCGAAAACATGCTCCTCCTTGGAAAAGCACGGCGTTTGTATTAGATTCTAAAACGTGGATTTGAAAGCTTTGCTATTTAGGATTTGCTTACCATGCAATTCAGTGTCAGTATCCTGTTCAGTCATGTGCTGTTTCTGTATCTGACCACACCAAGTTACTTGTAAAAACTTATTCAACAAATTGATTTGGCTCTAAATTGGATTGTCAACTACCTTATGGAAATGATACCTTTGAACATATGCTTGTAGCTACGCTAGTGTCACCAGTACTCCTAAAAAGCTGAGTAAATTAATATCGCTTGCCTGATGTTTCCTTTTTTATTGTTAGGATGTAATTTCACTGGTATATAGAAGTACAGTTAGAGATATTACATCTTTTTGTCTACCCGGTTGGGGTCAATTTGCCATTGTATTCTTTATTCCTTACTTTCCAGCTTTTATTGTATTATATTTTTCAATGCAGCTTAGATCACTAGCTCTCCCGTTCACTGTGCTAGAATGGACTCTTCCAACTGTACCACGGCCAGTGCCCAAAGATCGTCCTGCCATACCATCAAAAGAAACATCCCCAACAAAAGAAGCAGATGCTAGTGAGCTCAGTTTACTTGATTTTTCACGCGTTACTTAAGTATATATTTCCTTATCTGACTTACAAAATAATATCTTCTATGATCTAGTGTTTTCTGTGAATGCTAATACTCAAGGAGTAAATTTTGACTGCAGAAGGAGCTGGGACAGATGGATCTCAAGATGAATTTTCAGAAAGTTTCTCTTTTGCACTTGTAAATGGTGCACTTGGAGTTTTTGAGGTTCATGGTCGAAGGATCCGTGACTTCAGGTATTTTCTTCTAATGTTTATAAAACAACAATAGTCGATTAGTTAATATTTGGTGGTCTAATGTCTAGTCGGCTTTTGCACTTTAGTTAAAAATATTTCCCTTCTGGTTTCATTTTACTGGGGACTATTATATCCAATCAAATTTTGCGGGCGGTAGGGAGTGTATTTGAAAGTATAGTCTAAAGAAATGGAAGAACAATTGACTTTTGATAGTTATAGCCTGGCAGATAAAGGGAAGGTATAATGATCCTTTATCAAAAGTAATTATTTAGATTAACGTATCATTCAGCATTATGAATCAATATGAATTTGACCAAAGAGCTGACCTTTAGATTATTTCCTTTGCCCCTTCTATGTATATTTCTCTGCGTGTGGATTTATTTGTCTTTCAAATTAGGCAGGAACTAATTAAATCTTTTCATATTTCAATTTTAAACATACTGCAAAGGTTCTTTTGCCGATCAAAGTCTTTGTAACCTGCTTAAGCTACAAGTAGTCGGCTGCTAAATGGACAATTCTGAACATGGCCTATATGCTGTGAACAGGCTGATTATATAACAAGAGTTTAACGTGTACCCCTGTGGCTTCTTAGCAATCAATGCAATTGATTAGATACTTTTGGTGTACCTATGGTCATCCTTGAATTCTGAGCTCCGGTTTGAAGCTTTAAATATGACTTGGTAACAAAAAATAGTACTTCGTAATGTTTGTTCTGTTGTACTGCAAATTTCTGATCTTCTTTAAGCTAAAAGAAGTGCAGCTTGGAGAGAGAGAGAGAGAGAGTCAGATTACCTTACCTTTGAATCTGCTTCCCCTTTAAATGTCTTTGTTTTGTTATCAGCTGTACTATAGTACCTCACATAACGTTATCGTCATTTTTCCAGACCAAAGTGGCCTTCATCTTCATTTGTTTCATCTGAGGGATTGGTGACGGCAATGGCCTATCGGCTCCCTCATGTGGTATGTCATGTGTTCTTTTTACATTGAAGTGTCATTTGCTGTCTGGTTGCTTATTTGTTAACAGGGTTGGCAGTAATGCATCCGTTCTTCAGGTTATGGGGGACAGATCAGGAAACATACGTTGGTGGGATGTTACTACTGGACAGTCGTCCTCATTTAATACCCATAGGGAAGGGATCCGTAGAATCAAGTTCTCACCAGTTGTTCCTGGAGATAGGAGCCGTGGGCGTATTGCTGTTATGTTTTATGATAACACATTCTCAGTGTTTGATCTGGTAAGCGAGAAATTCCCCTTGTTGATTTCTTTTCATGTGCCTCAATATTCTGAGTGCTCTTGTGTCCTATATGGAAGTCGAGACACTTGAATTTGTATAGCTTTCCCTATCTTTGAAATACAGAGCGCCTCAGAAATCCCATTGCTGCTTCATTTCGTAGAGTTATTCCTTAGTTGTAGACGTCTCTTATTTAGATCCATAAAACTTGAATGACTGAACTTTCCATTACCCTTCCCTCAAGTCCTTTGCATAGGTTCGCCAAAAGTCTCAACAATTGGCTGTTCAAAGGTTATCTAAAAGTCTGGCACACAGTTCTAATTTCTTCTAAACTATATCACATTTCTTATTTGCAGGACTCACCCGATCCATTAGCCAATTCACTTTTACAACCTCAATTTCCTGGAACTCTTGTGTTGGAGCTCGATTGGTTGCCTTTGCGATCAGATAAGAATGATCCACTGGTGTTATGTATTGCTGGAGCTGATAGCAGCTTTCGCCTTGTTGAAGTCAATATGTATGCCCAAACAAGATTACTATTCTGTTTCATTATCTGTTTTATCTGTTCTCCCAGGTTAAAAACAAAAAATTTCAGTAAATAATTGAAATGTACAAACCTGCTGGGGAAGGAAGCAGCTTGCTTACTCTAGGCTCTAGAATAATTGCTGTGTAGGTTAATAAAAAATCTTTACCTGCTCCTAGATCCGTATTTAAAGATAAAGTAAATGTTTATCTGGAGCCTTCATAGAAAGAAAGAAAGTAAATGCTTGTCTGGAGTTGCCAGAAGAATCCTTTATCTCGGTTTCTGCTTCTTTTGCCCAAAGTTAGCAATCGTTCTTAGGAGTTAGGATGAGTTTATCATGGTCTGATAGGTTATTTTGCTCTGTAATGCTGTTTCAGTTTGTTTTAGGAATGGTCCTTTTCAAGAAGCTTCCTTAATTTTAATTATTTGGTATTCTGATTGTCTCTCTGTCACACTCGCTTTTTTGAGGGAAATTGGCTGTAGTTTCTTTAAATTACAGTCATTACCCGCTACATTTTAGAGAATCGATACTGTAATACACTTCCAGAAACTGTTAAAAGTTCCCTGCATTAGCCTTGAAAACTAAGGAATGCTAGTCCCTGTATAATATATAGGGAGAACCACTTAAGCGAATGCTATGGTTGTGCCTGATATTGAGAAATTTATGCCCTTGGCAGCAGAAATATGATGTTTGCAGTAGGAATTGAAATACTTCAACTTGATGCAATTTCTTTTACTTTGTCCAATAACCTAAAATAATATCTGATTCGTTATACTCCAAACTTTTGTCTATTCTAGATAGATTGATTTTATTGAGTTCCTGGTTCCTGAACTTGCATATCTTTGTAAAACTGTCTTTTTGCTTATGCAGAAGTGACAATAAAATGGTTCATGGTCCCCAAGCTCGACCACTCAAAGAAAGATTTCGACCAGTGCCTTTGTGTTCTCCCATATTACTACCCACACCACATGCCCTGGTAATTGCTTTTCCTTTTCTCCACAAAGCATGCTAAACTAATATAGTTAGGATTGTTTTATTGAGAAAAATATTTTAAATTTGTTTAGTATCTCACATTGGTTGAGGGAATCGGTTGTTGCCTCCTGGTCTTGGAGTCCTCACCTCATAGCTAGCTTATGAGGTCGAGTTAGGTTGAAGGTCCATTTTTCTTATCATTACCATAGCTGGACTGTTCTTTATTGTTGTGTTATCTAATGTTGGCCTATGTTACGTCATTCACGCCTAGAAACTCCACTCTTGGTATGCCCCGGTTTTTGGTTTCCCATATTACTATGTTAGTTGAGGGAATGAGGGGGTTTCTCCTCATATGCTCTTGGAAAATCATCACTTGAAAAGCTAGCTTTTGGGGTTGTTAGCTCAAAGTCCATTTTTTAATCAAAATTAACTGTTTGGGTTGAGGTTGTTAAATTAGTACAATTGTTAGTTCTTTTGTTAACATGCAACAAATCCTGCAGCTTTATTTTCAGTAAACAAAATGTTCGTATTAAAGGGGGAATGAAAATTTTGTTACATCTTTTTGTTTTTGGCTGGTTATTGTAGGCATTACGTACAATCTTACAGTTAGGTGTGAAGCCATCATGGTTTAATACATGGAGTGCAACCACAGATGACGCGAACTCCCAAGTTCCTGGAACTCCAACAGCTGGAGATCTTCGTAATCACATGATTGAATCACCCGTATTGGTGACTCTGTAGTGCCTGAGATGCTTCTCAAAGTACTGGAGCCTTATCGTAGAGAAGGTATTATTTTTGTGCAATCTCATATTTTGTTGTAGGATATATTATCTATCAGCATTTACACTTAACTTTGCATAAAAGACAACACACTTGGTGAAGTATTTGACATGTTTCAATGTCTATTACTCAAGGGTGCATACTTAATGATGAGATGGTTAGACTATATGCTGGTCTAGTGGATAAAGGTTCTGCAGTAAGGTTTGCTTTTGCTGCTGCAATATTTGGGGAACCCATGGAAGCTCTTTTCTGGCTGCAATTACCGCGAGCTCTAAATTACTGGATGAATAGATTGACTAACAAGTCTCCGACAAGAGTCCCTCAATCAGCTTCAACGTCAGAACTTGATGAAGTATCTATGTTAGATAGGATATCATCAAAGGGAAAGTCTGGGACCGGAACAGGAAAAAATAATGCTTGGGTTAGTTTTATCAAATAATTCTGCTGAATATTCATGAAAAAGATAATCTGCTCGTAGTTTGATTATTTAACTGTGTCTGGCTCTCCAATTTCTTAGGAATGGTTTTCACCT
The DNA here is from genome assembly GCF_019175385.1 of Lycium barbarum. Classification (NCBI taxonomy): domain Eukaryota; kingdom Viridiplantae; phylum Streptophyta; class Magnoliopsida; order Solanales; family Solanaceae; genus Lycium; species Lycium barbarum. The sequence goes on from NC_083345.1 coordinate 105,719,822, forward strand.
TTTAAGTTAGGTGCCTTTAGTGGCTTGTAAAACAAAAGAAGGAATTTGTTGCCTTTAGTTCTATTCCCAGGATATCTAATTGATCTTATGGCTTCTCTCTGGCAGGGAAATGGTCAACTTCAGCTGATGGCCTTTGAACAAGAAGAGTTGTGGGGGCGTGCTAATGAGCAGATTCCTTGGCATGAAAAGCTGGAAGGAGAAGAGGCAATTCAAAACCGTGTACATGAGTGAGTGTCCTCTGTATAGATGGTCTATTTATGTCTGTTTGCGCCAGCACACCATGATTGTTGGTCAATGAGGTTGACCGGGTTGACCTAGTTTAGTTTGAAAATTGTATATCCTCCAATCTGTAAGTAGTGAAACATGAAAATATATAGTTTTTGTAATGGTGATATGCATTGACGAGGTTGGTCTATATATATCTTTTTGTGTCAGCACACCAAGATTGTTGGTTAGTGAGGTTAACAGAGTTGGCCTAGTTTAGTTTGTAACTTATATATCCTCAAATCTGGAAGTTGAGGAACTTGTCGAAGAACAATGCAGTGAACATTGGAATATATAGCTTTGTTAATTGTGATAGATAAACACGCGGTCTAGGTATAGCATTACCATCCAAGTGATGAAGTCCAGAATACTGGTGATGCATATAGGCTGCCATGCTTTTGTTTGCTTCTCTGAGATATTGGCGTTGCTGAGTGTCTATATGGAGGAGCTCACATTGCTAAAATGAGATGTGCGTGCATAACTGTCTGGTGATATCTCTTGATGTCCCTAGTGGTTGGTCTGAATGCAGATGCTTTTGAAATGATCGAGTGTTACATTTCTTAAATAAGAAACAAAATCACGAGTCTGTATTGTGAATATTCTGGGAAATCTCACCAGTCCCTGAAACTAGTAAAGTAACAGAACCAGTATCATTTATTACTTTCTTTAGGAACAACAGAACATATAAAGGAATCAAGAATGAGGTTTTTCATCATATGGATATTAATCTCTGGCTTTTACATGCATTTTATTAGGTGACTGTCATTTGACCTTGAATTTTGTTGAATAAGCAACAGTTTGGCTTGATGATTTTGTTTCTGATTACCAGATTAGTATCGATTGGAAACCTAGAAGCTGCAGTTAGCTTACTGCTCCCCACGCCTCCAGAGAGCTCGTATTTCTATGCAAATGCATTGCGTGCTGTTGCCCTTTCTTCAGCTGTATCGACGTCTTTACTTGAGTTGGCCGTGAAGGTGCTTCTTCCTTTCAATGTTTCATTTTACCTTTTACAGATAAATTCCTTCTCTTTCTTTGTGTTGGTATCTTTGTTAAGTCACTTGTTGTGATGCTTGTGTAGGTTGTTGCTGCCATATGGTGAGAACAGACCGGTCCTTGTCTGGAACACATCTTCTTTGTGCTGTTGGCAGGCATCAAGAAGCTTGTTCTCAGGTAATGTTCGCCATATATATTCTCTTTTGTTAGTTTAGTGATCTTGATCTTGCCTTGAACAATTGATTGATGCTAGTTATATGCCTTCACTTTATTTAAGTGTAATGGGCTAGATTTATCGACTATCTGCAGTGTCCTTATTGCAGATTGAGGTTGATGCATGATTAAATCTTATAGCATCTTGACCTATTCATTTATCTTTCCTATGTGGTAGAACTATTCACTGTTCTTGTCCGGTTCTGTGTTCTGTCAGGCTGATTTCTGCATGTTGAAAATGACTACCTTGGTAAATGATATTAATGTATTTATTTATGTATATATAGGTCGGGGAATTTTTTTTTCCTATATTAAATCATTGTCGATCTTCTAAAAGTGAGTGAAAAACGATGTGATATGTATAAATTATGTTTTGTACGGTGGAACTTTTTTTTTCCTTTTCAGGAAATCGTTTTCCAGTGGGAAAGGGGGAAATTAGTAAGTTTTTTCCCGAGTTCTTGTCTTATTCAGAATTTTTGTCCCTGTGTTATTAAACAGAGCGCATTTAACCTTTAATTAAACTAAATGTTCAATTTTGGTCCTTAAACTGACGGAAGTGAACAGATAGTAGTTCGTATTAATGACAATGCTGGTTCATTGTGCTACTTCGAGGTCAACAACAACATACCCAGTGGAATCCCACAAGTGAGGTCTGGGGAGGGTAGAGTGTACGCAGACCTTACCCCTTACTTCAAGGTCAAAATATGGTATTTTACCATCTCATTGACTGGAGCAATATTTCTAGCCTCGTTCTTATCTAGTGATGAAAAATTTCTCAAATACTGTGATTGAATTGCGAGCAAAAAATTTGCTGCCAAGAAGGATGCTAGTAGTGATGGTGATAAGGAGTATAAAGATGAGTTGCTGTGTAAGAACCAAGACAAGTTACAATGTCAGTGGCACACTCGTACATTATCTGAAGTAAGCTGAAGCATGACCTTGAATGAGATTTTGCACATTGGAGGATTTACTGGTGCGGAATTTTAATTCCTTTTGATCTTGGCGAGCGTATTTAATTAATTTTCTCTTGTGAGGATATTTGACGAGGAAGCATTGTTAAGGTCTTTTGCAGTCTTCTGTCAATTATGGGAAGGCGCTGGCTATGAAGTTTTAGGTGGAATGTGACAGGGATGACGAATAGAATAATTAATCGAAAACTCATTGAAAGACTCCACAAGACAGAGTGACTACTGCGGATTGGAAGGGAATCGATCATTTATTGATAAAATGCACTTAATATAATAATATGGAGAACTCAATTAGAATAAAGCAGTAACATATGGACCACAAACTGCTTTTTCCTGTGGGAAATGTTTTCTTCAAGAAAAGTTTTTCACTAAATGGGGAAAATAACTTCCATTTCTTTAGGGAAAACATCATTCTCTTTTTCAAATATCTCAACTCATACTCCTTATCACTTGCTTTAACCAAATTTTGAACCTCATTTTTAATTTTCATTAATCTTTAATACTCAAAAAATCAACAAAACAGTATCATCAAAACATGTCTTACACTTATATAAGTTTAACATGTGCCATTTACACTTATACCCTACTAACCACCAGAAAATGATGCAGGAAATGATTTTCCATATAAAACGTTTTCGTTTGTACCAAATGCACCCATCTGGGTTGTGTTTTCATCTTTGTAGTCTTCCGACTGGGGCATTTTTTGTAGTTACTAACATGCTACAAGTTGACTTCCTTTTACTAATCTATTTTTCTGAGAATTATGCCTTTCACTAGCCATTATAAATGGACTTGTGCAGATTTTGCAACCGCAAGTGACAAGCCACATTTCATATTTCTCTCCTTTTGGCTAATTTCACGTTCAATCTATTTGGCAGTTACAAGATGCTGGATGCTGGACTGATGCTGCAACATTAGCTGCAACACATCTAAAAGGAACTGATTAAGCAAGGTTAATACCTATCTTTGATCAAAAAGAACGTGGAAATTCTATAACTACAACTCCTTCCGTCCCAAAATACATGTCGCATTTTTCATTTGCACGCCCCTTAAGAAAGCATTTATAAGGGTAGTATTTTGACTATTTTACCCTCTTTAACATATCTCATCATGTTATTTCTCCTTGATAAATATTTACTCCATCAATAATGAGAACCTCTTAAATGTTGCTAATTAATACAAGGGTAAAATGGGAAAAAGGCAAAAAGCTACTTAATTTTATCTTAGTTAAATAAAACGACAAGTATTTTTAGTAAGGAAGACAAGTATTTTGGGACAGTGGGAGTATGATTTACTTACGATATGATCAGTAGCATACTTATCAAAAATGGAAAACTTAAAATTTCTGTCCTGCAGGGTTTTGCTGAGGTGGGCTCAGCACGTTCTGCATACTGAACACAACATTTGGAGGTATCATCTTCTTCTCTTCATCTGTTACTTTCCAGAAAATTGATGGTTCTCAATAACTCAATGCACGGCACTTATCTTGTACGTTGCTGCTGGTGCACTGCCAGAGGCATTAGCTTCTCTTCGTGGGGCACAACAACCAGACACAGCAGCCATGTTTATACTTGCTTGCCGGGAAATACACAGTGAATATCTTTCCAGCTTGGGTGATGAATTAAGATCTTCAGATAAGTTGGTTAACTTGCCAGGACTGAACCCAGAAAGTGAAGATGTCGATGCAGTTGGTGAATACTATGGACAATACCAGAGAAAACTGGTCCATCTTTGCATGGACTCCCAACCTTTCTCTGACTGAGAAAACTTTGCTGGGATGCCTTTGACATCATGTCTTAACACCTCTGGCTCAGCAATTCGAGTCGTCAGAACAAGCTTCCCATCCGTAACCATACATTTGAGCCTAAAACTTGAGACATTTAAGCGATGGTCATAAAAAGCCAAGAGCCATGCCCGAACTACAGTTTGGTCTCAGTTCAGTTTGAAAAGATTTGGACTGTCACACTTACCAAATAGAGAAGTAATCTGCAGTTCTTTGTGGGTCAACCATGACAGAATTGGTGACGACGCTTTACACGCACACGACTCACAATTTCATACCACAGAGACGATTATTCCTTTTAAAAATTTGTGCCATAATACACGTCCTTTGAAAGTTAGCCAGATTACAAGATCAGTTCTTTTGTATAAGCTGACTGGAACTGTTGTAAATTGATTGATTGATTATGTAATAACGTTGAGTCATTGAGTTCATACGTTCATTGTTACTAGGGCTGTCAAGTTGACGGGTTAACCTTAATTTGGGTGGGTCAAAGTGGACTGTCAATAATCTACTCAAAAGTTACTTGGGCTGAAGTAAGCTAAAAGATGATAATTACTTGACCCTCTTAATTTTTACTATGTTTTAATTTTTTTATTTGTTCTTTTATAAATTCTTAGTACCTAGAAAAATTTGAGGCGTGATGAAGTAGAGAACCCTCATAAACATGAGCTTTTTAGCTGTTGCATGTAAATACATCAACGTGAATGATTTCGATTTAAGAGTCCCAGATAATTGCCCTGTTTGAAGATTGTATATATTATAAGGCTGAATACATAGGCATGTAAGCCCGTCAACCGGTTTGAACCGGACTGGTAACCGGTTAATAAACCGGCCGATTTCCGGTTTAAAAACCGGAACCGGCCACCGGTTTTAAAATGGAAACCGGAGCGGTCCGGTTCGAAACTGTCCAAAACATCTTTTTTTGTTTTGTTTTTTGTATAGTATATATATATTATAGTATTTATTAGTATATTGTAGGTATATTTACATATGTTATATAAGTTTATAAGTAAAGTTTATATATTTACTGACTAACAGCAATACAACATATATATATATATATATATATTAAGTTATACTACATATACCTAAAATATACTAAGAATATACTTATATATATATATATATATGTTTAAGTTATATGTATACTTATAACTTATATATTATAACTTAAGTTATTTATAGCTTAAGTTTTTTCTAAGTTTATAAATTCGTATTTTATAAATTAAATATATTCTTAGTATATTTTAGTTATTTTTCAAGTATATAACTTTCTAGTTTTTAATTTAAGTAGATGTATATTATAAGTATATTTTAGGTATATTCCTAACTTAATATAAGTAAAAATACGAACACAAATAAATAGAAGAAAGCTCAATGAGTCATATATTTTATTCATTCTTGGATAACATTTATTTGCAAGTTGTAGCTTTTTTTAATTTGCAAATAATACATCAGTTGCAAAGAAATAGTAGAATAATAAAATCACCAATTGTCAATCATTTGGCTAATTTCCCCCATATCATATTCGGTCATGGAGATATCTTCAAAGTCTTCCATTTGGTCCGCTCCACTTGCTATCAAATATTTAATCTCTTCCTCTTCGCCTTCCACCGCTTGTAAGTTTTGGTTGCGTCGCTCCGATCTAATCCAATCGCGAATGCACACTAGTACTTGCAAGCTAAATCTAAATAATGAGTGTCTATGGTTTCCAATTTGTTGTCTTCCTTGGCTAAATGCACTCTCCGAAGCCACGGTTGATATTTGAACTGTAAGGATATCTCGAGCAATTCTTGAAAGTATCGGATAACTTGCCTTGTATTTCTTTCACCATGCTAAGACGTCCAAATCATCTAGTTCCTTGATATCCACATTTGGCTGCATCAAATAAAAGCGATATTCATCAAAGTTTGCATTATGAGAAGGAGTTGGATGTGAATGTAAAACTTTTAAATGCGACAAACCCGACAATCCCTTTTTGCTACTTTGAGAAGTAGTAGGGCGTGGAGCAATGGGTGTAGCATTTTCTTTAGAATAACAACAACAACAACAACATACCCAGTGAAATCTCACAATGTGGGGTCTGGGGAGGGTAAAGTGTACGTAGACCATACCCCTATCTCGGAAGATAGGAAGGTTGTTTCCGAAAGACCCTCGGCTCAAGAGTTTCTTCCAAATTAGAATAATGACTAAAAACTTTTCCAAACTCGGCATCAATCGCAAGCTCGGCGTCAGCTAAAGATGGTTCAACTTCCTCTTCAATTTCTAAAAAGGTATAAATTTGACCAACCAATGCTCTAGTATAAGACATTTTTAAACAAGGATTTAAAAGAGAACCCAATATAAATAAAGTTGGGATGGGAAAAAAATACTTCTTAAATTTTGTTTCATATTAAAAATAGCCGCTTGATAACCGGATTCATTTTTATACTCTTGTAAAACTCTAGCTATTTCCGCTAAGTAGGCTAAAATTCCGGTTACCGTGGGATAGAATTGTTTAGAAAAAGCAAAAGTTGCATTATAAAAAATTTCTAAGAGTTCAACACATTCCTTAACATCTTCCCAATCCGTAAAATTTAACCAATCATCATTATTAATATTATATTTGTTGTGAACTTATTGTATGGGAATCCTATACTCATATGCTTGTTGTAGCATAATGTAAGTGTAGTTCCACCTAGTCTCAATTTCTACATGAATTTTCCTAGGTCTAAGGTTATTTTCCACACAAGAATTCTTAAAATCTCTCAGTCTTTCCCTATTAGCATTACAAAAAAGAAACGCAACCGCATCTCTAACTTTTTGAATAGAATCTTCAAAACACACAAGACCATCTTTAACAATTAAGTTTAAAATGTTACAACTACATCTCACATGAAAAATATTTTTTAGCGGATGGTTTAATTCCCTTTTTAAAAGACCAACCGCCTTTGTATTATTAGAAGCATTATCTAAAGCAATACAAAGTGTTTTTCTATAAATGTTAAAAAATCTTATAATAGTAGACATTGAATTCGCTAAAAATTTTCCATCGTGACGACCTTTCCCTTCATTATATAAAAAAACTATAATTCTTTTTTGCATAACCCAATTATCATCAACCCAATGACATGTAATAGCAAAAAAATCTAACTTGTTAAGACTAAGACCCAAATCAGCGGTAAGAGAAACATTACAATTTAAAGAATTAAATACATGACGCAAATAAAATCTATAACATCCGCTCTACAAGTACTTCTAGGAATACCCTCAAATAACGGATTATAACAACGTTGAATGTAAGTAACAAACCCCAAACCCGAAGGAAAGGAAAATGGTAAACAATCATAAGCTACCATTTTAGCTATTTCTACACGCTCTTGTTTCTTGTCATACTTAAAATTTTTACCGGTTCGTGGGTCTATCGTCATATGAATACCCCCCACATTTGATCCCGTTTGCTCTCCCCAAACATCCATATGTTTCTTTCTCATATGACTATTTAGTGTACCCGTTCCACCATCCTTACTAGTTCCTTGCCTAAAAGCAAATACTTGTCTACATATGTTACATTTAGCTGTTTGGCTTTCCTTATCCTTAGTCATAAAATTCCAAATTTTAGCGGTTGGCTTACGAGTTCTAGGCGGTTTGTTTTGTGTATGTGATTGTGCAGAACCTGTATCTCCTATGGGATTTTCGGGGGCTTGTGTTTCATCATCATCATCATCATCATCATCATCAATTTCATTAAAAGTGTCGGTATAATGTTGTTGCATTGCCTCATGATCTAAAAGTGGATTATTTTCACCAACATCAATACCTAAATTAGGTGTTTCTTCCACAAATGTTTCCTCATTAAACCCACCCCTAACAATACCACTACTACCGGCACCACGTCTAAATCTCTTCACCATTATTAAATAGAATTAATTTAAATCACAAGAAAATAAATTGCAACAAATTAAATTGCTAGAATTAAATTGCGAAAAATAAAGATAGAGTTGGAACGAAGGTACCAAATTGCCGGACCAATTTCCAACAAAGTGAAGGCGGCTAGAATTGCAAATCCACCAAAGCTACTTCGGATTGTTGCAAAATCACCAACTCCACCAACAATATTATAATTGCAAAATTAATAATTGAAACTATAATAAGACTTTATAATATTTAATTGAGAGAAATTTAAAGTAGCTAATTGTTGCAAAGTAACTATAATTGAGAGATTGAGAGAAAGAGAAGAGTGAATTGGTGTGGATTAAAATGAAAATGGAGATGGGTTTATATAGGGGTGGGAGATGGGTTAAAGTGTTAAAAAAAAGTTTGGGGGGTTGGGGGGGCCAAAATGGGGGTTTGGAACCTTTTGGCAACGATCATTTTTGCAAATGGACCGTTGGCTAACGGTCCAGCCCACAGCCCAATGGCTACATTTTATTTTTTTTTTTAATTCGACCGGTTTAATCGATTCCGGTCTCAAAAAAATCGAAACTGAACCGGTATATATTAAACGGTTGATCGGAACTGGTAAACCGGTTCCACCGGTTCCGGTTTTACCGATTCGATTACTGATTTGAACCGGTTAACCCGAACCGGTTTACGGGCTTAGATAACATTGAAAAGATCTAACCAAATCGATTTAAAAAGTTGACATGTATTAAGTTTATGATCTAGTATTGCAAAAAAAGAGGGGGGCATTACATCGATGCGCAGCATATATGTACGTTGCCAAGGTTCTAGATTTTCTCTTGAAAAGACTGTCGAGACATTTTCGTAGTTCTTGTCTGAGATGTGCTGTTCAATATTACTTTACTTTACTAACTATTTAGAAGCACGAATTTTGATCGTGCTTCGTCGTCAACAACCAAAAAAAAAAAAAAGTGTAGGCCCTCTTAAACATCAATCAATATTAAAAAAAAGTGTGGGCCCCAACTAAATCAAACAATATTAAAAAAATGAATTTCATATTAAAAAAATAAACAATGTAAAAAAAAAAGTGCATCTCATATTAAAAAATCAAACAATATTTATGTAATTTCCAAAGTATCTCATTAAATCAATAATGATGGATTCATTGCCACATGCGTATCAATCCATTAGTGGGAGCAAATGAAATTATTGTACAGCAACATACTTAAAATACTTATATATTAAAATAAGATAGAATTTAATTACTTTTTCATTTTTATCCTTACCCTAATAAATGTGAAAAGAGATTAATATCAAATGGAGATCAAATAATGAATAAGGTAAATTAGTCAAATTATAATTCTAATTCACGTTTCCTTAAAAAACCATGCAAAACACAACATGACAAGTAAAATGAACTAAACTGAGATTATTTACCAAAAATTAAAAAATAGCATTTCTTCGTTTAAATAGAAAATCAATTTCTACTTTGTTTCGTTTCAAAAATGTAAAATTAATTTAATAATTTGAATTAGAATTATGCAAATCAAAATTTGACAAAAAATAATAGGCATTTTACACCTTTAAATTAATCGAATTGAAAGTATCAATTGATGCTTAAATATTGCTATTGTTTTATCTCAAAGAGAGGAAAATAGTTTTCTTTTAAACAAGTCTTCTCTTTTAAAAAGTATTAATAAATTTTCGTAGCAAACACAAATGTAATGAAGTTTTAGATACGGAGCACAAAACCCATGCTTCGTGTGTGTGTATATATATATATATCACTATCCAAATACAACTATATATATATAGATACACTATAATCTAAAGTGTTGGGCCCGTGCGCAGCACAAGCATAGACCACCCATGCTTTGGCGTCCGTTTCCACTGAAAAGAAAAGTGTGGGGCCCCACCTAAACATCAACCCATATTTAAAAAAAAGTGTGGGCCCTAACTAAATACCAACCAATATTAGAAAAAAAAAAAAGTGGAACCGCCATCTCCAAACTCACAGAAAAAAAAGTGGACCCCATATTAATAAAATCAAGCAATATTAAAAAAAATGAATCCCATATTAAAAAAAACAATGTAAAAAAAAAAAGTGCATCCCATATTAAAAATCAAACAATATTTATGTAATTTCTAAAGTATCTTATTAAATCAATAATGATGGATTAAAAAAGTGGACCCCATATTAACAAAATCAAGCAATATTAAAAAAATGAATCCCATATTAAAAAAACAAACAATTAATTTCTAAAGTATCTCATTAAATCAATAATGATGGATTAAAAAAGTGGACCCCATATTAACAAAATCAAGCAATATTAAAAAATTGAATCCCATATTAAAAAAAACAAACAATGTCAAAAAAAAAAATGCATCTCATATTAAAAACTCAAACAATATTTATGTAATTTCCAAAGTATCTCATTAAATCAATAATGATGGATTCATTGCCGCATGCGTATCAATCCATTAGTGGGAGCAAATGAAATTATTGTACAGCAACATACTTAAAATACTTATATATTAAAATAAGATAGAATTAATTACTTTCATAAATGTGAAAAGAGATTAATGTCATAAAAGAAAAAATAATATTAAATAGAGATCAAATAATTAATAAGGTAAATTAGTGAAATTATAATTCTAATTAAAAAAGATTGATCCCGCCCTCTCCCAACTCATAAAAAAAGTGAATCCCATATTTAAAAAAAAAAAAAAAAAAGCAATGTCAAAAAAAATACGTGCACCCCATATATTAAAAAATCAAACAATATTCATGTAATTCCTAAAGCATCCCATCAAGTCAATAATAGTGGATTCATTGTTACATGCGTATTAACCCATTAGTGGGAGCAAATGAAATTATTGCACAACAAAAAACATGGACTCCATATTATTGTTTTTCTTCAAAAGGTTTAGTAGGGAAATACATACAATTTTCTTTCTTTTCTTATATTAGCCTGAGATCTAATCTAGATATATAATTGTTGTATTTGCTATTCCGCCATGTCATTTATTTGTTATGATTACTAAAATAAATACACTTAAAATATTTATATTTTAAAATAAGATAAAATTTAATTACTTTTTCATTTTTATTCTTACTCTAATAAATGTGAAAAAAGATTAATATCAAATGGAGATCAAATAATGAATAAGGTAAATTATTCAAACTATAATTCTAATTCACGTTTTCTTAAAAAACCATGCAAAAGACAACATGACAAATAAAATAAACTAAACCGAGAATATTTACCAAAAATTAAAAAATAGCATTTCTTCGTTTAAATAGAAAATCAATTTCTACTTTGTTTCGTTTCAAACATGTAAAATTAATTTAATAATTTGAATTAAAATTATCCAAATCAAAATTTGATAAAAAATAATAAGTATTTTACACCTTTAAATTAATCGAATTAAAATTGAAGTATCAATTGATGCTTAAATATTGCTATTGTTTTATCTCAAAGAGGGGAAAATAGTTTTCTTTTAAACAAGTCTTCTCTTTTAAAAAGTATTAATAAATTTTCGTAGCAAACACGAATATAATAAAGTTTTAGATGCGGAGCACAAAACCCATGCTTCGTGTGTGTATATATTATCACTATCCAAATACAACTACATATACATAGATATACTATAATCTAAAATATTGGGCCCGTGCGTAGCACATACATAGACCATCTAGTTACCACTATAGAAGGACCTTTTTTTTGTTTTTGTTTAAATGATCGACTCTAATGTATATATCCCACCTAATTAACCAGATTAATGCGAGAGACCATGGATATTTTACATACAAATTAATTCATCTACCACTATAATTCTTCTTATAAATTGACTAATGACCCCTTTAGTACAATTATACAAAAAAAAATGATTATGTATAAAATAAGCATATTTATAGAATATTATAATTAATATATGAAAATATACACTTGTTGATTATTCTTTTGATGGGCAGTTACACAGTGTAAGAATACCCTTTTTTAGGTTCAATAAATTCAAGCATTAAAAGAGTTGTAATAAATATAGTTGTGAAACTCAGCTTGATTTTCTCCAATTTGAACTCTACACTATTTTTGCTGGTCTTACGTCAATTTATACAATTCTGAAACTAAATACTGTTAGTGAAATATATTGCAATAACATAGTGTTTACAATTTCTATAATGTTGACTTAATAGAAACCAAACTTTTAAAATTAAAAGAATAACGTCTAACCTAATATCAACAATCTCAACACAAAACTATTAATTTATTACTATATTGCAACTGAAAGAAATTTTAAAACAAACTAACTAAAAACAATTAATGACTTTATATTTCAAAAAGTCTATATTTTGCCAAATCCCCATAAGACGGCTTAATTAAGAAAAATACGCATGTTCCACTAAACTGTAAAACCTCTGATGCATGTTTCAATTGATGTAGATGTGTATAATTAAAGGATGAGATGTAATTGATGTGATCAACTTATCTACGTAATTGATACTTGTGAACAAGCACAGAAACTTTTTCAAATTATGAGTCAAAAGTGTCTAATAGAATATTTTATCACGTGTATAGCCGTATAAGTACGCTCAATTGGAATATATCATAATTCTATTATCTAAATAAAATTTACTGAGTAATTTAAGGGATTATGATGTATTCAGCCCAACAAAAAAGTAACAGTACATCCACCATGACCAAATCAAAATATGCATGCAAACGAACTATATACCTGCCTTTCATTACTCCTTTTGTGTATGAGACTTTTTCAACTCTCAAAGATCTATATGTATTTATAGATTAGAGCAAGCTTAATTAAAGCCAAATCAGATTAAGAAGACTTAGACTTATTTCATAAAATTCAAGAAAGATTAGGGTTTTTGTGAGTAGCACAAGAATCATGGAGGAAGAGCCCATTTCAAGGTAAGCTTCATCTCTGCCTCCAAAAAAATTAGTTTTTGTTTTTCTTTAAAGGTCCCAAAAGAAGATAAAACATTACGTAATAATCTTCTCCAGTTTGTCTCGAGAAATGCTTGTTAGAATACCAGTTCTCCATTTTCATTCGTTTATTTATTTGTTTTGTTTCTGAAGGGTATCTTGACTCTAGTTAAACCTATTGATTGTGTGTATTTTTCTGGATAAGTTTCGCTAGCTTTTGCTCTTACAAAGTGCTTTATTGCTACCTTGATGACTTTAGCCCAAAGTTTTCTGCTAATGTTGGTGTTATAGATTTAACACCAACAATCTTCAATAAGGTCCAATATTTTGATGTGCTTAGTGAGGTGTACAAATTTGCTTGGATATAGTGGCCAATCTAGGTGTACAAATTAACTTGAGGTCGCTGTGAGAACTCATAAACTTCAAATCCTGGAAACGTCTCTGGTTGGATAATAGTAGTCATTATTCTTGGACTAGTTGTTGTGATCAATTTTCTTATTATTGTAATTTTTCTTGTTTTATCTTTAATGCAATCCAGTGTGAAATATTTGGTCTCTAATGCAAGCTTACATGCTTCTTCAAGCATGGATACTGGCCGTAGGATCCCTGTGGTAGGGTATTTTTTGCAGCCTCTCCATAAATCTAGATCAGCTACATTTCTTCATTGATCTGAAGAAAAAGAAGAAGGAATGGATGGAGCAATATTGGACGCTTCCCTTAGTTTCCTCGACATGCCTTGGAAGCCTATCGTTGGCTCTTCAAACGGCTTACTTCTCTGTAGCCCTGACTTTTTCATGGAAAATTCACATTATGTTGTATGCGACCCTGTTACAAGAGAATTCAATGTCATCCCAAAACCCCACAAGGTTTACAAAAATGTGTCGCTTACATTCATTTGCAAAAGGAATGATGATCGTGCATCGCTTGATAAGATCAACTATGAAATACTCGGAGTTGGCATGCCAAATTATCTGGTAACACCTGATACCACATACGAGATAAAGACATTTTCCTCAGTGACTGGTGAATGGAAACGGTCTCATCTTGTATCTAGCTTGCCTTTTATGTTGGCAGCGGCAAATGCTCCTGGCCTTGTGCTAGAGGATGTGATTTACTGGTATGACATGTATGAGTTCTTAGCGGTTTATGATCGATCATCCAAGGCGGGTAAAGATGATGAGGAGATTAACATACAACTACTAAAATTTCCTAAAGTTGGTAAAACAACCGCCTGGAGTTTTCGATTGGGTTTGTGTGAGGGCAAAATCTATTATGCTAGAAGCGATAAGACTCGCATAGAACTTTGGGTTTTGTCAGGCGGCTACAAAAGTAGTACTAGTAGTAGTGTTGATCAATGGGTCCTAAAACATAAGGTAAGTTTCACTGAGATTTACCAAAACAATCCTAATAAAGTTGACATTGGGAAAGATGGCTATTGGCTTTTCCAGATTGGACATGTTCATCCACACAACTCGAAATTGATTTTTCTATGTGCACTTCATAACTACTATTGGTACGATTTTGAAAGCGGGAAATTGGATGAGGAGGTAGCAATTGATAGGTCATGTACTAGGTCGTGCGATCACTTCTTTTATGAGCGGCCTAGTCGTGCTCCCAACTCTGCCAGTGCTAGTCAACGGCTTTCAAGGCTTTGACAGAAATTACTGTTTGATCCGGAGGCGAAGTCAGAATCTGAAACTTATATATATAGGTAATCTTTTATTATTATGTTCCAATTGCAGTGATATGAATAAATGTCTCGGTTCTAGATTGTATATAATAATATTTGATGCATCCTGGTTTTCATTTAAGGTTTGGAATTTAGTTGAATGAATGTTTTGCTTGCCCAACATATTGAGGAAGAAATTTTCTGAGATACCTAATAAAGTAATTTCACAACTATAAAAGATGATCACATCGTTCCGAATAGTTAGATGATCACTCAATTAATAGTTATTATCTCAGAAAATTATCTTTCTTCTTGATTCCAATTTCCTTCAATAAAGAAGTGACTTTATGTGATAATCACTAGTAGTTGAGCGACCAGGTGAGAAATCAATTCTACATTTAAATAACCTTGCTCTTTTTACACTTTATTTTCGTGAACTTGTATATATATTGTTGTTAAGTTCACATGTTGGATCGGTGTTGCTTAGTGGCCCTATTTTAGGCCTCCGTTTATATTTTGTCCCCTTCGTTGCAAATTAACCTTTTTTGCGTGACAAGTGGAAGTAAATCTGGCCTTCCTCTCTCTCCGCGCTCTTCCTCCTCCCCCACCACCCCCTTCTCGCTTTGTGTTTTCTGACTTCCTTTACAAATTATGCATGTCTTTATAAATGAAAAACTGAAAGAAATAGCCCCCACCAAAATAATAGCTATATTTTTTGTACATTACCGTATAATATGCATAAAATATTTTTATTGATACATAATAGTAGTGTATATGTTTTTTTATATTTGATTAGCGAATGTAATTATTTTGGCCGACCGGCCACATGTGTAACCTACCCTTTTTTTAAAGGAAAAATGACCTAATAATTCCACTTGACATTAACAATACTAGCACTATTTCTATTCTAATTACACCATATTCAGTACTATTATTATTATTATTCTAATACAACATATTCATTTAATACAACAAATCAAGCAGTCGATAAAAACTAATGTCTACATATTTAATCTCAGCATTACTTATATAATCTATTCAGTATTATTCTTATACACCCAACCAAATGTCCCCTAAAAGTTTCCGAGACAATTTTCGATCTAAAATTTGGTCATAATTATTTAGGAGCCGTACAGTTTCTTCTAAACGGTGGTCTAAATTTCCACTATTCTCATCAACTAACTAATGCTTATTATGTGACTATTATCAATAATCTAAATAATTGATTGATAGCATTTTATACGAAAATATAGGAAATATCCTTAGTTCATGTATGTAGTTCCTGAGGACCTCATTTTTTTTATCTAATAGGTTATGTAAGAGTTTGCTGAAAGTCCCAATTTCTTTTTTAAATGTTATAGCTATTCAATTAGACAATGGAGATACTTAGACCATGAAAATAACATAACGTTGCTGTTGGAGATTTCAACAACACGAGCTTACCCCATTTAAAGAGGGAATAATACTCAGGGGTGACTTAACACAATTGATGGCCTAAAGCAAAAATTTATTACGAGACCTTAAAGCTTATTTTTGAGAAAACAGAAAAAAAACTTTTTAAAAGTCTTTTTCTTACTAAATTTTTGACATGCAAAGTGTTAATTGTTTTTTTTCAATTGACGACATAATTAATCGATCACATGGCTAAAAAGTTCTCTTCTAGTTTTTTACAAAAGTCTTGTAACTTTTACTTTAAAATATATTTCCCTCTATTCATTTTACTTCTTGTATGCAAGAGGTTTTACACTCTTCTTAAGAAATAATAAATAGAGTGTATATTTCCATAATATTCATGAATATTGTTATTTCAAAAAGTTTTAGGAAATGAGTAGTTAATGTTAAATTTAAAAATAGAAGAAAAAAAACTTAATATGCTAAAGTGGACAAATAAAAAATTAAATCAAAGCTAATACCAATATTATTTTCTCTAATATCTCCTATCAAATTACGACACCTTAGCTTGTGAAATTGAACTACATATGAAAAACATTTACGACAAAAATTTAGACCATGGTCTAAGTTAAAGTTGTCTAGAAGATTTCACTTTCACACAAGTTCATTTGGAACTTGAGTCATTATTCAAATTGAAACCGATCATAGAGATTATTTTCCCCTACTTCTATCATTAATCGATTAACTATAATTGCTAGATTAAATTGATTTTTCAGATTATAACTCCTAACTTTTCGACTTTCAACGCAAATCCACCATCCTTAGAAGTTGGAGTCAAGGAGCGGATTTAGAGGATTGGTTATAGGTTCGCGTGAATTCAATAAATTTTATATAGATCCATCCTATATGTATACTCAATCCAATATTTAAGTCTCGGATTCGACTTTGCATTAGCTTTGCCAATCTTAAAGTTGAGCATTTCAAGCATATCCAACAGGAATATGAAACTTTGACTTCAATTCCCTATGTTTAGGACCTTAGTTTGCAATTTGTAAAACCAACCATGATTAGCTCAAGCTATTGTAGATATGTACTTCACCCTTTTGACACGCATGAGCGCACACACACGTATCTATCTTTATACATAATTAGTTATTATTTTAATATGTCATGTCATTCTTGTAAGTAGGGGTGTTCATGGTTCGGTTTCTATTTAAAAGATGATCAAACCAATCAAATCGGTTTCTTAAATACAAGAATCAAATCAAACCAATTAAGTCGGTTTTTCGGGCTTTTCGATTTTTTTGATGTTTAATAAGATTGTTTGATTTGTTAAATATAAATGCTCATTATAATATACTCTTCGGTAGACATCCCTAGAGACCAGAGTACATGACAGTTAAATTAGTATATGAAGTGAAGGAAGTATAATATACTCTTCATATAATATAGATATTACATGATACAAGCATATTATCCTAGAGACTGATCATACATAATATATATTTTATATTTAAAACTAGTAAAAAATCAAACTAATGAAAACATAGATGTAAACTCAATAACATTACCTACAATTTGTGAAAGCACAAAAGGTTTGGTCTTATAATTGCTCTTGAACTCGTCCAGCAGAGAGGACGTGAATGGTAAGTGTCGAATGCCAAAGGTCCTCCTATGGGCCATATAGGGACAATTTTGTTCTTTGAATTTTCTTATTAACTTAGGATACTAGTAAAGTACTGTAAAAAAAAAAAAAAAAACGTAAAGTACTATAATACTTTAAAATAAAATCCAAAAGAAAATATATGTGTGTGTAAGTGTGTAAAATTATAATTTTTAGATAGTATTTGTATGATCGGTTTGATTCGAATTTTTTTAACTTAAAATTAAAATCAAATCAAACACTGTCAGTTTTTAAAATTAAAAATCAAACTTAAAAAAATATCAGTTATTTTTTTCGGTTTGGTTCGATTTAACGGTTTTCCGTGAACACCCCTACTTGTAAGAGCATGTTATAAAAGATACAATAAGAATTAAAGTGTTTTCAAATAAAATTATGTCACTTGTATTTTTAATATATAATAAAAAGGGAAAGAAGGTAAAAATAAACGAAATTGATGGACTCATCAATGTGTAAATCCGAAATATGTAGTGATCTACCTTTTGAAAAGGTTGTTTCTAATTTTGAAGGGGGGCACTCTTTCCTTGTCCTATGCAACCTCTCATATCTCTCCATATAATAAGGTTGTACTATGAAAGATTTTGGGTTTTTGTGGGTACCAGAATAAGGGCCTGTTTGGATTGACTTATTTTAGGTGTTTTTGAGATAAAAAAGTTTTTAAACACTTTTATAGTATTTGGTTAAAATAAAATAGTGTTTTTACACACTTGTTTTTAAAGCAAAAATCATAAAGCTAGAATTCTTAACTTATGACTTTTGACTTATAAGTCAAAAGTCATAAGCTCATCCAAACGGGCTCTAAGAATAATGGAGGAAAAGTTCGTTTCAATGTTAGATATTGAGCCCGTTTGGATTGGCTTATAAGTTGGCTTATAAGCTGTTTTCAGCTTTTTTGAGTGTTTGGCTGGCCAGCTTAAAGTCATTTTATGCTTAAAATAAGCTCAAAAAAATAATTGGACCCATTTGACTTAGTTTATCTAAAGCAGCTTATAAGCTGAAAACAGCTTATAAGCCAAAAAAAATAAGTTGGACTACCCCAACTTATTTTTTTCAGCTTATAAGCTGCAAACAACTTTAAGCTGTAAGCCAATCCAAACGGGCTCATTGTCTCGAGAAATGCTTGTTCGAATACCAACTTTTGTGGATTCATTCATTCGTTTACTTATTTGTTTTGTTTCAGTAATAATCTGCAAGGGTTTCGTTAGATAATTTCATGCTATTGACGGATTTTATGTTTTTCTGCCTTAAGGGTGTGTTCGGTATACTTATATTTTGTATTTGGTACGTAAGCAAAAAATATTATCTTAAAATCATTTGTATATAATCTAGACAAATACTATTTGGGGAGGGGAGGGGGGAGGGGGTGACGATGAGGTGCGTTCGAGGGTGGGAGGAGACAATCAATATGGACTACTTTGATTGTGTTTGGTATGGAGGAAAACATTTTCTGGAAAGAAAATGTTTTCCAATGCTTCTGGAAAATGTTTTCCCATATTTGGTTGGTCAAAATATTTTGGAAAAATTTTCTCTAGAAAAACAAGTTCCTTGAAAATGAGGAAAATGACTTCCTTAATGGAAGTAGAGAAAACAAGTTCCACAAGTAACATTACAGGTTCATTGTCTCCTTTCCACCCACCCAACACCCCTACCCTTCGACCTTCCCACACCCCGTTACCGCCACTCCCTACCCCATACACCAGCCCTACACCACCTAAACTACCCCCACCCCACCCCACCCCACCCCACCACCTAACCGCCCCTACACCCCCAGTACCCGCACCCCTTCCCACCACTTAACCACCCCCTCCAGCCCCCACCCCACTACCTCCCTCCCCACCCCTACCCATATCACCACCTACCCCCAACCCCTACCTCTCACCTCCCTACCACCACCCCTATCTCTCAACTTTGCAAAACTAGGCACTTTGTGAAAGTAGTAACTTTAAAAAATAGCAACTTTACAAAAGTAGCCATTTTAAAAAAATAATACTTGCGAAAAGTAGTTGCTTTTCAAGAATAGTCATTTTGCAAAAGTAGTCACCTAAGAAAATAGTCACTTTTAGAAAATAGCAAAAATAGCCACTTTGAGAAAGTAGATACTTTTTAAAAAGTCACTTTATGAAAGTAGCCAATTTTCATAAATTTATGAAAGTAGTTACTTTTAAAAACTAACTACTTGCAAAAGTAGCTATTTTTTTTTAAATAACTCTTTTGTAAAGTAGCCATTTTTTGAAAAATTACAAAAAAGTTACTATTTTTGCAAGTTTGTATTTTCAGTCATTTTGCAAGAAATATAGTTTTGCAAAGTAGCAACTTTTATGTCACTTTTCAAAAATGGTCAATTTACAAAAATAACAATTTTTTGTCACTTTTTGAAAAATGGCTACCTTACAAACATAGTCACTTTTTTGGTTGTCTTGAAAAAAGTCCCCTTGCAAAGGTATGCACATAGTTGGTTATCTTATAAAAATAGCTACTTTGTGAAAGTAGCATCTTTTTCAAAATGCGGGGTGGGAATGGTTTTTTTTTTTGTTGGGGGGGGGGGGTGTGGGGTGTAGGAGGTGAAAGGTAGGGAGTTGGGGTGTTGGAGATGCGTGTGGTTAGAGGGTTGGATTGGTATTTCCGTCAAACTAAACACTAGAAAATGTTTTCGGAAAAATACTTTCCACATCCAACCAAACACAAGAAAATAAGTAGGAATATCACTTGTTTTCCAAGAAATCATTTTCTAGGAAATTGTTTTCCATGGAAAACATCTTCCATCATACCAAACACACTATTTGTGACTTATTTTCCCTACTTCCATTAGGGTAGTCATTTTCCTCACTTTTAAGGAACTTATTTTCTTAAGGATTTTTTTTTCAAAAAGAATTAGACCAACCTAAATTGAAAAACATTTTCCTCCATACCGAATACACCCTAAGTTTTGCATCTTTTCCTCTTACAAGTGCTTTATTTATTGCTGCCTGATCACAAGACATGACTTTGGCCCCAATTTTTATGCTAATATTTCGTAATAAATTTAACATCTATTTCAATTAGGTCCAATTTCTTATGTGTCTAGTGAAGTTACATGAAGTCATCACTCAGTTCAATTCTATATAATTGAACTATTTGGTCACAATTACTTGTTACTCAATTTGCTGATTTTATGAGGATCAAGCTGGTCCAAATAGTGGGAATGAGACCATTAAAGTTAAAGTGTTTGAGTTAGGCGTAATCAAAGGTGAATTGAAGAAAGAGATTGAGAAGCTGATATAAACACCTCCATAAAAATGAAAAATTAGCATGTTTATCCCAAAAACCCGAAAAATAAATAAACTAGCAAGTATGTATGATAGCAAAATGAAAAAATAACCTATTTAAGGATCAACTTAATTTGGTAGTGTAAGTTTTATACCAGAAATACATACTCTCGTCAGTTCAAAATAATTGAATTTCTCGCATCTTTTCTTTAGTCCAAAATAAATAAAATTTTCAAGTCCAAGCTGCTGCTATTACAACAACAACAACAATATACCTAGTGTAATTTCACAAGTGAGGTCTAATAAGGGTAAGTGCACCCAATCCGTATCTTACCTTAAGAGGTTGAGAGACTGTTTTCGATAGACTCTCGGCAAAGCAGGTTAGAAAAAGAGATAAAGGAAATGAAGTAACCATGACAAGATATTATAGAAAGCAAGAAAAAACATTCTGGAAAAAGGAGTAGAAACATCAAAGTCCAAAAAGGAGTATTAATTTGTTTATATGCTAATTCATACATCATGATATACTTATGATATACTTGTGATATACATGAGTAATGCAGTTGTAATAGAATAGAGCTCAAAGTGTAATTAGCAAAGTAGTTAGCAACCTAGTTAGTTAGCAAGTACACGTGGTAATTAGATGACAGGCTGTTAGAGGAGTTAGTTGCACAACCAACTGATCAGCAATGTGAAGCAGTGGTGCAGTGGTGGTGGTGCACGATCGTGGACAGCTGTATACAGTTGTCACATACGCTTATACACACCTCTATATATACTTGAGGGGATTCAGAATTGTATGTAGAAGTAAGATATTTTCTCCACAATCAATAAAAGTTTTCTTCTCTCTAGATTAGACTCTCATGTTCTTATCATTCGAGTAACTGCAATGCAATATATTCAATGTATATTGTATGTATATCACAGATGAATGATGTTAGATCATATTGTTAGATTCGTATTTTCACAGTTTGCTTCCAAAGTTATCCTCATCTCTGATTGGTCTTTTAAAATCGGGCGTTGACTATTTCTATTCTTAGGAAAGTTTGGGGAAAGCAAAATAATAATATTGTCAAATGACTCTTTATTTAATGCAATTAATTAACTTTATTACACACCTCAAAGATTCATTTAATTTGAACGGAAGAAAATATAACTTAAATCTTTCTCTTTTACATGTATATAAATGCATCTTACTTCAAAACTTTTTGTTATAATAAATAGCAAGCCTCCACTTAAAACCCAGCAAATGAAAGTCAAATTTAAAATTTTACTTTTCAAGTCCTTGCGCCACAAAGAATTAATCATTTTTTTTTTTTTGTAGATTCCACCAATATTAATTGGTCTATACGAATGATTCTATTGTTCTAGAACTAGGCAGAAACTTTTTTTTTTTTAATTTTCTAAATTAGGCAGAAGCTTAATCGTGTCTATAAAATTGACCTTAACCGCGTGTAGAATTTTCTCAATGTGGCATTGTTTCTGGAACAATCAAAGCAATGCGTTTAATCCTAATGAGCATTAAGCCCAGAATATTAGGCCCAGAACTATATAAATAAAATGAGACCAAATCCCTAATTTGTTTCAGACACAAAGTAGAACGAACTCAGATCTTCTCTCATCATTTCTTTTCCTTTCCTTTCCTTTCCGTCTTTCTTCTTTTCTTTTCCTCGTCATTTCATCTTCTTCAATACTCTCTCTGTGGGATTGTTAAACCACTGAGAATTTCCAATTTCGATCTCTCTCTGTGAATTGTGATCGATCAATTATTAAACAAACAGAGAGAGAATTTTCTAGAAGGAAATCAAACATGTCGATGTCAGATTCCGATACGTCGTCGCAAGGCAGCGATTATAAGAACTTCCGGCAAGTTATACGTGACAGTAAGTATTTGCTTCTAAATTAGCTTTTGATGCAACTATTAGTGTAATAGAGATGTTCCTTTTTGATCCAGCCTTACAAATTTGTGTATTTCCTAACATATAATTATGTAGCTACTGATTGCTTTTTCACTTTAAGACAAATTATTTAATCATTTCCTCAATAATTTGCTTTTAATTAGCCTTTGATGCTACTATTAGCTCATTATCAATCTGTTAGTGTAATAGAAATGATCCAGACGATTTATTATATAGCTACTGAATACTTTTTTGCTTTTTGTTTCTCTTCTTAATTTAAGAAAATTTATATACCAGTATTGTAACGAAATGTGCCTGAATAAAGCGGACTGGATATAAAGGTTTAATACGCCCAACCTAAACTTGCTTGGAATTGAGGCATACTTAGTTCGTTCATTCATTCGCTGCTTAGTTCGGCATTAATTATCATTTGAAAATTATAACTTGCTAATCTCATTGTCAAAGCACTTGATTTAATCCTTCAAATCATATATGTGAGGCACTTTAATTCTTATACAATGTTACTTTTTTAACCTTTGGATAAACACTTCCATGTCAAAAGTTAATTTATAAATATGCTATGTTGTTAATAGGGAGCATAGAAAATGTAATAAACATCCAACTCTCTGATGTGTTGTTTAACGTGATGCCTTATTTTAGACCAAACAGTTGCCCTGGTTTGGACTTCTTTGTTTTTGGTTCGTTGTACCTTGTTTATTTTAAAACTTCTGTAATGCCGTAGGCGGGATATGCCTAGGCGCATGACACTGACAGTTTTGTGATCTTTAAGAACACACGCTTGATCGTTACCTCTTTGGACTTCTACCACCTAAGCCCCAACGGATTTTAGGACCGAAGAGTTAATATTAAGCCGTCAAACCCAAGCTTGAAACTTTATCTCTCTTTTTGTTCCTATCGATATAGGACTCTAAAAATTTCTTTCCCAAAGAGTAATTTTTTAATATCCGCATCAAGAAGGTATTAAATAGAGTACAAAAGAAGCAGAACATACAAATTCCCCTTATTGACTCAAAGAGTCCAAAAAATCCAAAAACAGTAACATCCTTTCTGATGTGTTTCCCTTGCACCAAACGTATAAGCTCTATAAGCATAAACTTGACAAAAGAAATATGTTTAGCCTTCCCTTCAAAACATCTCCCGTCTCTTTCAAGCCACAAAGTGCAGATGATACACGTGGGTAATAGTCTTCCCAAATCTGTTTGCATCTGCTATCCACCCTCTTTCCATCCCAACATAATTCAAGTTGCTTGACATCTCGTGGCGTTACCCAGCTTACTCCAAACAAGTTGAGAAATAGAGACCAAATCCACCAAGTGTAGCTGCAATGTAACAATAAATGGATGCTATTCTCCGAAGAACTACTGCAAAGAAAGCATCTATTACATAGTGAAATACCTCTCTTCTGTAATATATTTTAAAACATGCACCTTACTGCTACCAAAGCAACACATGGAAATAGGTGGAACAATGGATTTCCAAATCACTTTTCAAGGCCATTCCTTCTCCCAACCACACTACTGCTTCAGGACTAACTTATATGACTGACAGGAAAAGTTTCAGACTTGCTAGCCAACCAAACCTGGATATCTCTCTCGTTTTCATCTAGTGCCACATGTTGCAAAACTCCCAGCAAAATCTAGAATTTGAAGTCAGAGTTGGTTTGAATATGTGCTAGAGGTGGCTCTACTAGGATTACATTTAGTTAGAGCATCTGACATTTGAATCAACAGGCGTGGAATTCAATTACTCTCAGCAGTCAAATATCACTCGTTAGCCGGAGTTGGAGGGCAATAGTACTGGTGTAAAAACCAAATTAAGGTGGACCATAAACAAGAATATGGAATAGGGAATAGCATTCCTTTTTCCTTGTCTTGGGGGGAGAGAGAGAGAGAGAGAGATGAGTCAAATAATTACCTAGCTATGACAGGAGCTCGCCGTCCATCACTCCAATAAAGGAACAAACAAACAGTTGCTAGACATAAGGAGGTTATGTTGAGAGGATGCAAATTAAGGAGTTGAAAATCACTGAACTTGTTTTACCCGGAAAAGGATAAGGAAAGCTTCCCTTGAAGCAACAATTGAGCAATCAATCAGTCAGTCAACTAGCCTCAATTTCAAACTAGTTCGGGTCTATTATATGAATTCTCTATGTCCATTTTGGTCAATTAATTATTTTTCCTATGTTGCACTAAAATCCTAAGGAAATTTAGTAGATTGTCACCGTAGGAATAGACAAGTGAGGTTGCTATAGTGACGAACACTATCTCCAACCAGCAGGCCGTTGAGTTCGAGTCAACAAGTAAGCAAAGGGGGAAGGACGATTGTTGGCTGCGCACAAGGTTGGGAGGACGGGGTTTTACCATAAAAAAAAAAGGAAGATTGGCCCCAAAGGGATTGACAAACTTGTGTCTTAGGTCACAAGTTCGAGCCCTGTACCAAGCGAACTAAATCCAGTATTTAAGTGGAGAGGTAGGGGGACAGGTTCATCATTCCCAAGTTTAGAAGGCTGTGGTTGTCCCTAAGGGTTGGCTCCTGATTTATTTCTCAATCATCAAAAAAGGAAGAAGAAAGATTGACATCCATGGAGCAAAGAGAATGCTTTGCAACTAAAGTGCGAATCAGTAGTACGGTGATGATATACATCTAACCTTAGTTTTTTGAGCCTATGACAATAACCTCCCTGTTTGTTTGCTTGTTTAGCTCAATACTCTTACTGAATGCGTAACTTCCTGGTCAAGTTCTCCTTTTCATCTACAAGAATAGTATTGAAATATGTTGCTATAAGAACAAAATTATTGAATTATGACTAAGCTTTAGATGAGTGGCTCCAAGAGGAATTTGTCAATGTTCATACCGGAATGTGGATTTTTTTTTTTTAAAAAAATATTTTGATTAATTGTGATGTTTGTGAATAGGTCATTGTGAAATGAGAAACAATGGATGTAGTTTGCAAATTGCAATGATGGGAAAGGGTTTTTACTTTTAGAGTTACTTACTTTCCGCCTTTGATTTCATGTCTGCATGTCACTGATTAATGCACCCCAGGATCTGCTATAAAACATTCCAATTAATTGTTTTGTACTATCTTTACAGATGATCTCTCAAGTTGCACTAAGACATCCTTGTCTTGTACTTATGGGAAATACATGATATATTATGTGTTAGTTTATAGTCAATGATGATCTCAACTTCTGCCTTAAGAGTCTTATTCCGTCGTCACTTATTTTGACTTGCAATGAAGTGTGTTCGTTTGATATTCTTTTCGGATGAACGTATTCCAACTATTTCCTTCTATATTTTGTAGGATTACTATATGAAATGCTCAGGTCTGCGAAGTCAAAAGACTCAAAATCAGCATGGAAGGTACAAAAACTACAATCTGTCTCACAGTTTGGAGAAATGCTTCCGTTTGTGAATTTTTGTACTGCAAATTATGTGGTTTTAGATGAAAAGCTTCTTATCAATTCAATGCTTACAGTCTAAATCCCTCCCTGGGTATGTGGTGGTTGTTGTTGCTTACGGTCTAAAACTCAGAGAAATAATCATATTATGTATAAGTATCCC
Organism: Lycium barbarum; assembly: GCF_019175385.1. Classification (NCBI taxonomy): domain Eukaryota; kingdom Viridiplantae; phylum Streptophyta; class Magnoliopsida; order Solanales; family Solanaceae; genus Lycium; species Lycium barbarum. The sequence goes on from NC_083345.1 coordinate 105,746,338, forward strand.
TTAGGAACTATTTGCTAAAAAAAAAAAAAGTAGGAACATTGTGTTATGTGAAAGATTTCATAGATCTCATTAATGGTACAAATCATACTGTTCTACCATCACAGACCCTCCAACACAATCTGCTGCCTTTCAGGTTTGAAATAATTTGTGTTGCTCTTCCACATGCTGCAACTGTTGCATTTGTGACGTGCTTACCATTAATTCGACCTTTTTCTTCTTTTGGGAATTTTAGTGTTTTAGTTAATTCACGTGTCAGAAATTCATAATTGGACTCAGGTTTTCATCATGGGGTTTTTCAACTTCGCTTTTCTTTATTGCTTCTCATGGATCGTTGTTATAATTCTAGAGAAGTGTAAGAGGACTGTATACCAATTTGTTGACAAGGTTATGCCCTCACTTGTGTTGAATTGTCTGGAAATACTTCTATTAAATATCCAAGAATACAGGTTGATGAAACCCATAGATAGTGGTTCTATTAATCCTCTATCTGCAGGTACTCATCATGGACAAACTAACCGTTAAAATAATGTCATATGCATGCAAGATGGCTGATATCACAGAGGAAGGAGTTTCATGTAAGTATTAAAAGACCTGCCTTAGGGATATTGATTTTTTTTAATGACGGTGGTGTCCATGCCAGCTTGCTGGCACTTCGACTATTCCACTGGGTACTTGCTACTTCCCCACCAGCATATGTACCGGGTAACTCTGTACACCAAGGGTTAGGCAGATGGGAAGATATCATCTAAAGTGTTTTTTGCCTCCTGGGAATCACATGGTTCTCCTCCCACTTCATTGACCACTAGGCCACACCCTTGGGTGCCAGAGATATTCATTTTTTACTTCTGTCTTGATTTGCTGTGAAAGTGTGAATCAAGTCATTGATGGTTGTGTGTAAGTTTAACAATACATGCTTTCAGATGTGAGACATGCTTTATATATTTGTGTATACACTTCCTCGTACGATCATAAAGTGTACATTAATTGTATAGATTTCTCTCGGCTTTGGTTATATCGTTGGAATGTGCAAATCTGGATTGTATTCCTCCTGGGTTTATGTGGTTTTAACTTTTCACTGGAAGGTATCCAAAATTATACTGGTGGTGTCACATAATGAATTAATGTGCATAAATGATGATAGGTTCCTTGTGAAGCAGTAGTCTGCAGCATGGTGGGGTGTTTTTTTTAATTTTGTATGGCTGCACTGTCATGGTGCAGGTTTAATATATATATATATAAATATACATGTTACCAGTCTAAAAAAAAAATGATGTAGGTAGTATCATGTATTGGGTAACATTTATGTTACAGTTATAATCTTAACCTCTTCAACCTGTTCACCTTTATGTTACTGAATTGGATGTAGTGTTTTTACTCCCTTTTCTTCTGTGCCCTTGTGTTTTAGCAGACTATATTTTCCAGTTTTACTATTTCTAGAGGTGCAAAATTATCATATTAATCACCTTTGTGTGGATTATTATCTTTTCCTCTGAAGGTGTTGGTGCAATCTATATTCTTTTACTGGTCTCCTGGTGATTTGGACTTTTCTGTTAAAGATTGGAAAACCTAACGTTGGGCCGGAGAAGCATGTATTAATGCCTGAGGAAGAATATAAAATAAATTCATAATTCTTTAGAACATAGCGGTCAATTAACAAAAAATTCATAGGACAACGCCATAGCATGTCCCAATCCTGTGGTTTGTTGGCTACTATTGTCTATCGGTGGATGATTGTTGATAAAACTTGATCTTGACAGACTGAAATAGATATTATTGTCTGCTGGGTCTTCAGCGGGGAGAGGAGGGGGGGGGGGGTGTTCGGCACATTCATTGGTTACCTCTCTTGTATGATTGAACTGAATTTGATCTTTAAGAATCTGTTTCCAATGTTTCTGCAGTGGTTGAAGACATATACAGGCGACGGCAGCCGCTCCCATCCATGGATGCGATATACTTCATCCAACCAACAAAAGAGAAGTACTGAATACTCCCTTTATCATTCCTTTGTTTGACTTCCTTGCATAATTCAATATTTCAGCTCCTCTAGCATTTATATGTGGATACTTCTATGTTGCAAATTAAGCTCTTTCCATTTTGCGCCCTGATGATATCTTTTTTTTATTTTTATTGATCTAACCCCCAATCTCTTTATCATTTGCTAGTCCAGAAGCTCTTTGAGTTACATCCATGATGTATATTATGCTTCTTGCAAAAATTTGCACCTTATTATTTATTCTAAAATCTATCGAGAATCATGCTAAAGTTCCATGTGTTTAAAAATTCCATGTGAGAATAGATTGGGTCAACCCTTCTACAATCCTCTCATGGAGTTAGGTTCTACCTCTCTTAAGAATCATGTGACTACCTATGGAGCAGGGGCTGATCTAGGGCCCGGGGAGGGTGTTCACCCGAACACCCTCGGCGAAAAATTACACCGTATATATAAGGTAGTTTTTTATTTTTTTTGTACATATATAGATTTTTGAATACCCTGAACACGAGGAGGTTGGTTTAGTGGTTTAGGGGGTTCAAAATTCACCTTGAGGTTCCAAGTTCAAATCCCAGTCACTAAATTTTTATTTTTCGAACCCCTTAAATGAAAATCCTGGATCCACCACTGATAGGGAGTAAACAACAACGACGACTACGCCTCAATCCGAAGCTAGTTGAGATCGGCTGTATGAATCGTCAAAACATACTTAAAAATTATCTAACAGTAGGGGTTCTCTAATATACTCTAGTGGTTGTGTCTCTAATATATTTAGAATCCTCTAGTTGGTATCACCTATATGGATATTCAACTTCCATTGTTTTCTATCTTTTGCTAGATCTGCCTGCACCCCGAGATATTCTAAATCTTCTTTCAGATAACTTTTCACCATGTAATTTTGGGTCTACCTCTTCCTATTTTATTATCTTCAATCATCATGTTTTCACATATAAGAACCAGTACACCTAGAGGCCTATGTAACACGTGACCAAATCATCTCAAGTGGCATTCCCTCATTTTATGCTTTATATACGCTACTTGCACTTTCTAAGGGATGTGATCATTTCTGATCTTGACTTTTACTCCGTGTAAATAAGCACTTTAGAGAGGAAGGGATCTAGGACAAGTAGGAGTAAGACAGAATACATGCACTGCAAGTTTAGCCAGGGAGATATGATGAAGTTGAGGTACCTAAATGTAGACAATTTAGATATTTAGGCTCAATGTTCCATGTGAATGGAATGATAGATGAAGATGTTATGCATATCACTGTAGTAGGATGGTTGATATGGAGGAGTGTCACAGGAGTGTTATGTGATAGGAAGATACCTACCAAAATGGAAGGCAAGTTCTATAGATCGACGGTAAGGCCAACAATGCTGTATGGAGTGAAAGTTTAAATTTTTAAAGAGTTAAAAATTTCCTTCAACCTAATCTCAAGTGGATGAGGTTAATTTATTGGTTATGTTCTCATCTACTCCCATTTTTTCTTTTTGCATGTGAACCAAAGAAACAACCTATGTCAATGTTCAAAGATTAGGGGTAATGAAACAACCTATGTCAAACTCGTCAAATGTAATAAACAAGGACATGAACATGAAATTGAATATTTAGCAAGGCAAAGTTGGAGTTCCAATACACATTGATCCCGTAAAAGGAATAGTTGTCGGCTTAAATTATGAGCTAATCATCTCCACCAAAGACGATTTACTCTTTATTGATGAGCAAGTTTTAGAATATAACAAAGTTCAAGACAAGGCTGTGTCTTGGGTCTTGACTTGCCTGGATTGAGCGCGGGGGGGTTTAAGGACTCTTGTAGTGCTTTTCTATCAACTCATGCACTATGACCAGTATGAAATACCAGTAAAATTAGCATTTATAATAGCGACAACTCATACTCACGTCACATGAAATGGGACGGAGGGAGTAATATTTTACACTTCCACATCTGATTGTTGAAGACTTATTTTATTTTTTCCTATATGAATCTATATGTGCTTAATAAATCTGTTCTTCTTTCAGTTTGGCATCCTTCACCATATCATATGACGATAGAAGTTAAATTGGGGTTACTTAAACCTTTTGAGGTTGCAGTACGTTAAATACGTGATATATTTTTGTTTTAATATCATGAATATTGACTCTGATCACGGAGGAGTATGCCTTTGTATCTTGTCTCTGAATGTTTTTGCTTTTTATCTTGTCTGTGAATGCTTTTCTTTCTTCTTCTTAATAGGTCGTCTTGTCTATGAATTTGCTTTGCATGTAAGTAATTATGCAGAGTCTAGAGAAAAACACACATATTTCAAGCAATTAGTTTAATGACTCTTATCAGAAGCTCTATTTATAGTGGAGGTTTTACCATTCTGTTTGGTTCTTCTCACAGGTAATCCAGGAATCTCCTATTATTTTTCAACTGAGCTTTAGATATAGAAGGATCTTTTTATTTGATTTGGCCACTATAATCATAGGTTATTGTGATACTATTAGCAGAACTTCTGTTGAAAAGTGTTTTTATAATCAGGAACTTCTATCGATAAGTGCTATTATTACTACTCTGGCTCTTTGTTCTTGCTGTGTTTCTACTTCTATATTTAAATATCCATATGCAGCTTCTATGTCTTTACCCATATAGACGGTTGTCATTAACCTTTTATTTTGTTTTGCAGTGTTGTAATGTTTCTATCTGACATGGCTGGTAAATCACCTCTGTACAGAAAGTACGTCCAGAAATATCCTTAGTTCTATCCTGAATGCCTTTTGTCTTGGTCACTTATTTTTCTTTGACAATTGTGCATTACTTTACTAACTTAAGTTGATAGAAATAATGTATTACTGTGTTATAGCTTTGAATGCACTAATTCATAATTGAAAGAAGATTTTACTTGACATTCCTGTTTGGTGAAGAAGAAAAAATATTATGCATGGGCAGAGGACATCTTGAGAGAAGAATAGGCTGCCCCAATTATCAGAGAGCTTTTTCTCACTTTTAACCCCGTACTTCCAATCTCTCTGGGAGTCTCTCTTATATCTTGGAGCTTACGTCTAGGCTGAGTAAAGATTCTATCAAGACCACCTTGCAGTAATTAACCTAAAGATAGATTTGCTCTTTATGAAATTTTACGTTGTCTTTTACTGATGCTCGACAACATTGTGAAGGTACAGTCCGACCTAAATGCAATTTGAGTGAAGACCTCTGTTTAATAAGTGCATTCTAAAAAAAGAGGACCTCTTAAGTTACTCACGTCTAGACCTCTGCCCTTTTGTGATGACCACAAGGTCCTAAAACACATGAATATTCATGGTATGCAAAGCCAGCTGTTTATCTCAACCTGATCTATCCTAAAGCCTGAATTTTCAATTCCTTTGTTTACTTTTCCAAAGATAGAGGGAAGCTTAACAACAACAACAACATACCCAGTTGGATCCCACAACGCGAGGTCTGGGGAGGGTAAAGTGTACGCAGACCTTACCCCCACCTTGGAAGGTAGGGAGGCTGTTTCCGAAAGACCCTCGGCTCAAAAGAAAACAAGGAAAACAAGGGAAACAAGGGAAAAGAGTCAGATACAGATAAGCAAATCAAAACCATGTGAAAATGAGAAATAGCAAGAGTAACGAAGTCATGATAAAATAACAAAGATAGATAAGACCAACACATAGAAGCAGGATAAAAATACTCCTAATACGAGACAGGAAGCCTCGCGGCCCCCCACTAGCCCGATAGAAGGAAGCTTGACTTTATCAAAAGCATAGAGGGAAGTTAGATATATTAGATGTCAGAGTCTGATTTGTTTTGGTTATTTTTTTTTGAGACAAAAAAAAAACCAAAACAAATCAGACTCTGACATCTAATATATCTAACTTCCCTCTATGCTTTTGATAAATCAGATTTGTTTTGGTTATTTTTTCTCCTTTCTTTCTCTCTCATCCTCTGGTCTTCCTTTTCAGGGCATTTGTCTTCTTTAGTTCACCTATTGCTAAAGAGTTGGTTAATTACATAAAGAAGGACTCAAGTGTTCTGTCTCGCATTGGTGCCTTGAGAGAAGTTATCATCCTTCTTTTGTGGAATCTTTTCTTGAGCTAATTTTACTTCTTATTGCTTTCATTGGTGTCACTGTTCTTATTGAGGGATTTTTTGCGCAGATGAATTTGGAGTTTTTTGCTATTGACAGCCAGGTATGTGATGATGCATTTTGTTAGTCTTTTCATGAATTTTGTTATTTTTTCCGCTTCGATTCCTGGTAGAGAATGTAATTCTGGTGGGTTTTTCCTTAAAATGCTGCTAGAAGCTGAGAATCATATTGTATATACCAAACTTCTTTTTTGTAACTTTCTTTGGTAAGAAGGTATTTCGGTGCAACAGCTCTACATATGACTTATTTTTTGCCTATGTTGCTCAGACTCTTCAAAAATGTCAACGGGTGCGTGTCAGATTCTCCAAAAGTAGTGTATTTTTGAAGAATATGACACGGATGCGGCATCCAAAGTGAAGAGTCTGCGCCACTTAGTTTTTTGCCAGCAGATTTTGCCGTGGTGTTGTCTAAATAGTGGTGTATGATGTTGCAAAATGGATTGATCCTTGTTCTTGATATTTCTGAAGAACCAGAGTTAAACTAACATCTTGCCCATTTGGATTGCATACCTGAACTTTGTTTTCCCTTCATTATTTAGAGTATAAGGATATGACAATAAAGAAACTTTTTGTAGCATAACGACTCCTCTCCTCCTTCCGTGGTGTATGCACGTGAAAGGAAAAAAGAACATGATAGGTCCAATTAGCCTGACCGTATCTTCTTGGTTCCTAGACACTTTTGTCCTATTCCATGCAGTTAATACATTATCACCCAGTCTGTAGCTTTTTAATCTGAAAATACGCAAGGGTCAGCTGGCACATAGTTCGTGTCTCAGTGGTTAATGAGCCCACTTTACTACGCCAGGGTTTGAACTCTTGACGTGTGCCTAACCTAGACATGCCACGCCAAGCCCTTACCACTGAACTAAAGCCCTGGGCGCAGTCTAGAACGTTTTCCCTAGTCATTCTTCTTGATCCACTTTAGTTCTTTGATAGGGAAGTGCGCATCCACATTTGAAGTGATATCTTTTCTTAGCTTGTATTTCTTACTTTATATGGGTCATCAAAGTAAAACTTGAAATGATTCGCTATGAAAACGAAAATGACATACTAAATATCCACAGTTAAAAGAACTGCCTTATAGTTTTGTCAATTCCAGGAATTGCAAAGGTTTTTGCTTAATCTTTTGCCGCCAATATAAATGACAAATGAGATTGATAGGTTAAGGTGGTCCTTCAGCATTGCAACTGTCTAGGAAGTTCTTTGTATAATTTACTGATGTCGTCCTATAGGTTGATAAACCATCTCTGTGAGACTTTGTAATGGATTTATCAATTCCTTACACTTCCATATTACCCTATAGGGTTTTATCACCGATAATGAGAGGGCGCTTGAAGATCTTTATGGAGACGAGGAAGGTTCTCGGAAGGGTGATTTGTGTTTGAATGTGATGGCCAACCGTATTGCTACAGTTTTCGCTTCATTGCGGGTAAGCATTTAGATCTTGATCTGGAGATTTCAAGCATAGAGACGCCTTTGCTAAAATTAATTTGTACAGGAATTTCCTTTGGTGCACTACCGCTCTGCGAAATCACTTGATCCTACCACCATGACAACCTTTCGGGATTTAATTCCTACAAAGCTTGCAGCTGGCGTTTGGAATTCTCTGACAAAGTACAAATCTACTCTTCCTCACTTTCCACAGACAGAAACTTGCGAGTTGCTTATTGTGGATAGATCAGTAGACCAGGTTATAGTCAACTTTGTTTCCTCCATTCTCATGGTATTCTTGTATATTTATCATTTCCTTGACATGCTTCTCTATCTCCCTCTGTTTTCAAGATTGCTCCCATTATACACGAGTGGACATATGACGCAATGTGCCATGACTTGTTAAACATGGACGGGAATAAATATGTGCATGAGGTGAGTTGTGCTTTCGGGGTCTCTCTAATGGAATTGCTGTTGAATCTACCATAAGAGTGACATTTTACTGTAAGGCTAGGTTCCTGGCAAAGCTGGAGGCCCTCCTGAGAAGAAAGATGTTCTTTTGGAGGATCATGATCCTATCTGGTTAGAGCTCCGCCATGCACACATTGCTGATGTAAGATGTGCATAACTAGCTTTTAAGTTAGCAATAGGACGTGTTTATGCTATCTCTAACCAGTAATTGGTTTGTCAGGCTAGTGAAAGGTTGCATGAGAAGATGACAAACTTTGTGTCAAAGAATAAAGCTGCACAAATGCATCAAGGTTCAAGGTCAGTCTGCATTTTTTGCAATTTACAAGACCTATTTCCAATTTTTATGCTTGAGTATGTGATTGAGTATGCTTTGTCATGATACAAATCGAAAATTAATGAAATTTGAAAAGAGATGATCTCCGTGATATAAGTATTTGGGTTGTGGTTGAGTCAAACAAATGTCGACCCTTAAGTATGAAAAAGCTGGCCAAGTCTCATTTAGTGTGCAACTGAAGTAGCTTCCTAATAAGTAAAGATGCTATTTGCCTCTATGGAAGAATCGGTGTGGCAGTTATTGACCATGAGATGCTTTACATAGCTAAGTCCGTCTATTCCCTATCCCTTCTGGAGTGGTTCAACGACTGGATAAGATTAGAAGATCTTTTTTCTGGCAAGGGAACAGTGTCAAAAGAAATTTCCACTTAGTAAAGTGGAAAGAACTGATTACTAGCAAAAAACAGGGTGGTCTTGGTATTAAAAATCTGAAGAATCATAGTAAGGCATTAAAATTGAAGTGGCTATGGAGGTATTCTAAGGAGCCTCAATCTCTTTGGGTAAATGTTATCAAGATAAAGTATGGGGAACTGGATTGCTGGGTCACCAAGGAGGCAAATAATCCATATGGTGTGACCCTATGGAGGTCCATCAGAGCCTGGTGGCCTTTCTTAAAGAGACACTCTGTCATTAAAGTTCAGAATTATAACAAAACACTCTTTTGGAAAGACAAGTGGTTGGGCAGTAGGAGCTTGCAGGACTCCTTTCCTGATCTGTTTATACTGGCTCAACATCAGAATAAGACAGTGGCTGAGATGTGGTCACCTCAAGGTTGGGAGCTGATTTTCAGGAGAATGATGAACGACTGGGAAATTCCCAGGTTGACTGAACTTTTTAGCCTTCTGGAAACTTTCCAAGGGGTGCAAGATGGAGAGGACTGTTTGTGGTGGACTGGACATACCAAAGGGCAGTATATGGTGAAATCTGGGTACAAGATTATGAACACAATAGCGCCACAGACCTTTATTTGGCCTTGGAAACACATCTGGAAAGTAAAGATACCACACAAGGTTGCTTGCTTTACTTGGTTGCTAGCTAAGTAGGTTGTGCTGACACCTGAGAACCTTTGAAGAGAGGCATCACCGTAGACTCAAACTGCTGCTTATGTGGGACTGAAGCTGAAACTGTAGGACACTTATTTCTACATTGCAAGGTCACAAGCCAGTTATGGAAGATTTTTCTCAATCTCAGGGGCATCTCTTGGACAATGCCTAGCAAGATTGTTGAAACTCTTTTTAGCTGGGAGGAGGCTGGGATTGGGGCAAAGAGTAGAAGAAATTGGAGGATCATCCCAGCATGTATATGGTGGACAATCTGGAAAGAAAGGAATGCCAGATGTTTTGAGAATAGAAGTAGTACAATTCAGATGATCAAGCTCACCTGTGTTAGGCTACTTTGTTTTTGGTGTACAAATGCATACCCTGAGGATACAGAGACAATCCTAGATGTTCTTGATTCATTTTAGGATTGCAGCTATGCTTTAGTGACTCTTGTTTAATTTTTTTTTCTTTTCTCCTTTTTCTCTTGTAAAGGGGTTTTCAGTACGTCCCCAGTACTGGTCTATAATCCAAAATGTTACCTGTTTCAAAAAAAAAAAAAAAGGTTGGATACCTGTCAGGCTATTCTCATCTACTAGAAAACGACTTTATCCATTTAATTGTTGATCCTAGAACTATTTGCAGCATGATTTGCTGTTTATTTGGGTAAACTGAAAGTACCTGCAAGTCTGGACATCGAGGCACATCTTCTTCTTTTTAACCATTCTTTAGAATCTAAATCGGGTAAGTTATTTTGCTTACTCACTTTTTTCTCGCAATTGTAGAGACAGTGGTCAATTATCTACTCGGGATTTGCAAAAGATGGTTCAGGCTTTACCTCAATACAGTGAACAAATTGAGAAGCTCTCCCTCCATGTTGATGTGAGTTTCTGAAAATTCCACTTGGTGGTTTCACTTTGGAAATCTAAATTTGATGCTTTATCTACACTTTTGAATGTAAAGCAACTAAAGATGTTTCGATATTTGTTTTTCCGATAAGAGACTGTTTATGTCATTCATTAAGCCTTATGCTGCTCTAGGTTCTTGATGTCATTGCAATTTTATCATGTCAATTATGGTATTGTGGCAAACTGCAGGTGACTCAAGTGTGCATAATATGGATTCCTCTTGTGTGCAAGATAGGTTAAAATATAAGATCTTTTCTTTCGTTCTGGCATTAAAGATAAATTTGCAAGGAAGATGATTAAAACTAGTAGTTAAATTGTATCTATATTTTTTATAATTTTTCATAAAATGACTACATATATTTGGGATTCTATCCTAATATGCGTTGTCTAATCCAGTTGACTTCATTTTGGGTTTCCGAAAACGTTTAGAATGCTTCCATAATCATTATGTTCTCTAGATTTTCACAAGTTTAAACTTTCTAAAAAAGATCTTCACAAGTTTAAAGAACTCATATCTATTTAACATTTCAAAATTTAAGATAGTTTTCCCTCTGAAATATATTATTTTCGAACTATTTTGACATTACTCTACTTATAAAAAAGATCTTCACAAGTTTAAAGAACTCATATCTATTTAACATTTCAAAATTTAAGATAGTTTTCCCTCTGAAATATATTATTTTTGCAACTATTTTGACATTACTCTACTTATATAAAATGCAAGTTAAATGAACTCAATTTTCGTGCCTATTCAAAACTCTCCTAAACAGGATATGAAAACTGGGGTTGAAATATATTTGAAAACTGGGGTTGAAATATATTTGATCAACATCTATTCCCCCCGAAACAAGTGCAAGAACAGATGATTTTACCTTCCAATCAATTCTTAGTTTTATGCTTCTAAGATGCTTGTCAGTGTAACTCAATTTTATCTAATCAAACTCTGTTGTATAAGACGAGAGGAAGAAGTATATAGGAAACACATCCAGATATCCCTAACAAGTGCCAGAAAAAATGATGGCACCTTCTGATGAATGGCTGCCAGCCTGCCACATCTTACCCAGAAAAAAAAAATAGAAGTTAATGCACATGATTTTTTTGTTTTTGGTGGATATTTATGAAGTGTCACACTTTCTCCTTAAATGTAGTGTAATCTTTCGGGACCCAGGAGGAACTGGAGATTGCTGAAAAAATCCATTTGACCTTTGCAAATATTGTAACACACTTTAGTTTTCTAGTGCTTCGCTTGAAGTAGCACAATATTCAGTGTGATATATGATTTTATTTGTGGTAGGGTGAGTTTCATTGTCATGGTGACTGGTGAGGCATTATCGTGTGTAGCTGTAGATAATCACCTTTTTTTGTGTATTGGTGGAATGATCTTTAACAGGTCATGCTTTACTTGAGAACATATTTACATTATAGATATTTCAATTTCCTTTTAATGGATATGGTGGATAAAATCTTTTATTGAAAAGTCATTAGTGTGTTATGATGACCATTTTTTCCCTAATCTAGATTGCCGGGAAGCTAAACAGAATTATCAGGGAGTCAAATCTAAAAGAAATTGGCCAATTAGAGCAGGACCTTGTTTTCGGAGATGCAGGGACTAAGGAGTTGATCAATTTCCTGAGGGTTCATCAGGTAGAGATTGTATAGGTTGTTAAACCTCCATAATGTCTAGATCTTTTTGTCTGAGCACTTAGCTGTGGTCTGCAGGATGTGACAAGGGAAGACAAGTTACGCTTGTTGATGATTTATGCGGCTGTTCATCCTGAGAAGTTTGAAGGTGACAAACTTTCCAAGTTAATGGAGGTCAGTTATTTGTTATTGTCATTTCCAATATCTTGATTCGAATAAGTATTACCTTATGTTGGAGATTCTTTTATTCTTGGTTGAACTACTAACGGCTTGAAAATCTAAAAAATGAGGTAGCTACTTCATGTTATGCTGTCTTCCTGGTGGTCCAAAACACAACTTTTCTGCTTATGTCTGCAGAATCTGTTTTCTCGTGTAATAGGCGCTTATTAGAAAGTTTGAATCACTACCTGGAATTTTTTATCTGCTCGGAAATATGTAATAGAGAGTTCCTTGTCGGTGCTGTTTGCTCTTTGTTGTACTTTTGTGTACCTTCTAGGTAAATTTCTACTATTTCTAGTAATAATACTTTACCTTATAAAAAAAACACAACTTTTCTGCTTGGCTTGAATTTTCACGTGTAGCTATTGTTTTAATTCTGATTCCTTTTCATGCTATCTTGTGCCATCTGGAACTGCATTGATTTTGAACTTCACTTTGGTATTATTCTGAATGGTAGACAATGCTGCTCTCATTTTATGGTGACAATTTTGTACACATCAGCACTCACATTCTTATCCATTTAGTTGGCAAGATTGCCCCAAGATGACATGAATGCTGTGTACAATATGAGATTGCTGGAGGGATCAACAGAAAATAAGAAAAGCTCACTGGGACCTTTCTCTCTCAAGTTTGACATTCACAAGGTATACGATTGGCTGTGAAATGGTTTTCATTCATGATGAGCTCCTTTGATGTATATTTCCTTGTTCTATTTTTTATGACAGAAGAAGCACGCAGCTAGAAAAGATCATACTGGTGAAGCAGCAACGTGGCAATTGTCTCGTTTTTACCCAATGATAGAGGTATGCTACATGTTGGTGTATTATGACACCATATCTATGATCGGATGATTCTGATTATGTTTGATTGTCATGATTCTACATGTAAAGCCAACAATGTCAAAAGGCTTGGCAACTCAGGTCCCTTGAACGTCCTCTCCCTCAGATCCACACCACCCTGCCCCCCCAAAAAGATAGGGATAGGGAATAAACTTGGGCTTTCTGAAGAAAAGTGGAACATGACTGCTCCCACAGCAAGAATAAAATCTATTGTCAGGGTCTGGAGTCACTGTAATTCATCACATTGATGAGTTGGGGTGACTCAGAGACCCGAAGAAACTACTTTGAGTTGGTTAACTGATCAAAGCTATTCTAATCTTGCAGGAACTTGTTGAAAAACTCAGTAAAGGGGAATTACCAAAGAATGATTATCCCTGCATGAATGATCCAAGTCCAACTTTCCACGGGACTTCTCAGTCTGCACCAATACAAGCAAATCAAGTTCCAACTCCTCATTCAATGAGATCGAGAAGAACAGCTACATGGGCCCGCCCTCGAAATTCTGATGATGGATATTCGAGGTACGTATTATTGTACCTCATCTTTTTATATCATGAGATCATTTCTGTGCCAGCACTAGGCAATAATTTGAAGGAAGTGCTGATTTTTTCCCTTTCACTGCACATTTTCCCATTTGTTAATCTTGCACTGAGGGAAGTAGCAGTCTTAATTCTTTCACTCTCTTGTAGTGATTCAATTCTAAGGCATGCATCAAGCGATTTCAAGAAAATGGGTCAACGCATTTTTGTATTTATAGTTGGTGGAGCTACACGATCAGAGGTGTTACTTTCGCAAACTTTACCCTTTCCGTTTCAGGCTTATATTTGGTTTCCTGGGTAGCATGTTAATGTTTTAAGTTTACCTGTCATATATGTTAATCTCAAAGTCATTTTCCTTTGTACGGTTCAGTTGCGGGCTTGTCATAAGTTATCTACAAAGCTGAAGAGAGAAGTAGTTCTTGGTTCATCCAGCATCGATGACCCTCCACAATTCATTACGGTACGACACTTCATCTGCTTCCTCCCCTATCTCCTTTTTTCTTTTCTCATTTGGGGTGCCATTATAAATGAGGTCTAGAAATATTTGTTATTAACTGCAGTTAATCTCTTCAGTAGTAAGTAATGTTAGGTTTCATTTTTTTACATTACTGCTAATTATTGTTTTCTACAGAAACGGAGAGTGATTGCTTTTTTTTATGTTCGTTGCTTTATTGATAATTGCAATGCCTTTTTTAGAATTTCCCATAAGCCTTTTCCCTTCCTGGATCTTGTGTTACATTTTTTGGGTATATGCTTCTGTTTGCATTATTTTGGACCACAAACAATGTTTTTGTAGTTGTAGACCAGAGAACTTGAATAATTTGGACTTCCGTGATTTGTTAGTTGTAGAGCTTTACTTATCATACCTTTTCTAGCTTATATGCTGGAAGTCTGATAAATTTCAATGTGAAGTTTGAGATATAAATTGCCCACACTTAACCTGTGATGGTTGTGTTGCAGAAATTAAAGCTGTTGACTGCAGATGAACTCTCGTTGGATGATTTGCAGATCTAGAAGCAAATTGCCAGCGAAGATGGCAAGCGAAATCTCTTATTTCCCAGGCTAGCATTCCAATTGTATAGCGAACCTACGTTGATTCATTTCATTTTTGACGTCTTTGGGTAGATATCTGGCACACTGAAGGGTAAATGTGAAGTTACTGGAACATTCAGATTCCCTAGAATGTTAATGTTCATGTGCCAAAAAATTGGGGGTTTGGGTGTGTTGTATCATTTTTTATAGGTCCCATTCAAGACTTCCATCGTGTGTATAATGTAATTTCTGTTAATGTAGAGGCCCCATTTGGAAGAAACATTCTATAATTTGGTGTTTTTTACCCCCGCTCTTTTCTTCCGTTTACGGTGTCTGCTGTTGATGCATGCCCCATGATTTAAACAGCGCTTTTTTTCCGCCTCCTTAATCATGCCCTGATGATGATTTTGGGAGCATGATCGGTTTACTACAAACACGTGACATCCTACTTCGTATCAGAGAAAGTACAATGAAAAGATTCAAACAGTTTAAGCATTTGCTACCCCAATTTACTCTGCTTGCAAAGCATGAGTCTAAAACATGGTTAAAGAAGAAAGGTAAAGTAGGCTCTAAGTGCTGAACGATCTTCTGAATTTTGAAGGACATAAAAAAAATGGGACAGCTGCTAATCATTCGTATGGTTGATTTTGACTAAGTTGGCATTGAAGTATGGTTGATTAATTACCTTATAGAAAAGAAGTATGGTTGACTATTTGATGTGAAAATTTTGACGAACAGCTAAAGGAAGTTGATGGTGGACAAATGTGGTTTTCCCTTGATTTGTTTCATTAATGAAAATGTATTTATCAATCAATTAGTTTGTTTAAGAAAATTAATGATAGATAATATAAATTGATGAGTAATCTCAGAATGAAAAGTTTTTAAAAAATAATGTAAGTTTTGCAACAATCAAGAATTTCTCCCTTAATATTTGGAGACGATATCCAAATTCAATAATCTAAAAAGGGCTTTATAGGCCCTTGGTTAACTCTGAAATACTGGTCGCTAAACAAAGAGCATACTCTGTAGTGAGATAACAATTCTTTTAATCGACTACTTCCTTATGATAATGAACATTTCACTTGAAAACTGAAAGATAACTCTCCAGCAAACATCATGTACAATTGTTATTTCACCGTCAAATCCGAATAAAGAGATCCGTATTAATGGAATAATTGCCATTCAACTATCTAGTCTGCTGATAAAGGAAAGACAATATACCGAGCTTGTCTCAGCTGTTAGGTTGTCCGGTTAAAAACCTATCATATGTATGTCAAATAGCCTGAGCACTTCTCCTAATCAACTACTTAATATGATAATAAACATTTCACTTAAATCTAAAAGATAACACCCCGAGCGTTGCCGTCTCCAGTTGCTAATACAGTGTCAAAATCCGGAAACTGATCTGTACAGGTTGAATAATTGCAATGCGATTATCCAATCTACTGGTAAAGGAAAGGCAGTATACCAAGCTTGTCCTAGCTGTCCGGTTAAAAACCTATAATATGTCAAAAATCTTCAAAATCCAGGAGGACATGAGGATGAATTGTTTGTTCAAGCGACTTTCAAATTTTAAATAGTTTCCCCTCTTAAGAAATAAGCTTTAAAAGAAAACAGTAGAGCCTTCAAATCGAGGTTTGAACAGCTAAAAATGCTAACTGCGCAATTCTTTTGCCTTCTTGTCGAAAAATACTTCCCCTTTTCTTTTCTTGCTTTCACCTACTAGCCTTTTAACGTAAGAAATATATCCATCCACGTTGAATTTCCTCTTGCAACCAGCATAGTTCATATACCTGATTTTTCCAAATACGGGGCGCTCTCGCCAACCCTGAATTAGCCCAAAACAAGAAAAATCTCAGTTGCAGTTATTGAATGTCCTAAAAAATGTGGTATATATTAGTTCACTGAAGTTACTAACATATTTTTCTCATATTCGAACCACACAAGCAGTTGACTACCTGCCACTCTTAGGATGGTTACCAATTAACTAAGAGCGTTACAGTTACATGTTATATTACACACGGTGGCACACCTAGTATTTTGAATTTTGGGTGCCTAGTAATTTTCAATGTTGGTAACATATCATTTTTAATACTAGTGGTGTCTCTGCTATACCTGATGTATGCCTCCGCTACTCACCGGGTAATCCCCTACCTATTACCACCACAAGTACGGGGTAACTCTGCCCGCGAAGGCATAAACGGATGAAAAAAGATCACCTAACATTTCTTGTCTCTGCTGGAACTTGAACCCTCGTCTTTCGTGCTTTTTATTCCACTTCATTGACTGTAAGTAGAGGTATCAAATGGGCGGGTTGGGCTGAATTTGGGCGGGTCAAAATGGACCGAGTTAATAAATAGGTGGTCAATTACTTGGGCTAAAATGGGCTCAAATGCGGGTCATAACCCAACTCGCACAATTCTTATTAAGTTTTAATTGCTTTATTTGTTCTTTTATATTTTTTTAGTACCTTCTAAAATTATTATTTTTCTTTATTATGACTATATATGACATATCAAATTTAAAAAGTATTTTTGAAAATATTTTGACAAGATTTCGCGTGAGTAAATTTGGGCAACATATTAGCCCAATTTTGATGGGCTGTGCTACTAAATGGGTGGGTTAATGTTTTCATGGGCTAATTTTGCCACCTCTGACTGTAAAGGCTACATCTGTGGGAGAACATTCAGTATTTTGGATTTTGCATAGGGATTGGTTTACAATTGTAGCCATAATACTTCCCAGTGTGCGAAAAGATATTTGCGTGCTATAATTTGGATTGTTGATCAATACTAAAGACAATCACACAACTTATTTTCTGTAATATTGAAGGGATTAAGCATGATGACCTGGTCGTGTACGCCACATATTGACCACGTGCATCCAACATAACCACTAGGATCCCTTCCATCAATATGATACTGCAAAACAAGAAGATTTCAGATCAGAACTCTGATGCATCTCCAAATGCAATCGCTGCACTTAGATTACCTTATCATTCAAATATATTGTGATAGCCAGAGCTTCTTCCGGTCCACTTGTCCATTCGAGTATCTATTTAGCCCAATACATCCTGCATAAAAATTTGAAGTTGAACAAATGAGCCATTCAAGCAGTATTTCTTGATAAAAGAAGAAAGTTATTGAGAAAAAGAGTAGAGAGTTAAATCAGAGCATAAACAGAAAATTAGTAGAAGATCCCAATCTTTTGGTGAATCAAAAAGAGGTAGTAGACCATAAAGCATTGTACTGCATGTAATCAACAAATTAATAAACTAAACCTGTTCTATACAATTTTGGGAAAGTTCTAATCCTTGTTCATTTTCACTAGCGAAGTGAGAAGCACCAAGAAATGGGAAAGCCTGGCTACGTTATGATTAATACGCGGTAAAAGAACCACCAATATTCATTCTTCTTTCTCATATTCAATAATTATTCTCAGTATTCAAGAGTCTATAACATTTACCAAATATCATTTTTTTCCTCATGATAATCATTCCACCACTTAGTATCAGTTAAGACCGCTGTTCATAGTATTCTGCTGCAAAGTACTATATCTGAAGATTTTCACTGCTTGCTGACAAACTAGAATAAGCTATACACCAATTACCATTTCAATTCACTTCAGTTTGATTTTCAACAGAGAGATCTACATCTCATTTACCAAATTACCTTTTCATTTTGCTTCCTTTTTAATGTTCAACGAGAAACCTGCACCTCTTTTTTATTTTGGCTGATAATATCCGCTTATGGAAAATATACTACTTTTAAACGTGCTCTTAACAGGGTGGAAAACAAAACAAACACAATAAAAGAATCAAGCATAATTAAGTGATGCAGAAGACCAGATAATGCATCAGAGTGGAGTCACTTTTCAGGAATTCAACTAGCAGGAGCAGGACACAAATACGGAGCAGTATTACTTGCCTCATAAAACCATGCATTTTTCCATGATGAACCATCTCTAATTGAGAAGCATTCCAAAGCTGAACCAAAAGAAAAAAACAAGAAATAAACTTATCAATAAACAAGTTGGAAAATATATTTGAACTCATAGCAACTGAAACACATGAAAAGAAGACCATTTCATCGCAAGATGTGAAGAGGATCCTGCCAGAAACCTAAAAGCATTAGGTGAAATAGCAGTGCCATGCTAAGGTGTTCGAATCAGATCGATAACTCTTCCCTCACAACCTAATATTATCACGCTTTCAACACTTCTTTTAGTGTAATAATTAAGATGAAAAGGTAATTTACAGTGTCTGCAGTTTGTGCCTTCTCCAGTTGCTCCCGCCTGCAAAAGACCATATTCACTTCCAACTTCAATACCATATAAAGTAGTTACTAGAATCTTACAATAAGTTTTATGTTTCATCTTCAAACAAACTCTTATCAATTTATAGAGATTTGAAAAACAGATAGTTAAGAAGCTTATTGTTTACATGCCTACTCTAGATCTACAAAGAAAACAAATGAAAGTACTTCACTCACGTGTATATATGTTCACGCTTATCAGATGCATGTTCCATCAAGGTTTTACGTGCCCATTCCCATGCACCCAGTAATGAATCATATCGAGGCTGGTAATAGCAGAAGTTATCAGCAAGCTCTCTGCGCACAATCATTTCCTCCAGAAATGTGTCAACTGCCTGCATAAGCAGCAATTAACCAAATAAGACTCATACAGGATACTGATAATGGATATTAAATCATGAGCCAACAGGAAACCTATAAAAAACGAGAGCAGCTTACACTTCACCTAAGTGAAGTAAACCACCCAATTTTCTCTCCTTTACCCTCCCAATTCCTTCCTGGACCCAAATATAGTGCAACAGGAGGTGAGTAACTTATCGACTCATTCTATAGACTGAAGAAAGGATTTCTTATTAAGCAGAATTATAGCAAGAATGTAGATAGAGAGACACGATTCCACGACCTGAGTATAATTTTTCCGAACTTTGTGTGCTTCTAAAGCACATCTATCTGCCCAAAGTGCAAATAAGGAGAGAGACCAGAAAGTGCTTGGGGATTTAGAGGGTTGTTCCGGTCTGTTGAATAATTCTTCAACCTGGTAGTGAGGAACCCTTTTTTACTTCCCATTCCGCATCTTCACCTGGTTCACAGCATTCAATTTCAGGAACTTGTGCTCCTTTCCTGCTGCATTGATCAATTTATACCATTTGTAGACTAAACATAAAGATTCACTAGATTGTTAGACCAGAGTGAATATCTTACCTTAAAACATCTGCAATTAGTTTTGGCCAATCTTGGAAGGCCCTATTGCAGGCAATTCGATCAGATACTCAGGAAGCACCTTATTTATTTTACCCCGTATGGTTCTAGCACTACTGTATTCCAATTTATCCAAAGAGGAATAACATTGTGCGCATCAACCTCGTGTACTGTTACCGATTCACCCACCGTCTCACAAATGTGAGAAAAATGAAATGAAACATAATGTGATATTTGATCATATACCTAATCGATCAAACTGTAAATCCCAACATACTTAGAGTACTTGGCTATAAGTATATATTTTCATTCTATTACTATTAAATTCGGGTTCTCCAAAACTAAATTTCACAGTAAACCTAACTTATTTTTAATACAATTTCTACTTAATTATAATTAAGTTACTACAACATCTTTT
The DNA here is from genome assembly GCF_019175385.1 of Lycium barbarum. Taxonomy (NCBI): domain Eukaryota; kingdom Viridiplantae; phylum Streptophyta; class Magnoliopsida; order Solanales; family Solanaceae; genus Lycium; species Lycium barbarum. The sequence goes on from NC_083345.1 coordinate 105,766,559, forward strand.
ACACTATATTATGTGAGAACGAAAACTACAGCTGCTGATTAACTAAAAGCACGCTAAAGAAATAATAATTGAAGCACTAAGCACGCACAATATATAAATAATAAGTATACCTAATCAACTTTACAACATATTATTTATAGTTTGTAAATAATTTCTTTTGTTTATTACTCCCTCCGTCCATGTTTACTAGTCTATTTTTGACTTGGGACACTCTTAATAAGCAATAAATAAAATGAGAAATGAATTGGAGTACTTAATAATAAGGGTAAAATAAGTATAAAATGGTAAATTATGTCTTGGTTTTTCAAACTATATAATTTACAAGTAAAAGTGGACATATATTTTTAGTATAATGAACAAATAAAAATGGACGGAGGGAGTGTATTATAAAAATTTATGTTATTCTATAATTGTTAAATTTAATTTAAATCACTTTACTACTTAAATTGTGATGGAAATTTCGTAAGTACTGCTTAGACAAAACATGAAATTTATGATTTATTTTTTAGAACTTGTAGTTTATCTAATTCTACATTTACTTATGGGAAGTATTTACCTATTGAAGAGTTTTTCTTACTATTTTTCTTATTTTGATTGGCGTAATTCCTTATTAAAGATGTTTTTTTTACTTGTTCAAATTCATTTTTTAATATATATAAGAGATGCAAGTCCCTTGGTGAAAATGTTGATTTTACTTTTGTTGTTAATGAATGTGATTTTTTATTTAAGATGCTAATTATGTTCATTTTTTGAGGTGTAATTTTCATATTTATAAATAATAAAAAAAAAGTCTATTAAATTGATCTGAATAAGTTAAAAAAAGAAGGAACCGACCTAACCATCAATCTTTTGTTGGTTATTACTATTACTAGTATTATAGAAGTGATTTGGTGATGTCAATTGTCAAGGCAGGCAAGTTAGCTCGTTGTAGCTCCCCTTCATTGACAATTGACATTACAATAAAGCAAGGAGAACAAAAAAAGTAGTGTGTTACAATCCGTGACACTTCATAATCCGTTGGCCAATGGTTAAATCAAATTTACAATTTAAACATGTGATTGCAGATTAATTACTAATTTTATCAGATCTATAATTAATATTTATCAAAAAATTATTTACAATTATTAGATAAAATTTTGTTTTACACTGCCTATACATATATATAATTTAAATTCTATTGGTTAAGTGTTTGATACATGAATGTTGGCGATAAGAAATTAGACCACGTTTCTATTTGTTGAAAGAAATGATGAAGGCCAAAAGCTCTCTAACCTTTTATCCTTTCTTAGCGCTTAATCAACGATTATTTGATTATGACTCTTTTGAACTTCTTCTCTTATCTTAATTTATTTAGTTATTCACAACCAGTGTTTTAAGAGGCGGAGGCGTAAGGCGGAGCGTTTTACATATGCCTCGACGAGGCGTAAGCCCCGAGGCACGGAGCGTAAGTCCCATGAGTATTTAATTTTTAGTATTTCATAAAATAATATAATTACAATAAATATTTTTAAATAGGTAAAATTACATAAAAAATAAAAGAAAAATGTAAATAAATGAAAAAATAATATATATTATATATATAGATGTGTTTGATCCTGATCACAAAATACTAATTAAAGCAATCAATTATACACCACTTACAATTTGTATTTATATATAACATAACTTTACAAGTATAAACAATACAATGAAATAAAAGCTATTATGAAATGCAAATTAACTCTAACTTCTTAACTTTCAAACAATGAAAAATCACAATTTCTTGAAACAATATTACTATCAAACTATCCATTTTTTCCCTATAAGCAAACAATCAATAAAGCTTTATCAGTATTATAATTAAAATGTAACTCCTTCATGAATAAAACAAAATTACTTTCAAATAGAGAAATAATAAAATATGACAATTTTGATACACAGGACAAAAGACCAAAGATAAGTGAAAATGTACAATTCGGCTATGTATTTTTAAAAGAAATATTAAGTGATATTCACCCTCACGATGTTCTCAAATAGTAAATATGCAATATTACGACTTGTTATTTGAGTTACACCTAATCTTCTTATTTCTATAGATGAAAAACTATTAAGTATCATTCATTTGTTAAAGAATTATGAGGGTCAATGATTATAATTAAAGAATTTAACATATAATTTGTGTAAGAACTGTTAGGCGAGCCCCGAGCGTTGAGCGTTAGGAGTGTTTAGGGCGTACAGTCGGGCGCTTAGGGCGTAAGTCTCACAGGAACTAAGCCCCACACGTGAGCCCCGAGGCGTTTTGCCAGTGCCCCGCCCCGAGGCGAGTCCTGAAATTGTCTTTTAAAATACTGTTCACAACCTACCAAAAATATGTAAAGCGTAACGATTCATCAAATCCCATCTAGTTGCTTTTAATTAATTTCATTTTAAGGCTTTTCCTTATAGTATTCAGTAACATAATGGTCAAATACAATGTCACATGTAAATACTACAGCAAAAGTAGGCTGCTAAGGGAAATAATGTGGAATTTGTGGACCTACAAATAAAATACAGCCAACATCTTTTGTGGTAAGCAACCTACTAAATCTTGGATTTCTACACCAAATCTCCTTCAAATATCTTCTTGATGGAAAAGACAATTATTTCCATCATATAATGATGTAGTTTGTCGTCCTACATTTCTTGTAACTGTACGTACAACTTTGTCTTTTCATTTGATTGTCACACCACTAATCAACTGCAATGACATTAATTAATTTAGAAGTCTGTTTAAATATATTTCCACCAACATCACAGTCCTAAATCCGATAGGATGTGAGTTTGTCCAATTTTTAATTGGTTATTTGTTTCTTTAGTTACAAAAATTTAAAATGAGCATATCGAGTGATTTTTAATATTCCACGAGTCCCTTTTACTCCGGTCCTATTTATTTACTTGTAAAATATCTTTGAGAATGTTTTGTCAAATACTTTTAACTATAAAAAATTTGTTTATCTTGTAGCACTTTTTATGCAACTTTTAAATATATAAATATATCTAAAAAATAGTGAGTTAATGTTTGAATTATATGTTTACACAAAATATTAATTGCATCGGTCTAGTACGGAGCGCTTCGCCTTTTACGCGGCATATTTGAATTAATCTAGACCTAATGCGATTCACGCGATAGGAATTTAGATTAATTGAAGCCTAATAGGTATTCGATACTTTGTAAAAGTTGTACTTCAAATTTTTATCCAGTCTTTTGGAAGAGAGAGAAGCTACATATATGACAAATTTTTTATTTTTAACTAATAATAATAAATCAAAGAAATATAGTACACCACTATAAATATTGGCCTAATGATGGTATTCTACGTGTATAATTACCCACCTACACATAATTCAATAATAAAAGAATAATAAACCAAAAGTATGACCTAAGCCAGAAAAAGTGGGAAAAAGTATTTTAAGCCTAAAAAACAATGGGCGGCGCTCCATTTCAATTATCATAATTTTGGATTTAGCCCCAAAAAGTAAGCAAAAGTGGATCTTCATTTGTGAACCTATATCATTAATGTAATGGTAGACACACACATGTAAAAACGACTATACTACAAGCATTGAAATGTCGGAAGAATAGGCCCGCAAAGCGGATTCAGGATTTCAAATTTATATATTTCTACAATAATTTCAAGTTAATAGTTAATACTACAATAAAAATTAAGTTCAAAATAAGATATTTACTAGATTTAGTAACTTTTTAAAATATATATTAGATTCATGTAAACTCGTAATCAAGACTCTAGATCAGCCCTTGTGCACCCGCAAGCAGAGGCGGATGCAAAGTACTGCTATCGGTTTCATCTTAACCCAATATTTTCGGTGTGAAACATAGATTTATGTGTAAATATTCACAAAAATTACAACAAATAATAAATATGAACCTATAACTTAAAAAGTATAACTAATTTAATGATACAAATATTGAACCCGCAAAATTTGATTCTTGAATTCGTCTCTGCCCGCAAGCAAATGATGTCCTACTCGAGAAAAGAAATAAGTCCTTTAATTCACGATTAAATGGACATGATTAATGTTTAATCAAGAACGTGGAGTCGGGGTATAATTTGCAGTTGGAAAAAAAAAAAGGGAAATGACGATTTTAAGTGTAGTATTAATTACAATAATTATTGCGACTTAGATGGGAAATTAGTAAAGGACAATTGCAGTAATAATTTGGTCTGTTGTTCTGTGAAAGCTTTGTTCCAACTCCAACTAGAAATTGTATTTGAACTTTGAACTACTACCAAAACCCCATGTTCCTCTATGAGTATGTCTCCCTCTCATACGGGCCACATCCACATGCATGGATGATATACTATGGCACTAATGTACCATAGTGCCATAAGTTCAAATATCATTGGGATAAGATCCACGACCAATAATAAAAGTTATCGTCATATAATTAGAAGGTTATGAAATTAATTTAGCCGCGCAAATAATATCTTGCATAAACGCAATGTAAATAGTATAAGATAACCTTAATATAATAATCCTTTTATTTATTTCATGTATAATTTTTCTAACAAAGATGCGTTCAGTTTTAACTGTTTTTTTCTCTGAATCTTCTTCATCCTCTCGAAATACCTATTTAATTTTCAGAATAGTTTAAGACTTATTGTGTCAATTTTGCTTTTGTAAAAACGAACAAGATTTTTTTTTTACATAAAAGCTGATAAATTAGGTTCTTGTATGCATTTGTGGACTACATATAGTTGAAAATTTACCTTCACTAAACTATCCTCTGGCATGGATCAAAAGTAAAAAATTACTAATCTTACCCCTATTTCAAATCTAGTACTATATCTTACTTTGACTTACAAGGCCTAAGAAAATCTTGAGAATCTCGATTATTTACATCGTTTGGTACGCTGGATAAGGTGAAATATTTCGGGATTAATTTTGAGATAAATTAATTACCTTGTTTGATTGAAGATATCGGAATAAATTTATACCTTCAACCAAATAAGGTAATTAATTTATCCCAAAGTTAGTCTAGGATAACTCATCTTATCCCATCAAAGTTGGTATTATTTTATCCCACCTTCCAGGTGGGATAAATTAGTCCTGAGATTATAATCTTAGGACTATAATACCAACAACAACAACAACAACATACCCAGTGAATCCCACAGAGTGGGGTCTGGGGAGGGTAGAGTGTCCGCAGACCTTACCCCCACCTTAGGTAGGGAGGCTGTTTCCGGAAGACCCTCGGCTCAAGAAAAAGCATAAGAAAGGTCACATACATGCAAACAAATCAAAGCAATTATGAAAATGAAAACAATGAAAGTAAATAAGCCATTATAAACCAACAGATGCTCGCAGAAATCAAGAGATAAGAAACTATAGAGCAATATAACTACTCGTAAGAAAGGATAAACGCGGCTACCTACTAGCCTTATACCCTAATATGAGTCTTCCATACCCTCCTATCTAAGGTCATGTCCCCGGTAAGCAGGAAATGCGCCATGTCCTGTCTAATCACTTCCCCCCAATACTTCTTCGGCCTACCTTTACCTCTTCTGAAACCGTCGCTAGTCAGCCTCTCGCACCTCCGCACTGGGCCATTTGCATCTCTTCGCATCACATGCCCAAACCATCTCAGCCTCGCTTCCCGCATCTTGTCTTCCACTGAGGCTACTCCAACCTTGTCTCGGATGACTCCATTCCTAATCCTATCGCTCCTAGTGTGCCCACACATCCATCGCAACATTCTCATTTCCGCCACTTTCATCTTCTGAACATGAGATTTCTTATGTTATATCCCGTAATTTTATACGTCGAGTTATTCGCAAGAGAATCGACTCAAGTTAAAGACGGGATCATTTTCGGGCACGAAACAGAAATCTTTAATTTCCGGTCTCTATTAGAAAATGAATTGCTTATGAATTTTACTTAGTGTAAAAATATTAATGGAAAGTTGGGATTAATTTACCATGATTAGATTATTAAGTGGGGATTAGTGATTAATTAATCTAATTATCGAAAAGTGGGCCCTACGACACGTGGCGAGATTTGGTTGGACTTGAATAAAGATGGACACATGTCATGAAAAATTGACACATGTCCACTTTGTAAAGATAAAATATATAGGCATAAGTGGAAGACTAAGTCATCACTTATACCACAAATTAGTCTTGCAAATTAGGTCTTAGAGAGAGGGGCTCTCAAGCCTAGAGAGAGAGAGAAGATCGCGGGTACTGTTCCGGCCACTGTTCACGGCGGGGCTACTATTCACGGGCGGCGTTACTGTTCACGGCGCACTATTCACGGCGGCGCTACTGTTCACGCGCCACTGTTCACGGCCAGCCCATTTTTGCCCCCTTCTACACAATTAATTGGAGAGATTTGAAGATTAAGAGGAGGAAAAAGATGGAGCTCATGGTAGCCATGGAAACTCACGGCCATGACTTTCTTGAAGACATTTCATGGTGAAAAATTAGAGCTTGTCTCTAAGGTAAGATTTAATTCTTTTCTACATGTTTTGGAGGTAGTTTAGACTTGTATAGCTTGGTAGATGTGTGTTGAATACAAACGGGTTATGTATGTTGATGTTGAATTATAAATTGAGCCGTGTAAGGGGGGGGGGGGGGTGGGGGGGGTGTTTTGAGTAAGAATGATGAATTGATTTTAGTAGCATTATGTAGGAATTAAATGGTTAAATTTAAATTTGTGTTGTTTTATGGACATATTGCTATCCTTGCTAAATTGAAAGGATTGAGGGTATGATTATGTTCATATGATTATTGTTGTTGTTATCATGGGTTATGTGATGAGAATGAAGGAAATTAATGGTTAGAAACTTTATAGAGGTCGTGTGGGTGTGTGAAGAGGAGTGTGGCCGTGAGCCATATTAATGAAAGAGAATGGTGAATTAAAATTTATTTAGCTTGTTAGAGGTGTCGTTGTGACATTGATGACGTAGATAAAGGGTTAACGAGTTGAGTTGGTGTTGAAATTGGTTATATGTTGTTATGAGAAATTATGTGATTTTTATATAATTTTTATGCAATTATGAAAGTAAGATGCTAAATGTGAACTATGGTTGTTATTAATGAATTTGGAAGAAAACAATGCGATTTGGTAGTTTCGTTGCAATTGTAGAAGTTTCGAATGGAATATGGAAATGGGCGGAATGGTTTGAATCCTTGGATATTGTTTAAAATGTTATTGAAATATGTTTGGGTAATCTTGAGTTAGTTAATGAATATGGAAAAAAATGTTGATATTAGTTGGATGGTGTGAAGTTAGAATGGAAGAGTTACATTATGTGGAAAGGAAGGGAAAATTTTTGAATTGTTGGAAATGTTGTATGAATTGCTTAGAATGTCTTTAAGTATTGTTGGTATGGATTCGGGTTAGTATTTAAATATATAAGCATCGATGTTGGCTTGAAGGTAAGTCGTCGAGTTGAATTTATGAAAGTTGTTGAATGATGTAAAAGAGAGTTACTATTATTATTTTGCCTTTCGAATTGGTTATCAATGTTACTAGGTTGGTTATTGTTGATTTTGGACGAGTTAAATTCTCGGGTTGGCCTATTTACAGGGGAAATGCTGCCCAAATTTCTGTAGAATTTAGAATTAGTTTGGAATAAATGGCTTAAGTACCTATGGCTAATGTTTGATATTCGTTGGCGTATTCATAGGCCTTGGGGAGCCCGAGGCGTAGGTTGGGATTAACTTTAGTTGGGCAAACTTGGAGCGCGTACGAGGTATGTAAAGAAATCTTTCTTTCTTTTGGCATGCCTTAGTTTTGGATAGGCTAGATTACGAGCCTTTAGGAAAATCCTATGATTCGAAATCCGAGCATGATATGATCTATATATATTCCTTGGCACTCTTATGTTTGATTTGATAAAAGTATGAACCATTACGTCTTTGAAATAATCGCTTTCCGAACTTTGCATAAAAAGGTTTCACTTTAAAGAATTTCGTAATTTGTGAACGCCATATCTTTCACAGAAAGGCTCGGATTGCTTCAATATTTTTGTAGAAGTTTATGTGGCATATAATGAGTATATTTTCCATAGGCGGGCCCGACTCGGGTCAATGCCCGTCCGTGGGTCCCGCGACTTTCCTTTATGTAATTCGGACGACTTTTGAAAGAATTTGGCATGATTAACATTTCGAATTTCAAGTATGGTCATTTACTTATATTTGAGTCTATGATAATGGTTTTATGCATATGGTTACTCATGACTCTGCTCGTGCGTTCTGTTATATCTTTCGCCGGTTCCCGGGCCGGTTCTGTTATCGTGCGCGCTTTGATATACTCCGAAGTTATGCTGTGTTTATGGTTCTCCGAGCTACTCGCAAACGAGGGTCGGGTTCCACATATATTTGGTGTTATGCTGTGTATGGCGTTATGTGGTGATGTGATATGTGACGGGGATACGGAGATTTGAAACTTTCTGGTGTTATGCTGTGTTATGGCGCCATCGACGGGTGGGCGACCATATTCTTCTGTACCCTATGCATTACTTACATATTTTTTTAAAGTAAGCAAATTTTGATATGTTGGATTTGCACTTATGTTTGGTACTTCCATTTCGTTTATGTCTCAGATTTGCTTTCTGTATATTCTGCTTTGCATACTCAGTACATATTTCGTACTGACCCCCTTTCTTCGGGGGGCTGCGTTTCATGCCCGCAGGTACAGACGCACAGTTTGGTGATCTACCCATTTAGGACACCCTCTTCTGCTGTTTGGAGTGCTCTTCTCATTTCAGAGCACACATTTTGGTATATATTCGTTCGCTATGTATATATGTATTTGTTCAGGGGCACGGCGGGGCCCTGTCCCGCCATATGATTTGGTTTGTCTGTTTAGAGGTCTGTAGACGTATTTGTGGGTGTGTGTGCCTACTTCTGTACGGATGTGTTTGCATGACTCTATTCGTTATGGCAGCCTCGTCGGCGTGCATTTTGTATATGTTGTGGCAGCCTTGTCGGCGTGCATTTGTATATGCGTTTTGGGCCGTTGTGCCATTTGACAGCCTTGTCGGCTTTTGATACATTCGATAGCCTTGCCGGCTTTTTGATATATGTATATGCATATGGTTGTGTTTGAAATATGTCTAAGACAGTTTGATATAATTTGAGGCAGCGTGTGATATTTGTGCCTATATACGTTATCTGTATGTGATTAGATTTGGATACGTGTGTTACGATTTGATAGGTTTGTCTGTCTGGGTGTCCAAGTAGGGCACCAGTCGCGGCCCACGGGGTTGGGTCGTGACATCTTAACTGGCCAACATTCCGCCCCATACAACATAGTTGGTCTAACCACCACTTTATAGAACTTGCCTTTAAGTTTTGGTGGCACCTTCTTGTCACACAACACTCCGGAGGCAAGCCTCCATTTCATCCACCCTGCACCAATACGGTGTGTGACGTCATGATCAATCTCCCCATTTCCTTGTATAATAGACCCAAGATACTTGAAACTATCTTTCTTCTGTATGACCTGGGTGCCAAGCTTCACTTCCACGTCAGCCTCATGCATTATATCACTGAACTTGCACTCCAAGTACTCTGTCTTGGTCCTACTCAACTTGAACCCTTTAGACTTCAGAGTTTGTCTCCAAACCTCCAGCTTAGCGTTAACCCCACTGCGAGACTCGTCAATTAGGACTATGTCATCCGCAAATAATATACACCATGGCCCCTCACCTTGAATTTGCCGCGTCAATCCATCTATCACCAAGGAGAACAAAAATGGGCTAAGAGCTGATCCCTGGTGCAACCCCATCACCACTGGGGAGTATCCTCCCATAGTCCTTACCCTGGTCTTGGCGCCATCATACATGTCCTTGATCGCCCTAATGTACGCCATAGGTACACCTCTAGCCTCTAAGCATCTCCATAGAACCTCTCTCGGTACTTTGTCGTATGTTTTTTCTAGGTCGATGGATACCATGTGCAAGTACCTCTTCCTCTCCCTATACTGCTCCACCAGTCTCCGTACAAGATGAATAGCTTCTATAGTTAAGCGCCCTGGAATGAATCTGAACTGGTTCTCTGAGATATACACGCCTCTCCTCACCCTCATCTCCACCACCCTTTCCCACACTTTCATAGTGTGGCTTAGAAGTTTGTCCCTCTGTAGTTGTTGCAACTTTGAATGTCGCCCTTGTTCTTGTACAATGAAATCATTATACTGCATCGCCATTCTTCGGGCATCTTAGCTGTCTTAAAGATGACATTAAAGAGTCGAGTCAACCACTCCAAACCTGCCCTGCCTGTAGTCTTCCAAAATTCCCCAAGAATCTCATCGGGCCCGGTCGCTTTTCCCCTACTCATCTTACGAACAACAACTTTAATTTCCTCAACCTTTATACTCTTACAATATCCAAAATCACGACACCTCTCGGAGTACTCCAAATCTCCCAACACGATATCTCTGTCCCCTTCGTCGTTCAAGAGTTTGTAAAAGTATGACTGCCATCTCCATCTAATGAGAGCGTCCTCCACTAGTACCCTGCCATCCTCTTCCTTGATGCACTTCACCTGATCCGAGTCACGCGCCCTCCTCTCCTTTGCCTTGGCTAGTCGGTACAACTTCTTATCCCCGCCTTTGTCCTCTAGTTCTGCATACAAGCGTTCAAAAGCTGTTGTCTTTGCCATCGTAACCGCTAACTTTGCCTCCTTCATTGCCATCTTATACAACTCCCTATTCGTTCGCTCCTCCTCATCATCCTTGCTTTCTACCAACTTCGCATACGCCACCTTTTTTGCTTCCACCTTCTCTTGAACTTCTCCATTCCACCACCAGTCCCCTCGGTGCCGATCACGGCTACCCTTTGAGACCCCCAGCACCTCTCTAGCTGCTTCCCTAATGCAACTGGCCGTCCTATCCCACATGTCGGTCCCCCCACCCCCCCCCCCCCCCCCCCAGGCTCCCATAGCCCTCAACTTCTCCCCCATCTTCAGGGCACCCGTCATGGTCAAGCTCTCCCATTTGATCCTAGGCATGTCATCCACGACCCTCTTTCTCTTCCTCATCTTGATTTCCAAATCCATCACCAATAGCTTATGCTGGGTCGTTAGATTCTCACTCGGAATCACCTTGCAGTCTTTACAAAGCCCTTTATCGTCCTTCCTAAGGAGTAAAAAGTCTATCTGCGTCTTAGCCTCTGAACTATGAAAGGTTACCAAGTGCTCCTCCTTCTTCGGGAAAATCAAATTGGCTACCACACGCCCAAAGGCTTTTGCGAAATCCAATAGTGCAACTCTTCCTCCGTTCCTGTCCCCGAAACCACAACCTCCATGCACATCGTCATATCCCCCCGAAATTGACCCAATGTACCCATTGAAATCTCCTCCGATGAATAGCTTCTCAGTGGGCGGTATACCTCCCACCATCTCGTCCAAATCCTCCCAAAAATGTATTTTCTCCTCCTCGCCCAAGCCCGCTTGCGGCGCGTCATATATGTAAACACGTGATTTTTGACCCTCACGAGACGTTTTCACTATTTTATTAACTAATTTTTCTTTTTAGTCTAATCTTGGACATTTTTAACTTTTATTAAAAATTACTGAGAGTAAATTCAAGTGTATGTTTTTGCGTAGTGTTTGGTGCAACATGACAGAGGAAAATGTGTTAAAGCCCGAATCCATGCTTACTTTTCTTAGTTCATTACACGACATTTAATGTTTCACTTTTTTGTGGATGTACATGTATCCAGCTTTGTGCGGACTCACATTAATAAATTCAAAAAAGGTAATACAAGACTAGAAGATTTAAAAAATCATAAATGATATTAAACCGCTACTGAATAGTAGTGATGCAAGGCTAGATAAGGTAAGTGTTTTAGATCCCTAGTGGCTAGTTAAGAACCATGTTAATTGATCCTTTGTTTTCCTATATGTACCCATATCAGACAGGAGTGATGGGTACTGCTACATTTTTGTAAGGATTCTTCAAAATACAATGCATATTTGCAAAAAAACTGCAGATACTTATGAATACCTGTATCAGCTATGTGCCGTAAATATGTAACACATTCCATATTATGTGATAATCATGCTGTGTAGAATCATATTTTCTGTAGTGGGGACATGTTTTGGCTTCTTGGAAACCAATAAGCTATCGATTGCCATTTGTTCACTCATGCAGTTCGACGGGTTAACTTCCCATTTAGATAGATAAGGGTTTGTGAGAGTTATGGGTTCATTGGGTTTGAAAGTTAAATTGACATCTCTATTGCTGCCTATTGAAATCTACCTATGTATTTGGCTAGGATTTTAATAGAATCTAATACCCATAAGTCCCAAGGAATTGGGTTCGTCACAAACATTTGTGCTATAAATTGTGTTAATATTTTTCCGATTTTCTATTTTTTGTGCTATAATTTGCAAGTAATATATAGCATGATCCATAATTTTACTTGATAAAAAAATTATAATGCACTCACTCTTTTCTTCCCATTTTCAGATCTCTGGGCATAAAAGGAAGAATACCCCACCAAGAAATGGTCGGACCTCAAAGAGGCGTCGATTGTGTTTAGGACCACAGCATTGATTTTGTATATGCTTTAAGCTTTTGTACTTCCACTTTCTGATTTTCCATAGAACTTTAAGCTTCGAAATTGTTCTTTCTGCATTTGGCAAGATCAGTTGACACTTCTTAAATTGTTCTTTCTGCATTTGGCAAGATCAGTTGATACTTCTTAAATTGTTCTTTCTGCATTTGGCAAAATCAGTAGGATATTTCATGCTCTTATTTTCATTATTTGTTAAACTTTGAAATTTCTAAAAAGAAACAACTTTTTGAATAGCCTTCAGAGAGTCGTTTGGTTACTGTGATTGATGGATAAGAATATCTCATATGTTGGATATCCCACTAGATTAGTTATTCCACCTTTTATATGGAATAATTAATCTCATCATTTTAGTACGAAACGTAATCAGAGTACTAAGAGTAAGCTTTTTTCTTATTGGGTCGGGTCTTTCCCTGTTGTTCTGTTCCCGCCAAGGAAAAATAGTTTTGGTATAAAAATTTAGTATCCCTTATTCTTTATTTGGTTATTAATTTTGGGATAAGTTATCCCAGGATTAAATATGATACTGAGATAAGTTATTCCTGAAGGTGGGTGAAATAACAATCCCAGGATAAACAATAAAAGTGACAATAATAACCTGAGGTCCCTCATATCTTTTTTCTAATAAATAAGGTAGAGGGTATTTTTTTAAACAAATAGTTTTTTCTTATGCTATGTAAGTTACTTTTAAAACGACAAACCAAATAAAGGTTAAAAACACACCTCAAGTATCATTTATATTTTTAGTTTACAACCTAAACTATCACCAATTAGTTTGCAAAATACATCTCAAACTATCAGTTATTCACTTTTCCTACCTAAACTATAGCCAACTGATTTGCAACAACTGATAGTTAAGATGTGTTTTTGCAAATTAGTGATAATTTAGATAGGAAACTAAAAAAAGGTTATACTTGAGTATGTTTTTGACCCTAAACCCAAAATAATAGGCTGAAGTGGTGAAAACACCCCTAAACTTGGCACGATTTATTACTTTAGTCCCCGAACTATTGCCACCCTTAAAAACACCCCTAGTCTTTAACTTCATATATTAATATTATTGCTATTATTTGTATTAGTAAGGATTAATTCAAGCCAATAAGATGTTCGCCATGTATTTGCAATATAATATATTGGACATTGTTATATAAAATTTTATTTACTAATATGAAGATGTAAGTAATAAAATTGAAATTCTAAAATATTTTACTATGAAAAGTAGATAATTATAAGAATCTTTTTACTTTTTTATTTTCCTACAAACTTTAATATTGTCTAAGAGAAAATAGAAACATAAAATTTAACTTTTAATAAAAAGCGGGACCTTAAATTTTTGGAGGCCTGAAGCAAAGGCTTTACTTGCCTCCTCCCTGAGCTATCCCAATTTAGAAGTGAAATCATTCACTTCAGAAAACAACAATAAAAAAAAAAAAGGTAAAAAGTTTGATGGTGATAGATTTACTTTCAAGAATCTAAAAATCAAGCCTGAAAGTATTCACAAAGAGAGATCCAATGTTCAAATATAAATAGCTCGCTGGAAAAATGCATTAGCTGATGTGATCTTTATCTTGTTTATTTAGCAGTCTTATGCACTACTACTTCTACTATGATGATTTATAGTTGTAGAGGTTACACATAAACCTTCGTTCCTTTTTTCACTTCAACAGTCAAGATTTATATGGAAGAAAATTGAAAGCATTTGTTTTGTGCATATACATTTGACAACACATTATGCTAGATGCAACCGTGCCACCGAATAATTTGATGTCATCCCACAAGGTTTACAAATATATGTGCTTACATTCATTTGCAAATTAAAGGAATGCTGATGATCGATTCGGCGCTTTGATACGATCAACTATAAAGTACTCTGCATTGGCACGCTAACATTAAGTACCATATATGAGATAGAGATAGTTTCTTCATTGAATGGTGATTGAAAGCAGTCTCATCATCTTGTATCTAGCTTGCCTTTTAAATTGTCATACAACAAATAATCCTGACTTTGTGCTAGACGGGGGTGTGATCTACTAGGATATATGATCCGTGTGAGCTCTTAAGTAGTGATTTATGATATATCGATCCAAAAGTAGAGATGAGGAAAATATACAACGATTGGAATTGCCTACACTAAGATGACGAAGAAATCGCCCTTTTAAGTTTGTGCGAGGGAAAAATCTTTTGCTTCTTGTAACCCGCTTGGTTGCTATGCGTACGTTGACCATTCTACCCTTGCTAGTACTTTCCCGAGTTTGGGAATGAGCGGACCTAAATAAATTGGGGTGTGTTTTATGTTATGTTTTGCGACTTATAAGTGACTCTGTGATGTGTTTTTTAACTTGGTTTATTTGTTGGCTTGTGTTCATAGGACCTTAGAATGATTTTGAGAGACTAAGTATAAAAATATAGAAAAATTCATGCTCACAGCCTAAAAGGCATCGCTGTAGCAGAACTTTCGCTGCAACAAGATCGCAACAGCAGCGATGGGTGGATTTCTTAAAGGCTCGCTGCAGCGAAGCAGCGGTCCTCATTAAGTCAGAAACCCGAAGTTAAATACCTTATTTCAACCCCACTCCTCACGTAACTCCAAAAACAGTTCCCAAGAACCCTTGAGGTGAATTTTCTAAGGCAAGGTCAATACTCTTCATCAAGGTAACTTTCCACCATTAATCTCATTAATTCTTTGATTGTATTAACTCCTAGCACCAAATAAAAAGCTAGTTTGGGGAAGAATTGAAGGATTAGAACACCTACGTTCATGGAACCCTAGAATATTAACGGGTTATTGTTTATTGTTGTTTATTGATTGTTTAAACATCTAAGGATAGAGATTATCACTTCATAGCATGAGAAGTGGATATTCAATGATGGGAATTGTTTGTTGAGTTCCAATAAGAATGAAAACTTTAGCTAAAATCAGATTTGTAGGGTTGAAATGATTAGAGAACCCATTAATTGATTCAATATGATGCTTGAGACTAGCATTAGGATGATTATTGTTACACCTCAGAAATTTCTCCATACTTGTATGATGAGTGGAATGATGAAAAGTTTGAGTGTATGGTGTTTGTTAAGGCGGGAATGGCTGATTATGAAGTTTTGGAAAATAAGAAAGTCGCGAAATTTTTTTCTGTCCAGTGGTCGTATATGGCACTATACGGCCCGTAAAGTGATTTACGGACCGTATAGTGCAATCGTCCTCCAGCTTGTCCAAAATCTCAACTTTCTGTAAATTGTGAAAATGGTTAAAAACGACTTGGAGGACGGCCCGTAAACTGGTTTACGGACCGTAAACCTTAGTCGTAAACTGCCATGTTCCTCAGCCAAAACTTTCTGTCTTTGAAATGGTTAAATACGGCCATGGAGGACGGACCGTAAATCAAAATACGGTCCGTATATGGTGATTTACGACCACTGTTCATCCCGACAAGAATTCATTAAAGATCAGTTTTTGTGATTATTAAAAGGGACTTGGACTTCAACTCATTTCATTATTCATCCATACAACTCAAGGACATTCTAGAACTCTCCAAATATTTCCTCCACAAGAATTCAAGAGAATCAAAGGGAATATCAAGATCATCACCACTAAATTCTTGAAAATAAGTGTAAGAACACATCAAAGGATCTTCTAAATCAAGAAATTCCCAAGAAGGTGGAACTAGGGTTTTGGCTAATTGAAGTATTTCAACTTAAGGATTGTTCAACCATCACCCACGGTAAGTTTCATGATTTTTCCATGTTGTTTGAAGTATTGGAAAGCCTAGACACTTGAAATGTAGAAGAACATAGAAATGGGTCATTATTGAGTGAATAGTGACATAAATGAATGATAGTGGAATTGAACTATGAATATTGAAGTGTTGTGAATACAAGTACGTTATAAATGATGTTTATATCATGAAACAAGCATTAAATGCGTGAAAACGCAAGGATGAGCTAGAAGTAGAAATAAGGGAAAATTGGAGGAAAATGGTGGATTTTGCCAAATGTACGTAAATGACGATTGTCGATGATGATATTGCAAGTAATATTATGAATGTTGGGAGTTGATATAAAACATGAGAAAAATGGTATGAGCGAAGGAAGCGTTGTCCGACTGTTCCTAGAATTAGCTATGCGTTCTTGTAGTTAGTTTACTAATGTTGATACGAATTCTCTTATGAAGGTAACGACGTGATATCGACGGAGAACAAGTGAGCGATATCTTAGCTAAACGGCCAAGGTATGTGAGGCTATTCCCTTTCTTTCAAAGGCATGATCCCTAGCTTACGATTTCATAAATGCTCCCATCTTTCCCTTGCTATCAAAGGTTAAAAAGTCTAAGATTCCGAAGCATGATTTCCTTCTTGATATTCCATAAATGTTTTCCAAGTACTCCTATTTTCCAAAACCAAAGGTTGTGATTATGTGAGTTCTTATGATAACGACGAAGGATATTTTTTTTCAATGACAACGATGATGTCAAAAGTGAGAATATCATTATGATGACTATGATGAGAACGATCTTATGTTTAAAAGTTTCAAGTTTACGATTTCAAGGACTATATGAGAACGTCGAGCTATTTACTGATTTCTCAATTTATTCATGGATGGTGACTTTATTTCTAAATCTTCCAAAGTATATGAATGGATGCCTTATGAAGTTCATGATTTTATTCTATGCTTTCTTTTAATGCTATTCTTCATTGATAGTCTCGCCTTATAATAATTGTTCTTTCAAGGTGAGACAAAGCGACGATGATTACTCCATAACATAATCGGAGGCTTTCGACCTTACGTCACTCCGACGTACTTACAACTTTTCCTTGGGCTCTCAAGCATTCTATGTATATTATGTATGTATATATATGATATGAAAATGATTTCAGGGGAAATGGGGAAAGGTGAGGCGCTATAGACGCATATCCACCTGGTCAGCTGGCATATCATGTTCTCATCCCGGACGCGGGATGCCCCCGGACGCGGGATGCCCCCGGACGCGGGATATATGGGTTATGGATCGGGTCGTACGTTCCTCGACACTAACTTATTATATTTATGGATCGGGCCGTACGTTCCTCGGCACTAACATATGATGACATATGGATCGGGCTGCGCGTTCCGCAACAATTTACTATATGATGCTTTATGAGTATGCATGCATGGATCCGCCTTATGAGGCAAGCAGTTATCGATTATCTCCTTGTACTTATTTTACTTTCTTATTCTTACTTTATTTCTTGATGTATGCCTTACATACTCAGTACAATGCTCGTACTGACATCCTTTTCTTTGGATGTTGTGTTCATGCCCACAGGTAGACGGGAAAGCGGTCCAGACTGATAGGAGTCACTAGCCGAGCTGAAGAGCACTCCATCTTCCGGAGGTGCTAATTGGTAGTTCCTTTTGTGTATATATTTTTATGCCACTCAATAGAGGCTCATAGATGCTCGATGTGGGTTGTGTGGTTCCACAACGTAGGTAGTACGCATGTGTATAAGTATATTGAAATATGTTTTTGTATTAACGCGTTATATTTTTGTAATGAAAAGAAAATCCTCTTTTTAAAGTTAACCGGAAATAGACGAATGATTGTTAAATGGGTTAGGTAAATGATAGTACGAGCGGTGCTCAGTGGTTAGCCTCGGGTACCCGTCGCGGCCCCTAGCCAGGTCGTGACAATTATGATCCTAAGGATAATTAACCCATTTGATTAAGGGTAGAATTAGTGGGCTTGTCATCCCTAATTTGTTATTGTTAAGTTGATGATCCTTTACTTTCTTAGAATTGTAATTCTAGACTTTGAACATTCCGAAGCTTTGACGAAAGGAAAAGCTATTGTAGAGTGATTGCATTTTTCCAGTTCGGCTTCAAGCTAGGTTACGGTATACTTGAGTTAGACTTTGATTAGTTGATTGTATAAGTCGTAGAATCTATGGGAGAAAGCATGTCTACGGACTTCGGACATGGAGTTTGGGTGATTGTTGTTAGTTGTATTATTAAATTGTGTGAAGTGTTTATCCATTGTTGAGGTTAATAAACTTGAATTATATTCTTGAGAAAATTACAAGGAAGGCGTTCATATATACCCTACAGAGATGATTGAGATAGCTTCATATTATATTATCATTGAGCAGATTATTTATGGGTCTTAATGTGACTTGTGTTATTTGGTTATACTTCATTGATGTTGACTTGATACGTGTTCTTGAGTCATTCCTTGTGATTTGATTATGAGACGTTGTTGATGATGATGGAAATGGAACATATACATCTTTTAAGGCACATTTTACAGGGGGTGATGATGTAGCCTAGTGTGAGCTTGTGGTCCGACGTTCGTTCCGGAATGAGTGGTACATGGACACCATGGGTCCCCTGCAGGTCATGTTTATTTGGGAAAAACATTGCCATTTAGCATGTGGGTACCAATATGTGACAGAGTTGGAACTTTATTGTTTATTCGAAATAGGCTCAAATATGCCATCGAACTATCGGAAATGGCTCATTTATGCCACTCGCCAATAGTTTGGCTCATTTACTCCATCAAACTATCGAAAATGGCTCATTTACACCACTCATCAATAGTTTGGCTCATTTATGCCATCGTTGTTACCAAAATGACTCATCCATGTCAATTTTTCGTTAACGCACGTTTTACAATACCAGATATGACACGTAGCATCCAACTAGATTATGGTTGTGGGTGGGTCGGGTGTATGGCTCAAATTTTTTATTAATTTGAGATTTAAAATTGAGCTGGTTTAATTAACCTCTAATATTAAACCAGCCCAATTTTAAATCCTGAATTAATAAAAAATTCGAGCCATACACTTGACCTACCCACAAACATAATCTAGTTGGAAGCCATGTGTCATATCTGGTATTGTAGAACCGACATTAATGCAAAATTACCATGGATGAGTCATTTTGGTAACGACGATGACATAAATGAGCAAAACTATTGAGGAGTGGCATAAATGAGCCATTTCCGCTAATTCAATGGCATAAATGAGCCAAACTATTGAGGAGTGGCATAAATGAGCCATTTCCGATAATTCGCTGGCATATTTGAGCCTTTTCCGTTATTTATTTTACTTATTTGGCTTCAGCTTTAGTGTTTCATTGTTGATAATTGGTGACTTATTCTGGAAGTGGATTATTTGAGGATCTTATTCGTGACACATGTTTGTTGTGCCTGTCTGCCTATTTCATTTATTTTATGTATGTATGCATGATACTAATCTTATTCAGCCTATGATACCTACCAGTACGTATTGTTTGTACTAGCCTACACTTGCTACAATTTTTTTGTGAGTGCAGATTTTGAGCCAAAGACGTCTTCCAGACCTCGCATCAAGTTGAGGTTATTCGTTACCAAGATCAAAGGGTGAGCTCCTATCCGTGCCATGCCGCCTGAAGATCTTTCCTTAATAGCTAGATTTCCGCACTTGCTATTTAGTTTATTTTATTGTCAGACATTTTATTCTATTATTCGTGAGCAATGTTTATTAATTGGTTTAAGTAGTTGGAATTGGCTTGATAATGGGTTAAGGGATTGGTTTGCCCACTATAGGACTAGTGTGGGTGCTACTCACGTCTGTTTGGATCGTGACACTTTGTCATAAAGTATTACTATAAGCTTTATAGTAATACTATAAATTTTTATTTAGCTACATAATTTGTTTGGTGTTTCCCCTTCCCACTAGTTATATGCCATTAATTGCTTTATCTTTTGCATCGATATGAAAGTGGTGTTGACACCTAATTTTGGCTCGACGTGCTTAAAATTAACGTTTTGGGAGGCTCTGATTCGTTAAAGAGCACGAAATACATTTTTTACACATTTTTACACTTTTTCAACAATTTATTGATGATTATCATTATTTTGGGAATTTTATCAATTTATTGTCATTTTTTCAAGAATCATTATTTTGCACATGTATAGCACAATACTACCATTTTCGTGCAATTAATAATTGTTTCTTAATTTTATAGCAATACATTTTCATATCATAGACATTAATGTTTATATTTTATACTTGCGTTATTATTTATACATGTATTAATTAACTATATTTTAGTACAGTCTGACAGTGCAGAGAAAATCGAAGTAATTAATTTTTTAACGCAGAGTAAAATCCGATCAAGTCAAGGTTTCATCATTTTTTAAAAAAAAAAGGGATTAAGGTAAGCATTGAGGAGAGAAAAGGGTGCAATCTTCTATTCTTTGGACAAAACAGGGGCCATTTTGCATTATAAGAAAAGGGAGTGGGTATTCATCTTCTACATAATACACACACACACACAAAACACTGATTTTTTTTTTCCCTCTCTTTTGAAACCCTAAACATTCTTTTCTCCCCCCTCTCTCTTTCCAGCCGCCGCCCACTCTTCACACCGGAGCTCCGAGCTCCGGTGAACTTCCTCACCACACCTCAACCAAACACTACGCCACCAAACCACTTCATCTTCCCCTTTATCCATCGCTGCGACCAGCGAGCTCCACCAAAAAACGACGCACCAAACCACCCCACACACCATCACGACAACACCTCCATCAACCACCATTTCCCCACCACTTCGTCTCTCTTTCGCCTACGCAACCAGGCCGCCACTGCAACCACACCTCTATCATTAGCCCTTTTTATTTGCTTTCCCCTCTTTCCCGTCACTACTACAACGAGATACAACTAGCCACCAGCGACCAAACGCCACGCCAACAACAACAAAAACAACCCCTTTTTTTTATTTTCTTCATTGCTCTGGCGAGGAACAACCAAACACCATCAGCACCATCGCGAACCAGTCGCTTTCTGGAATAATATGTCATCGAGGCCATGTTTGAGATGATGTTTAAATGGCCTCCAAGCTGGTGAATTTGCTTCTGATATAGATTTAGTGTTAATTTATCATTTCTTGATGCAGCTTTATTTTTCTTCCTCTGTTTAAAAAATCGAAACGTTATGCCTAATTTGGCTTTTGCCAGTTCCATTTGTTGCTTCCAGCTATTATATTCTTTGGCTGTGTGTGGAAGCGACAAGATGTACATAGGAACCATTCTTCTTGCTCCCCTTCCCCTTTCTCTCTTTTTCACGTTTTAGTTTTGCTCTATTTTAGGTTGTGAATGTTCAGATCTAGCCGGACAGAATAAAACTCCGGCGTAGCTCTAATTTCTCCGACGATCCTCAAATTTTGTTCATGATTATTTTTTGCTCCAAGCATTACCATTGCTGATTGGTTTTGCTATTAGTTCTGTTACTGCGTAATGATGTTAATGTTGGGTTGTTGTTCTGTTTGACTGATGGTTGCTCCACAAGGGATTGATTTTATTCTCCGTTAATTATTTTGTGACACTTCCCTGACAATCTCTATCATTTTTTCAATGGTTTTACTACTGTCGATGTTGCTAATTATTTGGACTGATTTTACACATTTTTACATTATTTTTACAAATAACATTGTTGGTTTTGTGCCCGGAAAATACTTCCAACGGTCAACTGTATTGTTACATTTTTTGTCAACTTTATTTAAATTCATTTGGGCGAATACTAAACCCAAGTGGCCGATGAAGAAATTTCCGTCGATTTCCAAGGCCTTCCATGTACAAAGACGGGTTTTTATTTTATTTTAAGTTTATTCATTATTTATTTAATTCATCCAAGAGTTATTTATTTTCTTACTAACATTTTTATTAAGTCTCACGCAGGTATCCGGAGTTACTTTTTGAAGATGACACTCAAAAGAAGTTCAAATAGCTTCTTATATTTTACATTATTAAATTATACAAGCATAAAATATAGTGAAACTTTACTTTTTAGGGTGCCGGTTGGTGGTATTTATTTACGATCTGCTTAGGTGATTTAAATTTTATGTGTTTTAGACAAATTAATATTAGGTAGTTATTATTTTCATAGCTAATATTCTTATAGTTATCATGTTTCGCTAGAGTTTTAATTCAATAGCTTGGCACACTTAAGTAAATAAAATAGGGTGATTTGCCTCAATATTTAGGCTTTAGAACATACTCTCATAATTAATTGATTAGGCGTACATACTTAGCTAGTTAAATTAGTTAACTCACCTTGAGTGCAAAATAATTTCATGTGCATTCTTTATACCCTTTTCACATACCCAAGCTTCTAAGTTACACATAACTTTTTTTTTTTTTTAAAAATAATTATTATATCACATATGTATAAAATATGTATTGCATGATTATTTATGTGAATAGTCATATTAGTTATTCTTTAGTCCTAATTCTATTAATTTTTGTAATTAATAATCAAGACATTTTACACATCCCTCGTATAGTTAAATTGGTCCAGCCGGGAACCACATTTGTGGATTCTGAAGGATGCCTAACACCTTCCCTTCGGAATAATTTGAACCCTTACCTAGAATCTCACTTATTTTCGTAGACCATGTTAAGCTGCATATATTAATAATTTATAGGTACCCTAGTATACCTTAAATGCTAGGTGACGACTCTGTACATAATTAACTATTTCAGAGTTCCATAAGTTGTGCTTTGTTTAGCCTTCGGTTAAAATGGGGTGCAACAACATGGCGACTCTGCTGGGGAACACTTAGGTTCTAACCATATGGATTCAATTTGTTATTCGAGGTATGTTATCTTTATTTCAGTTTTTGTATATATTTTACTTGCCTGTATTTATTCATCATATATATCCTTCCCCTTGTTCCCTTATTTATTTACGTACATATCTGCTTTTAATTTCATACACTTTATTATTACCTTTTTTACTAGCAAGTTTTGTTTACCATACTCATTTTTTACTTTATTGTAAATTATGCATCTTGCTTTTACTGTTTCTCTTTAATTGCTATCTTTTGGTGGTTTTATATTAATATTCATATGTGTTATCGGTTTATATAAAATGGCATGCCGTTCATATTTCCTCCACTTCTGGAAAACTCACACTATCACACGTACACGCGAGGTGTGTTTTGCGCACCCGCGAATTTTTTTCGTAGAATCCAAATTTTAGGAGAGTTGGCGTAAGCGCGGGGTGCCCGAGTAACGGGGACTGCGTAGCCTTCTCACTCGAGTAGTCCGCTCGGGAGCCTTGTGTCATAGGAAAACCAACTCTTAGAATTCCTAGGTTACTGTACATCCCATTTTGCAGTTATTTTTAGTTAGGTTGAATTTTATCTTTTATTTCGAACATTTTTTTCATTTTTTCACATACTCTTTATTTGTTACATGTTTTGTTTTTAAATAAATATTGTTGTTATTTGCTTTGCATTACCTTAGCACTTTATCTAACTATTTTTTATTTGACTTGCGTTGAACCCTGCATTTTGTAAAATGTTTTTTCTTCAATCATGCATTTTATACCCTATCTGCAAGAACTACGCACACCTGATTCTCTTCTTTGATGAGATACGTAGGCAGCCCTTTTGGGTTCGGTATTCATTATTCAAAAAATAAAAAAAAAATCCTTTATTTTGAAAATCACAAAAATATTTTATTTCTTTCTATCCTATCTGCAAGAACTACGCACACCTGATTCTCTTCTTTGATGAGATACGTAGGCAGCCCTTTTGGGTTCGGTATTCATTATTCATTATTCATTATTCATAAAAAAAGAAAAAAAAATCCTTTATTTTGAAAAAAATCACAAAAATATTTTATTTTCTTTCTATCCTATTTGAACGAACTACGCGCACCTGATTCTCATCAAAGATGAGATACGTAGGCAACCCTTTTTGGGTTCGGTACCCCTTATTCAAAAAATACAAAAAAATATTTTTTAGATTCATATCTTTGACTTGGTTGGTAACAACACAGTTAGAATGTGCATAGGAAATAAGCAAGTAACAATCCAAATGATGGACAGGACTGACTTCGTGGTAAACTATAGATTCTTTTGGTACATCTCATTCACACTTTAAGTGACACTTGAAAATTCTCTTACATGCTTGTAAGACAAGAACAAAACCAACCTTATTGTTTCATGTGCATTGTGTGGTGAGCTTTAGATAGCGTTCAATTGCATTGCATTGTGATCTAGAACTTGGCCTGAATGTCTGTTGAGGCGAAATTATGAGTAACACTCAGCATAGAAAAGGATCGTAGGCCTTCTTTGACCCGTTTGAGCCTTTCTAGCCTACCAAATGACATTATCCCTAGCATTCCCCCTTTGAACCTAAAGCCTTTTCTTTTACCACCACATCATAAGCCTATACCATTTCTGAGTGCTTACATGCACTATCTCTCTCTTGGCCCAACCTCCCTGAGCGCACTAAAACGTGCAACCGCGGATAGAGATCTGAGCTGAAGCCAAAAAAAAAAAAAGAAAAAGGATTCGACTGTCGCAGAAAAACAAAGACTAAGAACGACCTCCAAAGCAAGGAGGAGCCCACAAAAACACAAAAAAAAAAAAAAAAAACCTCAGTCATTCGGGATCTCGGACATACAACCCGTTATTCCTTTTTATTTTTCACACTCAGGCATACAACCCGGAATTAGTATCAAGACCCCGGGCATACAACTCAGGCCAATTCTCTTAATCCCCACAGAGTCTCGGGCATGCAACCCTAAACTCAAAAAAAAAAAAAAAAAAAAAAAGGGCTTTAAACTTGCAAAAGAGGTCGCACAAGTACAAAAGAAAGGGACAATAAAACAAAGTAGATCAGCGTCAGAGCACACAAATACTAAGCACAGACATAGTGCAACACTTAGAGAAGGATTAGTCACTCCTTACCCAAATAATATCCTACCCTTTTCCCAAGCCTACATTACAACCCCATAACAAGCCCTACGTGATTCTATGCTAAGGTTTCTCTCATTAGTGGATACTTACATGACGGCCAAGCTTATGGTATCACAATTGCAAGTATTGAACATCTTTCTCAGTTTGAGTATACTTCTCTAGACGTCCCAAAGTTCAAAAATACTGAATACATGTGAAAAGAGACTTTCTTTCTGGTGAGGGCACTTGAAACATGATGGTAGGTATAGTTCAGAGTCTTTGTTTGAAACAAAATGAACCGATCTTGTCGATCCTTAGGTATGTCTGAGGTACCACTTGAAGCTATAGGAATTACCAATAAGTCGATCTTGGTTTGTTGGACGATAAATAATGGTGAATTCTTATGCACAATACTAATTGTTGGTACCAACTGAAGTCGGGGCATGTTATATCAATCATTGTTATTATTAAAAAAAAAAACAAATTTGCTGGATTTTGCTTTCGTGATTTTGTTATTTTTTTTTCTTAATTTTGTTTTTTATCGTTGCACAGTAAATATAGTTCAATGTTGTTGTGTTGTTACTAACTCTACGAGGTATCGACATCTGGTATTACCATGAAAGATCCTCGTATTTCTCCGCTGAAGCATGAAATTGGGAGAACATTTTTGAGTAGCTTAAAAAAAAAAAAAAAAAAAAAAAAAACAAGTGCACATCACTTTCCGCTGGAAGTATGCGAATATTTGTTTGTTTAAACTGGGACAGAATTTTTGAGGGGGCCCTCAAAAATTCCACCAATGGCACATTTTGAGAGAAAAGGCACGGGCTCATCCGGCCCCACAGTAGGACACTGCATTGGCTCGTCCAGCCCCACAACAGGACATCGAGGGCGTCATAGTCTAAAGGCATCATTCTCATCGCCTAAAGGCACCATTTCATGGCCCAAGGACCTTACCTTCTGCACTTCATTCGCGCCGAAGCAAAGGCGTTACCCTCCACACCAGCATTGCTTTATTATTTTCAAATGCCTCTGCGTATGCTCGCAGCCGCATTGCATTGCACCTGCATTGCTCACCGCCTTTTATTACTGCCTGGGCCATGCACCGCCCTTTTAAATTTCTGCATAAGGCTGTGCACCGCCTTTCATATGATGCATGGGCTGCGCACCGCCCTTTGCATCGCTTTCATATATTACATGGGCCATGCACCGCCCTTTGTAATTTCTGCATAAGGCTGAACACCGCCTTTCATATATTACATGGGCCATGCACCGCCCTTTGTAATTTCTGCATAAGGCTGAGCATCGCCTTTCATGTTGTATGGGCTGCGCACCGCCCATTTAAATTTCTGCATAAGGTTGCTCACCGCCTTTCATATGTTACATGGGCCATGCACCGCCCTTTGTAATTTCTGCATAAGGCTGAGCACCGCCTTTCATATGATGCATGGGCTGCGCACCGCCCTTTGCATCGCTTTCATATATTACATGGGTCATGCACCGCCCTTTATAATTTCTGCATAAGGCTGAGCACCGCCTTTCATGTTGTATGGGCCATGCACCGCCCTTTGTAATTTCTGCATAAGGCTGAGCACCGTCTTTCATATGATGCATGGGCTGCGCACCGCCCTTTGCATCGCTTTCATATGTTACATGGGCCATGCACCGCCCTTTGTAATTTCTGCATAAGGCTGAGCACCGCCTTTCATATGATGCATGGGCTGCGCACCGCCCTTTGTATCGCTTTCATATGTTACATGGGCCATGCACCGCCCTTTGTAATTTCTGCATAAGGCTGAGCACCGCCTTTCATATGTTGCATGGGCTGTGCACCGCCCTTTTGTAATTTTTGCATGGGCTGCGCACCGCCCTTTTGTAATTTCTACATAAGGCTGAGCACCGCCTTTCATATGTTGCCTGGGCTGCGCACCGCCCTTTTTGTAATTTATGCATAAGGCTGAGCACCGCCTTTTATATGTTGCACGGGCCGCACACCGCCTTTTGAAAATTTCTGCATAAGACATCGCACCGCATCTGCCTTGTTTTATTATTATTTTCTTAATGCCCCTGCGTATGCTCGCAGCCGCATTGCACTGCACCTGCATTGTTTTATTGTTTTCAAATGCCCCTGCGTATGCTCGCAGACGCATTGCACCGTACCTGCATTTGTTAGTTTTAAATGCCCTGCGTATGCTCGCAAATGCACTGCACATACATTGCATCATTACTTTGCGAATGCTCGCAAACACACTGCACGTGCATTGCATTATCACTTTCAGATACCCTTCAAACGCATTGCATCATGCCTTAAAAAAAAAAGTCCATTAGTTATCACCTTTCGAACTACATTGACCTGATTCTCGTGATTGACGAGATATGTAGGAAGCTCTATGCAGAGTTCGGTCACATCAGGGCGAGAATCATTCTTTCCCCGGCAAGTATACAATCTTGCACCCCCCAGCATCTCGTAGCTCGATACTGGGGCAATTTTGGAAGCGACGACGTGGGTACGCGAACGTTTTTTTTCGGCCCTGAACAATCCTTCCCTTTTATCATTTTTTTCTTTTTATCACAACCCTGCCGACGGACTGAGAGTATTATCAAAGCTCTACCAACGTTTGGCCTCTTTCTCCGTACATATCCTTTTAGCAATTCTTTGTCGGGCCAAAATAGGCTACATGTCAACGTCTTCGTCCGAAAACTCTTTCATCGTCTCCGGTCGAAGAGGGACAAGTTGTTGACACCTAATTTTGGCTCGACGTGCTTAAAATTAACGTTTTGGGAGGCTCTGATTCGTTAAAGAGCACGAAATACATTTTTTACACATTTTTACACTTTTTCAACAATTTATTGATGATTATCATTATTTTGGGAATTTTATCAATTTATTGTCATTTTTTCAAGAATCATTATTTTGCACATGTATAGCACAATACTACCATTTTCGTGCAATTAATAATTGTTTCTTAATTTTATAGCAATACATTTTCATATCATAGACATTAATGCTTATATTTTATACTTGCGTTATTATTTATACATGTATTAATTAACTATATTTTAGTACAGTCTGACAGTGCAGAGAAAATCAAAGTAATTAATTTTTTAACGCAGAGTAAAATCCGATCAAGTCAAGGTTTCATCATTTTTAAAAAAAAAAAGGGATTAAGGTAAGCATTGAGGAGACAAAAGGGTGCAATCTTCTATTCTTTGGACAAAACAGGGGCCATTTTGCATTATAAGAAAAGGGAGTGGGTATTCATCTTCTACATAATACACACACACACACAAAACACTGATTTTTTTTCCCTCTCTTTTGAAACCCTAAACATTCTTTTCTCCCCCCTCTCTCTTTCCAGCCGCCGCCCACTCTTCACACCGGAGCTCCGAGCTCCGGTGAACTTCCTCACCACACCTCAACCAAACACTACGCCACCAAACCACTTCATCTTCCCCTTTATCCATCGCTGCGACCAGCGAGCTCCACCAAAAAATGACGCACCAAACCACCCCACACACCACCACGACAACACCTCCATCAACCACCATTTCCCCACCACTTCGTCTCTCTTTCGCCTACGCAACCAGGCCGCCACTGCAACCACACCTCTATCATTAGCCCTTTTTATTTGCTTTCCCCTCTTTCCCGTCACTACTACAACGAGATACAACTAGCCACCAGCGACCAAACGCCACGCCAACAACAACAAAAACAACCCCCTTTTTTTTTTTTTTTCTTCATTGCTCTGGCGAGGAACAACCAAACACCATCAGCACCATCGCGAACCAGTCGCTTTCTGGAATAATATGTCATCGAGGCCATGTTTGAGATGATGTTTAAATGGCCTCCAAGCTGGTGAATTTGCTTCTGATATAGATTTAGTGTTAATTTATCATTTCTTGATGCAGCTTTCTTTTTCTTCCTCTGTTTAAAAAATCGAAACGTTATGCCTAATTTGGCTTTTGCCAGTTCCATTTGTTGCTTCCAGCTATTATATTCTCTGGCTATGTGTGGAAGCGACAAGATGTACATAGGAACCATTCTTCTTGCTCCCCTTCCCCTTTCTCTCTTTTTCACGTTTTAGTTTTGCTCTATTTTAGGTTGTGAATGTTCAGATCTAGCCGGACAGAATAAAACTCCGGCGTAGCTCTAATTTCTCCGACGATCCTCAAATTTTGTTCATGATTATTTTTTGCTCCAAGCATTACCATTGCTGATTGGTTTTGCTATTAGTTCCGTTACTGCGTAATGATGTTAATGTTGGGTTGTTGTTCTGTTTGACTGATGGTTGCTCCACAAGGGATTGATTTTATTCTCCGTTAATTATTTTGTGACACTTCCCTGACAATCTCTATCATTTTTTCAATGGTTTTACTACTGTCGATGTTGCTAATTATTTGGACTGATTTTACACATTTTTACATTATTTTTACAAATAACATTGTTGGTTTTGTGCCCGGAAAATACTTCCAACGGTCAACTGTATTGTTACATTTTTGTCAACTTTATTTAAATTCATTTGGGCGAATACTAAACCCAAGTGGCCGATGAAGAAATTTCCGTCGATTTCCAAGGCCTTCCATGTACAAAGACGGGTTTTTATTTTATTTTAAGTTTATTCATTATTTCTTTAATTCATCCAAGAGTTATTTATTTTCTTACTAACATTTTTATTAAGTCTAGGTATCCGGAGTTACTTTTTGAAGATGACACTCAAAAGAAGTTCAAATAGCTTCTTAAATTCTCTGTTTATATATATATATATATATATATATATATTTTACATTATTAAATTATACAAGCATAAAATATAGTGAAACTTTACTTTTTAGGGTGCCGGTTGGTGGTATTTATTTACGATCTGCTTAGGTGATTTAAATTTTATGTGTTTTAGACAAATTAATATTAGGTAGTTATTATTTTCGTAGCTAATATTCTTATAGTTATCATGTTTCGCTAGAGTTTTAATTCAATAGCTTGGCACACTTAAGTAAATAAAATAGGGTGATTTGCCTCAATATTTAGGCTTTAGAACATACTCTCATAATTAATTGATTAGGCGTACATACTTAGCTAGTTAAATTAGTTAACTCACCTTGAGTGCAAAATAATTTCATGTCCATTCTTTATACCCTTTTCACATACCTAAGCTTCTAAGTTACACATAACTTTTTTTTTTTTTTTAAATAATTATTATATCACATATGTATAAAATATGTATTGCATGATTATTTATGTGAATAGTCATATTAGTTATTCTTTAGTCCTAATTCTATTAATTTTTGTAATTAATAATCAAGCCTTTTTACACATCCCTCGTATAGTTAAATTGGTCCAGCCGGGAACCACATTTGTGGATTCTGAAGGATGCCTAACACCTTCCCTTCGGAATAATTTGAACCCTTACCTAGAATCTCACTTATTTTCGTAGACCATGTTAAGCTGCATATATTAATAATTTATAGGTACCCTAGTATACCTTAAATGCTAGGTGGCGACTCTGTACATAATTAACTATTTCAGAGTTCCATAAGTTGTGCTTTGTTTAGCCTTCGGTTAAAATGGGGTGCAACAAGTGGTCAGTTGCATATCTTTCTGCATATTACGTACTACCTACACGGAGAATATTTTCAAACTTATTCTATATTCCTTGCACTTACAATTATACTGTTGTTTTCTTTGTTGTTATGATTGTGACGTACTACTGCTGTAATCCCTATTACAACAAGAGTTATTATAGCTGTTAGGATATACTATTAACCATGCGGTTTGATTATAGTATTCATTTGTTCATATGCGTGTCCTTTACTTATATAGTAGACGATTTGGTGTGTGGAGTTTTAGCTCATGCGCAGAAGAAGTTATCAGTTCTTATAAGTTATAAAGTTAATGTTCACAATCAAAGATGAAACTGGGCAAAGTATCTTGATGATTATAGCATAAGATTAAAATATAATCTATCTTGATTATGGGAATGGTTTTATTCCAACTTCTTATGCTAGTACATTTTGTATGTATTGAACGGACCAAGTAGAGATAAGTGTTTTTGTACTGAATATATAAAACAATCTCTCTAGCTCATTAAATGTACTTATACTCTTAGTCTTGATATGATTATTATGATCAATGTGCTTCGTTCATTATTTTGATTTATTAAAAGGTATGACTCAGCTGCGAGTTAATGTATTCCTGGTAAATTGTATAATGGCGAAGTGCATTTGTGAAATAACAATTAGTTGATAGAATCCATGTCTCGACCTTGAGATTGATGATACCCCTTTATGGATGCTTATAAGTTTTCATGTGAAAACCCTGCAGGTGGATTTTGTATCCGTCACATGAAATAAGTTAAGCGGAAGTATAAAGGATTAAATTAGTCGATGAATTAAATTGTCAGTAATTTAATTTATTTGATTGGTATCTGTAATTTTAACATGGGAAGTTAAATAAGTTTTAATGAATGATTTCGAAATTAAACAGAGGAGTGCAATTACAGTTTTTTAGTGGAATAAATTATAATTTATTGTGGTACGATTAATTCACTCACATTCCGAATTAATACCTCAATAGGAAACCTCGTTATTAAATCTGTGGTCCCTGTTGTGCCTGAATATTCTAGAACAAGGAAAATAAAAGGAAAAATAATATCCTTGCTACACGTTTTTGGCTAGGGTTTTACCCTAAAAACGTGTGTATATAAAGAAAACCATTCAACCCTAAGTGATATTTATTCTTTAGTCGCAATACCTGCCACTCAAGTATTTCGTTCATAGAAGTTCAGGATACACAGCAAAAGATCGTAGACCTGGAGAGCACTGCCGCTATTGAAGATTTGTGCAACAGCTTCAAAAGGTTAGTGTTACAATCTCGTGTTTGATTATGTTCGTCTAGTTTACATGTAAGTATATGATCTTGGTTGCTTGCTTCCGCTGCGTATATATGCCTATTTTCCTACAATAGCGACTTTATATATTTTTCCTAGAATTATATATGAAGCAGCAGAGATTGATCAAAGTGTAAACAAACTATCAAGTCCTGAAAACATTCATTATATCTTTTCATCAGATTTTCTTTTGTCGATGTTCGACAGGCTATCCAATTGAGGCGAAATTATGATTTGGCTAAGGTTTAATATAAAATGTTTTTTTTGGCAATTAATAGATTTTTATTTATCACCAAAGTATTTCTGTACATAACTAGAGCACACCACATCCCGGTTGCTCATCTTAGCTCTCCTATGATTCCTCTCCTACCAAAATACAGAAATCCTATAAAGAACAAATCGTATGAAAAAGGTTCCTATTTCCCCTAACTCGTATGCATATATTTGTTTGTATCATGTGTATTAATCTCTCCGTATTAATCCTCTTGCTTTGAAATACTCGGGAGTTCCGTTCACACTAAAGTTCATACACCACGCCTGCGAAACTAGCCTTTAGTAACACATTTCTTGCCCTCTTCGACTTGCTGTGCATCTGCACCCACTGCCATTCCAATGCCCATGCTAGAATGCTTCGCTGCCATCCCAACCAATTTAATCCCTTTCGCCAAGCCTCCTGTGAATATGTGCATTCAAAAAAGAGATGTTCTATAGTCTCTGGTTGATTGTCACAAAGTACACAGGTTTCATTGATGCCCAATCCCCATTTCAATAACAGATCTTTGGTACGTATTCTGCCTAAGAGTGTCAGCCAGAGAATAAACACATGTTTCGGACAAGCTACATTGTGACACACTAGTCCTCTCTATGGTACTGTCGTGACATCTCCCCGCAGCATCTTATATGCATTTGTAATCTAAAATTTGCCCCTGCTAAGTAGTTTTTAATTGCTTGTAAGCACAGGCCAGAATTTCCTCATGTGAAATATCTTCCTGATCATCCACGAGGCCTGTTTAGGCACTGCCATGGTCAACCAATCTTGATTTTTGATGTAATATGTATGTACCCATGTGATCCAGAGCTTCTCCTTCTGTTGGCTAAGGACCCATAATAATTTGCATATCACTGATTGGTTCCACACCTTAAGGTTGATGAAGTTCAAACCCCCTGCAACCTTAGGAAGGCATACTTTTTCCCACGCAACAATGCCCTCTTTGATATGGTGGCCTCTCTTGTCCATAGGTAGCTTCGGGGCCTCTATGAGCTTGATCACTTTTTGAGGCAAGAGAAAGAGTTGGGACCAATATGCTTGAATGCCAAACAGGACTTATCTAATCATCTGGACTCTACCTGCATAAGACAATCCTTTAGCCATCCATGATGTGATTCTTGCTATGATTTTGTCCACCAACGGTTGACATTGAGCTACCGTGAGTTTCTTTGTAGATAATGGCACTCCTAAGTACTTAAAAGGTAATTCACCTATCTCGTACCTAAGTACAGAAATTATTGCATCCTTAGTATCATTGCCCACCCCCCCCCCCAAAGTAAACTTGGCTCTTTTGCATATTTGCTTTCAAACCTGATGCCACGGAGAACATGTCAAATCTATCCCTTAGCAATTGGACAGATCCTACATCTCCTCTTGTAAACATGCGGAGGTCGTCAGCAAAACATAAGTGAGTAATCCCCAGTCTTTGGCATCTCGAATGATAGTTAAAATCAGGTTCCTCTTTCAATGTGCCTAGGCATCTGTTCAAGTACTCCATCAGAAGGACAAACAAGTAGGGAGACATGGGATCTCCCTATCTCAACCCTCTTCTGCCTAACATGTTATCTGATAAAATGCCATTAATTTGAAAGCTGTAACTGATAGTTTGCACACATAACATGATCCATCTCACCATCTGCTCAGGAAATCCCAACTCTGTCAATATTTTCTGAATGAAGCACCACTCAACTGAGTCATAAGCTTTTTGAATATCAACTTTTATCATGCATCTTGGGGAAATATGTTTCCTTGTGTACCCCTTGACCAGCTCATGGCTAAGTAAGATGTTGTCAGCTATGACTCTCCCTGGTATGAACGCTGACTGGTTTGGTCCTACCAGTCCGTCTATCAGCCCTTTGATTCTATTTGAAATCACCTTTGAAATTATCTTATACATGGTAGAACAACAAGCAATAGGTCTAAAGTCCCTAACTGTCTCAGGGTGAGAAGTTTTGGGAATCAAAGTCATGACAGTATTGTTTACTGCTCTGAGAAGTTTATTTTCCTGAAAGAATTCCTGCACAGCCGTGCAAACCTCTTTTTGAATTATAACCCATGCCTTTTTGAAGAAACAATAATTGAATCCATCGATCCCAGGTGTTTTATTTTCATCAATGTCAAATAATGCTCTCTTAATCTCTTCCTGAGTAATAGGTGCGCATAACTCTCGTTGTTGTGTAGGAGTTAGTTTGGGTCCCTTCCTCATGACTCTGCCATCAATAGCAGGAAGACGTTCTGCTTGAGTGCCAAGTAGTGCCTTATAGAACTTCAATATCTCATTTTCTATCTCCTCATGTTTGACCAGAGTTCTGCCTGCTCCATCTTTCAACACTGATATATTGTTGGAGCTGGACCGTGCCTTCATACATGTGAAAAAATACCTATTATTTCCATCTCCTGAGCTGATCCAATGTGCTTTAGATTTTTGCATTAAAGTTTTCTCCTGAAGTTCTGACCATCGTTGCAGATCTGTTAAAGCACTTTTCTCCTGTTGGACTAATTCCGGATCCACCCCATGTTGCACTGTTTGGGTCACTTGTGTCTGAATAATTTGTAGCCGCTCCCTTGCCTCTTGTACTCTCCTGTCAATGTTTCCCATATGATTGTGCATTAATTTCTTCAGAGGCTCTTTACATAGCTTGAGTTTTTGCCACACTCTATACATGGCATTTCCTTGCATTTGCGTTTCCCAAATGGCTTCCATTGTGTGCAGAAACTGCTCATGATCAGCAAGGATGTTCAAAAAATGAAATGGCCTTTTGTCACCCTCGGTTAGTCCATGGTGTTGTATATGGATGGGAGAATGATCTGAGAAGTTGTTCTCTCTAAACTGGGCAGTGAGATGTCCATGCTGTATAACCCATGCGTCATTACAAAGTGCTCTATCGATGGTACTCCATACAAGTCCATTTGACCATGTGTACAGCCTCCCAGACGCCTTCATATTTGCTAGATTCAGAGTATCTACCATATGCTGTAAGTCCCTTCTTTCATGAGCTGCAACCCCTTGGCCACCTATTCTATCTATACACGAAAGTGGAGTGTTATAGTCTCCACATATGCACCAAGGTTCAGTAATGTTTGCCCCCAGTCTAAGCAGCCCTTCCCATAAGCTTTTCCTTTCCTCATTTGTGTTCTTACCATAGACTAAAGTCAAATAACAATGGAAATTTGTGGCCCTGTCATTTATTTTTGCATGTATGTGTTGTGCATGCACCTCCTCTATAGTTAACACTATATCAGCATCCTTCCAAAGCAACCATATTCTCCCATTATCCACTTTAGAGTAGTTATGTGCATAATTCCACCCTTGTGCTATATGTGTAACACTTTTATTAAAATTATGCTGCTTTACTTTGGTTTCTAAAATACCTGTAAGATTGATCTTATGTTTATTGAGATAATTCCGAAGTTCCTTTTGTCTGAAGGGCCTATTCATGCCCCTCACGTTCCATATGAGCCAGTTCATTAACACGCTTGTTTGTTCCTCCCATCAGGAGGTTCAACTGCCCTCTCAAGTCCCACAATATTCTCTGTTAATGGAATAAACTTATTACTCACTCGCAGTAATGGATTTGTTAGAGCCTTTGTTGTATTTCGATATCTAACCAGTTCAGCATATGATGTTGTGCCAGGTCCCTCCATACTTTGCCTTGCATTGGTTATCTTTTCCGGAGTGGTATTCATTCCACTTAGAGATTTTAGCTGATTCTGCCCCTTTTATTTTGATGTGGCAGCTGATTTTGCTTATGCAGGAGTTGGGTCCAGGCTAGTCACCTCTTCGTCATTAGTATTCGTACCAGCAACTGTAGCTAACTTCTTAGCATGTTCTATTACTTTGATTGGTGCATCAGTTTGAACTAGTTTGGTATTCCATTGTTTCTCAGCATCCCGTGGCCTTCCTCTGAAGCCTTGTCTATGTACATGTTGTGGTTTTCCCTCCTCGGGTTTGCATTCGTGCCCATATCGAAGACACGTTTTGCAAAAGATGGGCTTCCAATCATATTCCACATCTTGCTTAAAAACTCTGCCATTTGGATCTACTACTTCCCACTGGGCAGGTCTTGTGTGATATTCATATCAATTAAGACTCTAGCATAGGTAACCTTATTTTGTCGTGCCGTGCATTCATCTGCATACATAGGGTTGCCTAGACGACTAGCAAATTTACTCAATGTACCCGGTTCCCAGCAGTTCAGGGGGAGATAGGGAAAACGCACCCAAATTGGCATCATGTGGGGAAGGTCCTGCTTGAAATCAAAATCCGAGGTCCAAACTTTCAGAATAAGGGGTCTGTTGTTGATAGAGTACGGTCTAGCATATAGGATTTTATCCCTATCATCTTTATTTTGGAATTTAACAATAAAGAAACCATCGTCATGCCGATATAAAATCGGGTCTGCAACAGAGTTCCAAAATCTAGCAATATAATTTGACATGTAGGAATAGGATGGGTTTCCCCCCACCACATACACCACCAGTGCATTTTGCCATTCCTTAGTCTTCTTTTCAAGCTCCGCTGCTTCCAACACCACCATAGGTTTCCCATTAATTATCGTGGGAGGTATGTAGGTCAGTGGAAGCCCCGACGTTGCCGTACAGTTCTTCGCGAACAAGCTAGCCCAATTGTTCCTTCCACCTGCCTCATCTGCAGATTCCTTAGGTGGAGATTCCTTCTGTGCCTTATCCGTTGTCGTTTCTTCTAATTGCACAGGATTAAGTTCCATGCTCTACCCTGTTTCAGTGGTGAGCTCGCAGATCCCATTTCTACCACCGTAGGAATTGGTACAGAAGCCGCTGCCGCCGCCGGAGTGTTAGTTAGGGTTTGAGTTGCCCTTAAGTTAGAACTTTTCCTTAAGGCATAGACTTTGCCTTATAAGGCAAACTTTTAGTTATGCTTTAAGGAAAAGTTTCGCCTTATGGGGCATACTTTTAGTTATATCCATAACTAAAAGTATGCCCCATAGCCTTCACTAAAAGTGTGCCCCATAAGGCGGAATTTTTCCGTAAGGCATAACTAAAAGTTTGTCTTGAAAAGTAAAATAAAATAAAATATATGTCTCAAGGCAAAGTCTGCCCCGGCCAGCAGACTTCTAGTTAAGCATAACTAAAAGTCTGGCGGAGGGAACAGAGCGTAATTGAAACTCCATCTTGCGAATTTTTTTAAATTTTTTTGATTGAACGGGGGTTTGAACCCGGAATCCATGGGTTTTAGGCGAAGGGCAAAAATTAAAGTCCACCGATTTGAGGGGCAAAAGTGAAAGACCACCCTAAAAGAAGGGCAATTCATTTTTTTTTTTTAAAGTATAAATTAAATTGAAAGTTTGAAGAGATATTGGAAAGAAGTACAACAGTTATTTTCTTCCTTTTAATATTGGGGGTGGGATCCGCATAGGGGATTTTCTTTGGGGAGAGAATGGTAACTTCTTCCCTTTTATTGGGGGTTGTACTCTTATTATTATTGAAAATTCTCAGTTCCTAAGCACCTAAGCATTCTGCTGCAAAACTTTGTACTTATGAAAGATCAAGATTTACTTTTTGGCGTCTTCTTCAAATTATCAAGCATTGCAACAAGCAATCATTATGTTGAAGCAGCGCAATACTATTTCGATATCATTATATCAACTTTTCAAATTCTTGAACCATGATTTATTGTTCTAACTTTATCTTATATTTCATTGAAAATTTGTCATTTTTGATATTCTTATTTCATAAGTAAATATTTTTGTTTTAGTTATTATTAGAACTTATTCAATTTAAATATGTCAACTAGAAAATATGAATCCGGTTATGTAAAAAGAGAGATTGAATGGATTAGCTATATTATCAATTGAAAAAGAATCGTTAGAACAAATAGATTATAAAACAATAATTAATGAGTTCGCATCTAAAAAAGCTAGAAAAGTAGACATTAAATAAAAATATATATGACGATCTTTACTTTATTTTTTATTTTTTTTAAATTAGGGCCTCTCCATGAAGTTTTGCCT
This sequence comes from Lycium barbarum, assembly GCF_019175385.1. Lineage (NCBI taxonomy): Eukaryota > Viridiplantae > Streptophyta > Magnoliopsida > Solanales > Solanaceae > Lycium > Lycium barbarum. The sequence goes on from NC_083345.1 coordinate 105,804,961, forward strand.
GAGGCCCCCAATTTTGTTGAGACGACCTGGATAGGCCTTAAGTAATGCAAAGCTAAGGGTTATCGCTTCATGCAGACATGCACTTCAAAGTACTAAATTAATATTGGTTTAGTAAAATTTGTTTTCAGTTTCAACAATTTTACGTTTCTACTATTCTGAAAATAGATTTTCATTTATAAAGAGCATATTAATTTTCAGACTAGCTCTTTTTGTTTTATATCTAAATTGAGGATGTCAGGTTTCTTTTATTTGTTAAAACCAAATTATGTTGCGAGGTACAAATTTGTCTTTTTATCTTATCTTATTATATTCATCATATGCTTACTTGTTTCCTTGTGGGAAATACTCAATTACTCAAAGCTGCAATGCTTTGAAGGGCAGCTAGCCAGGCTGAGAGTAGCTGAGTTAATTTGGACAAGAGTTGCACAACCTAAACACAGGCTTACGCTTTGGTTAGCAATGCAAGACAAATTGCTAACCAAAGAGAGGCTTAAAAGGTTGAAAATACAGGTGGAGGATGACACTTGTTGTTTATGTGACAGAGTGGTGGAGGAAACTCATGTGCATTTATTTGCTGATTGTGAATGGACAAGAAGAGTCATCATAGCAATGACACAATGGTCTGGCATAAGCATTTGTGCAAGACTCAAGAACAAGAATTGAAAGCAGTTTCAAAAGGAACTAATAGCAGCTTTGTTTGGAGCAGTAATTTATCATGTTTGGAGGGCAAGGAACTGGAGAATCTTTAAAAGAATCAGTGTAGATACAGATATAACAGTGATACAGATAAAGAAGGAATATATAGATAGACTTGAGTTAGCTAAATTGTCTAGAAAGGCTTATAAATGTAGATGGTTGCTGCAGAGATTTTCTGTGTAACTAGAGTTCTGTTGGAGGCTTAATTCTCTTAATACCCTTCCTGAAAGGTGATTAGGAGATTAACTACTCTTTAGGTGTAAGTTGTTTGTTTTGTTAATGGTAATTTACATTGGTTACCAAAAAGAAATGTTTATTTAACTAGTTCACCCCTATAAAGTACGTATCTTGTTTAGTTTGGACAATGTTTTATTAAGAGCAAGTTTGTTTCTTCTATTTTCATTTGAAAATGACGTTATATAATATAGATTTTTTTAAATTTCCCATGTCACATGGAATAAAATGAGTTGAAAGTAGAACGACGGAAAAGTCATTGATCACTAAAGAAAAAGGGTTTTCATCGTACGCAATTTCTTATTAGAATTTTTAACTAAAAGTATAACAGTAAGTTTGGAACAACAAAAAGAATTTTAAGTTTGGAACAGCAAAAAGAATTTTCTTCAAAGAACTACATTAGTCTACTCCTAAGAACTTAAGTTAATGAGAAATTTTGAAACAAAAGGAATATGTTGTTAGGAAGAATAGTCTCTCTAGCAAAACTCAAGATCCTCTCTGTTGTGGGTTAATTCTATTAAAATTAGCTTACTGGTTTAATATTATTAAAATGAAGTAGTTGATTTAGAATATAGGCAGTTTTATCATTAGTCGATGAACTATAATGGTTAGATTATTATCGAGTGTCTGTGAATAATCCGAAACATTTATTTCTAAAATTGTCACTCCTATTTCAAGCTAAAGCCACCACCCCTGGAATTTACCTCTCTTAGAAGTAACTTTGCACTTCAAATCTGTGTATCAGGTGACACTTATCAATTTTCAACAATCAGCAGTTGGAAAGGTTGACTTCAATATATTTTTTTTCCAAACATTCTTAGCAATTTTGTAACGCTTAAATATGTGCAAACAGAATAGGAATAAGTCATGAGAGTTGAGAGATTATATAGAACAACAGAATCTTGGTGACTTGTTCTTCATTTATTTTATTATCATTGTCAATTTTTATTTCTTTCGGAAGGAAAATCCTAAGCTTGACATATATAGCCCAATTAGACCTATGGATTTGGACTCAAGCTCCGTATTGAAAGCTTAAATACAGTCAAACCTCTCTATAACAACGTTGTTTGTTGAGATACTTTTTGCTGCTACAGCGATATGTTGTATAGAGAACTTATAATATAACATCACATGAAGATCTATTCAACCAAAATCATGACTGTTATAGTGAAATGTTGTTATAGAAGATGATTGTTATAGAAAGGTCTGGCTGTATAACAAATACTGAAGAAGGAAAAAAAATGAAATTTTAACAGCTCGGATAGATCTAAAAAGATTACTTATTGTATGATTTCATTGCTGATAAGCCATATTATGGCTATCTCCATATAAGCAACTCACTTTCGCAAAAATGTCAGAATACACAACTTAGTATTGCGGAGGAGCTAATAACAAGTTTCAAGAAAGGATAATATTGTAGCATGTAATAAAAACTGCAATGTAGCAAAAGCACATGTCCCGAGAGGCGATTCAGAGAGGAGTAAAGTAATATCCTGCTGACTGTCCCATTCCAGCACCTTGTGGCATCCCATAAGGCATTGATGGTTGCATTCCCGCGCCATAGTAGCCCGTAGTTCCAGCAAGTCTAGACAAACCCATTTGGCCTTGCATCCCGTTGCTTGCATATTGCTGCCACAGCTGTTGTTCCTGCATTAACAAATGCTGTTTCCTCTCCTGTTCTGCCATTTGGACGTACGAAGGAGGTGGCACTGCAAGGGAAGCAGCAAATGGATCTTGATTCCCTACTGGTTGGACTGTTCCATCAGGGGCAGGCAAAGCGAGCATAGGTTTTGCGCTCTTTCCCACTCCAGGCAATGCCACGCTGCTGGCACTCCCACCAGTCTCCTGAGTATGGCTCACGTGCTGCCTCACGGTCCCCTGATCATACATTCCGTTTAACAACAGCGAATCAAAACCACCTGCTAAATCAGCCGTCTGCTTAGACAAATTACTGGCAGTTTCTACCAATGCTAATTCCCAGTCAGCTTTCCCAATCTCAGCTGCTGGTGTCTGCCAAGCTGAAGTTACTTGTCCAGTCTCTCCATCAGACGGGAATGCTTCCCAGGAGCCATTTCCTTTGGCTACCGGTCCAGAAAACAAGGCTAATGCCATTTTATTGCCCTCACCATCAGCTGTCACTCCATCATTCTTCAAATTCACCAAGTCTTCAGTTACCTGCTGATAGGGGTGACGAAATTAGTCCATGAAAACATGACCCGCCCAACCCGTCCACCTTTGGGCTGGCCATTGACCCGTCCATTTCAGCCCATCAAAAAGTTGGGCTAATATGTAGCCCAAATTGACCCATGAGAAATCTTGTCAATATATTTTCAAAAAGACATTATTTCATTTGATGTGTTATATATAGTCCTAATAAAGAAAAAAAATAGTTTTATAAGGTACTAAAAAATATAAAAGAACAGATACAGAAATTAAAGCTTAACAAGATCCCGCCTAAATTCATCCCAGCCCTCCCATTTGACACCCTTACCTGTTGAGTATGTGGCCTTGGCTGAGGTACAGGTTGAGGAGGAGGAGGAGGTGGTGGTGAGTAATTCTCGGGTGGGGGGAGAGCTTTGATTTCGTTCATATCCGGTGTTTTCTCCTCTTTAACTGCTGATGAACTCTCCACTCTATTTATCTCAGGGCTTCTTGGCCTATTTGCCCTCTCTCTCAAGAATCCCTCTAGCGTGCCCAAAAGCTTATCAGTGATGACCTGCACTTCCGGGAACTCGGATGACCTTGCAATCCCAGTATCCTTGCACCAATTGTAAGTCCCCACGAGCTCATCGATCATCTTTGCTGCACTAACATAAGCATCAAACGCCTTGACGCAATCAGCATACTCCATCTCCCCGAAGCGGTCTAACAAAATCTGTAATACCTCACAAATATCGGCATAAAAAGTGAAGCTCTCCTTCACAAGAGAATACAGTGCCACCAGCACCATCCTACTATTCTTTGCTGCTCCAGTCGGTCTACAAGCCAAGAACCTATCAAGAAGCTGAAGCAATTGATTCAACCTCTCTAAAACCCTCTCGGGCTTCATTTCTCTAACTGGTGTCACACCATTTTTCTCTTCCCTATCATTCCCATAACCATCTCCAAACCTCTTTTTCTCTTCCCTGTCATTCCCATAACCATCTTCAAACCTCTTTTTCTCATCAACGTCATTCATCTTCCTATCATAGACTGTAAACTCAAGCTTCCGATCTAAGTAAACAGCGTAAGTCCTAATGAATCCGGAATGATCCCAGGAGTTAGAGTGAGCTTCGTCACGAAAATCAGACATATTCAAAATCCTCATCCCTCTCCGACTTGCATACATGATTTCTTGCCCAAGTACGGGGTCTCCATCAGTTAACAGCCTATGAACAAGCATTAAGGCCTTCAACGCCACAACCCAATCATGAGTTTTACTTAACCTCTTCGATACTGCAAAAACAAAAGCACTCACATATCCTCTAGAATTAGAGGTCAAGTACAAAATCTCCCTAATATATTTCTCATCTGCTGGATCATTATCATGAGTGGTTGCTTTCACCACCAATACTTCAAGGTCTGGAGCGACATTGCCGGTCACTTTAGCTAGGCTTATGCTAGTTTGATCTTTGACCGCACCAATTGCCTTCCTAATACTCGGAGCCATTAATCACCTTTCACAGAAACAAAACAAAAAATAAATCAAGTTCCTTTAATGCAATATTTTTTTGCTCTCTGTAGTTCAAATTGATTACGACTAGAATAAAAAAGTATAATGCATCTTGTTGAGGTGTGTGATCGTTTCATTTAAAAAGCTTAAGTTGTTTCAGAAAACACACTTTTATTTACTTAATTATATTCTCAACACGCCCCCTTACCTGATTCTTTTTCATAGGCCAAAGACGTGAAAATTCTTTTTTCGTTATAAAGGGTGGCGGTGAGGCTCGAACAAAAGACCTTTGCCTACTGTGATACTATGTTGAATTGTATGACCATCTTATCTAACAGCTATACAATTCAACACATCCATACAAAAGAAAAAAATAATTACGAGCTTCAGAGTTCTGAGGTCAAATTTTCTTAAATAAATTCAAAAAGTACTACAAAATCAGAACTTTTATAATTAAGAATATTTTGAGGCTTTAGAAAAATATTAGCCAAAGAAAAAATTGTTCGGTTACCCGTCTCCTGAGGGATGTTTGGTTATGCAAGATAAGGTGGGATATCCCACGATTAAGTTTGGGATTAAATTTATACACACCAAGTGCAGTATAAATTTAATGTCGTACTTAATCCTGGATATCCCACCTTACCCCCAATCAAACTTGGATTATTTTATCCCGTCTCCCAGGAGGGATAAGTTAGTCCAAAGATTATAACCCCGGGACTATAATCCAGGATAATTTAGTCCACGAACCAAACGACCCCTCGATAGTGTCAATGGAATATTCGAAAATGTTTAACAAAGAGCGATTATAAAAATAAATTTAAACCCTTTTGTCAGTTTGTTACAAAAATTAGAATAGATCAGAGTCAAAGCCGGCAATGATGAAATTGTCAACATCTTTACACGTGAGACTATACAACGATCAAAGCTAAAACTAATTAATACCCATATGAAAATACATTGAAAAATGAGAGATAAGGGCAAGAAAATCATACCCTTTTTAGAATTATACCCAAAATTTGATAGAAACTGACGATTAAACTGATCGGTGGATTGCCACGGGCTATACTGTTTTTGACGGAAAATTCAATAAAGACATCAAAACAAGAATATTACTATATATAGTAAAGTGAGAGAAGATAATGAAAAGACTGAAGAGAAAGATAAAACGCGTAGAGAGAAAGGAAACAGTAATGGCTTTAAACTCAGAGGAAGAGCCTTGACACTTTTCTGTAGACTTATAGTGATAGGGGGTGCGTGGGGGATGGGGTTTACGTATTCATCCTCTTTCTTTGGTTTAAAATACAAATTTTCAAAATATTTGGTGCGACCTTTTCATCACCAATAAAATAGAGAAAATTATACTCTATGTTAATTGGGGCATTAATATTTCTTTAATTCATATAAAAAATGATTAAAACTTTTCTCTTTTTCTCCGTCTTCTTATATGTTTATATATGTTGGTATAAGTGTCTGTATATGTTTGTATATGTCTGTATATTTTCGGCTATTTTTTGTAATGTAAGCTTTGGGCTATTTTTTTTGCAATGTAAGTGATCGACTTGTATATTTCTGAAATTTTCCCAATATTTTATGGGATGATTTCAATAATATGCAATGCAACATATAATATTACATTCACGTAGCTATATTTTAATTTATGGCTGTATAACTAAATTTTTTTGCAACAGTATTTATACACACGATATACAACATTATATACTTACTGTAAACTTTGTTTAAAAGTGTATAATAATATTAAAAGGGTCATTTCGGGTAAATATTTTCTCCAAATAAACATAAAGTGTTATTTTGCCATATTTTATTGAGGGGGCGATCAAGACTTAAAATTAAAGGAAAATTTTGGGAGATGCGTATAAATAAATATACTATTCCCTGCGTACTAATTTAAGTATCTTACATTTAACCGCGCATAAATTTTAAGGAATAAAAAGAGATTTTTGAATCTGGTGGTTCTAAACTAAAGATATGTGTAATGTACTAAAATGTCATTTGAATCTTATGGTTTTAAACTTGTCAGATAAGATAGTTGAATTGTCAACTTACTAAATATAGAAAGAGGTATTTTTTTTGGACAACTATTTTTAATAACCTTGACAACTAAAAAGGACGAAGGGAGCACAAAATATGACATAGAGTAATACCATGATTTTCTTGTTCTTCAAACCAAACATTCCCAAAATATGGTACAAAAATGCAGAATTATAATTTAATAAGTTATAATACTCTATACTTTGATACAATTTCATATATGATAGAACTTCTTTTCTCTTTTATCTCAATTAGAAAAAGTTGTCAAGTTTATTTACTCAATGGCATTTCAATATGTTGTACGGTTATGACTATATGCCATTTGCCAATTCTTAACCCCCTGTTTGGATGGTGGTTTCCCGTGGTTCATTAATGTATGGTTTTCTATGAAACCATGTTTATTTCAATTGTTCTTAAAATTATGTGGTATGGTGTTGTAAACCCATGATTCATTCCATGGTTATATAACCATGAAAAGTCCCAATTTTTGTAACCACGGATTTGGTGGTTTTTCCGTGGTTACGTATTTCATTTCTCCATTATACCCCACCCCACCCCCATCCTACCACTCACCCCCACCCCACCCCTGCCCCACCCTCCACCATCCATCCCACACCATCCCCACCCTACTACCCACCCCCACCCCACCCCTGCCCTACCATCCACCCCCACCCCTAACTACCTCACTCCTCTGCCACCCATCCCAACCACCACCCACTACCCCTCACCACCGCCCAACTCCACCCCATAACAACTTACCCCCATCTTACCACCCACTACCTCCACCCTCATCCTACAACCACCCACCCCTCCACCACCACCACCCAACCCCACCCCCACGCTACCACTCACCCCCACCCTCATCCCACAACCACCCACCCCCACCCAATACCTACTTATTTTTTAAAGTTCCTACTGTATTCTTTACCTGAGTTTTATTAATATATATAAACTAATTTCTAATTAAGAGTTAAGGGTATTTTAGTAAACTTACAAGTTATTATACAATACCATACAGTCAAACCAAACAATACAAATGTTATTAAACCACAACAAACGACACAGTCTATCCAAACATGGTGTTCATTAATATAGTACAATATAATACAACACCATACTGTACCATACCATACTGTACATTAATGAACAACGGGAAACAATCATCCAAACAGAGGGTAAGGGGTTGCAAAAAAAAAAAAATACTTAAGGGATTGTACATTTGGTCCCTTAATTATTGCTAAATTTTGATTTTGTCCTTATTTATTCAATTAATTAAAATATGCGTCTTTGTCATTTATATAGAAAATATGTTATATTTAAACTATTTTTATAACTATATCACCGTAAAGTGCATAGTAACAATACAAGTTTAACATATTCTATGGATAATTAAGTGATGAGATAATTAATAATTATAGTAATTTTGGGAATATTCACAAGCAAGGGATTGAAATTAAATGCACATTTCAATAAGTAGAAAGTTAGATATGCTTAGTTAGATAATATATGAACTAAAATTAAAATTTACAAATAATTGAGAAATTAAAAGTGCTATTAACCCTAATAAAATGAAGCTACATAAGGTATCTCCACGAGAATAACGTAAAAATTCAAATACATATTCATGAATTTAAATTAATTACCTCCATGATCACGATATACATTTACTTGGATTGCAAACATGATGGCAAATGATGCATAATTTGCAAGGGGGTCTTTTATTTGTTTTAAAATCTAGTGCATCATGCTTTGCCCAAGAAAACACCATCATTAATTCATTTCTTTTCTTAGGCTTGTGTTATTGGCAAACACTCAATAATTATTTCATTGCACATCACTAAGTAAGTTTGAGGTTTTTCACTTTTGTTGTTCTAACATGCCTTTATGATGACAATGTGATTTATATTTTAGTTTTGCTTTCTTTTAAATTGTGGAAGTGTAATTCATATTGAAAAAAGAGGCTAATTTATAAAACCCCTCAAATGTTTCCTTCAATAATGTCATCTTCCGTCCCGGTGTATAACCACATAAAATGAAAAATGATCTGTTGAATATTGAATATCATTGATCGAGATTTATACTATATATAGGTTAAATCTTATTTTAGATATAAACTTTTGAACGCTTTTAACAAAATATCTAATTTCGTCACTATCTATATGGCTCTTACTAAGATATTTTAATTTGATTTTCATCTTAGGTGGTGTACTCATAACTCAAATGATGGCATATCTAGGTCACAGACAAGCGAATTAACTCAGTATTATTAAACCTTTCATTGATAGACACAAAATTTAAGCAATGCAAGATAGATAATAAAACGCACAAGAACAATACAATAATTGTAAATAAAGTAAAGACAAAATTCTTATCGAAGAATTATTGATTGAGTCGATTAAGAAAGTTGCTAATTGAAGGCGAATAACTTGTTAATACAGAAGTAGTATGTGTAATCAAATCCGAATGGGATACAATCAGGAAAAAATGGGGTATTTATAGTATAATCTAGATTAACCGCCCCCTAGTATCTCGCTCATCCATCATGCTTATTATGTACATTACACATGTGGATTGTAACAGCTTTTGAGTTTGAAATAAAATCTCAAATATTTTGGAGTCCGTTGTATTTATCCGGACACTGATAATTAACCAGATAGTTTTCTCAGGGTTGGAGCTATATGGTGAATCTAGCTTCTCGGATGGTTCTTCGACCTTCAATCTAGGTGGACTCGAATGACGTGGTGCCGACTAGATGAGGCTTTCCATGTGTCAAATTTCTTATTGGCCATGTGTAATATTTGTAATTTATCAATACAGATAGTTCCATCACTTTCTCGATAATTCCCAAAAAATATTCGAGAAGTGGAAAAGCTTTAGGCGGGAAAATAAGAATGGTCTGACACCATCCTTCGATGAAACAGTGTGCATTTTTTTTTTTAATTTAATCGGTAGGAAGAATCTGAATTATCTTCATTTTGATTACAATTTTAATTTAAGGCATGTTAAGACACTAACTACAAAGGAATGTAAGAAAAATGAAGCGCATGAGCTATTCATTTTGCAACTCGTTTTTGGATGAATTGTTTCATTCTGTGCAATCTCAATTTTCAAATGCATCCAACTCTTTATCCAAAACTTGTGAAAATAACGCAGATTCATTGTTATAAATAGTTATACAATGTTTATACAGGGTTATACAAAACATATACATTATTTGTACATTATATAAACAATGTATATGTATGTATAATAGTTTTTTTTTCGTGCACATATATTTTAAGAAAAATTCACTTAATATATATAAAATAATTTATTAAGAACTCAGTTAACTTTTTTTATTTAAAATCTAGAACCCATAAACATAACTGCCTTTACCGACGGACTAACTAAGGTGGGGGAAGAAGCCTCAAAGAATTAGAAGATTTCTAATCTAGATATGACAAACTATCAGGTTGGGTTGGGCTGGACGGATCTCATGGGCCAAGCTCAATTTGACAAATTTGTACATTATCTATACAATATATACTTAATGTATAAGAGTATAAGGATGTATATTTAATATATATGTAATGTATAATAGTGTATAAAAGCATATATACATCATGTTATATAGATTTTAAAAAGGAAAAATAGAAAAATGAAGAGGGTTCTATGGTAGCTCGGGAAAGAAGGTAAAAAAAAAAAAAAACATTAAAATAGATTTGACTTCATAAAATTCAATGTAAACATATGTTGGTTGTTTTAGATGTAAACATTTATTAGACTATGCTCATTGTAAACTGTTTGTTTGGAAAATACACATGGGTAAGAACCCTAATAGATAAGCAACAAATATGAAATTAAAAAACAAAAGAACGAGAATTTCGTTTTAAAGTGTGCTACATTTAATCATAGTTAGTAGCTAGTTAGTACTACCAAATACCAATAATTAGCGCAACTTTCCTAGTCTGTTATATTAGACTATTTAACAAGTGGATTCTCAAATATGGAGCAATATAATACAAGTCCAACATAATATATGGAAATTAAACGATGAAATATTTAATACGTTAGAAAATTTGTGATTATTCACAAGAAAAGGATCAAAAGTACATGTTTCGAGTAACTAAAAGTTAAACTGTACTGAGAAATAAGAAATTATCAATAATTAATGGATGAAAACTGTTATTAACTCAAATTAAATTTGACTTAAAAATCATGGTGAAAACTGACTACGGTTGCAATTCCTAACTTCACATAATCCGACTCGTCAGTTACAACTTGCAACCCTAAATTTATTCTCAGTCCCATTTTGACTTCCAAATTACAAAATTCACAACTATGAGTCTCGTAGAGGAATTCGACGCCATGAGCGTGACGATCAAAGACTACAAATTGACTTTCAACAGTCACAAACTCTACGATTTGAACCACAGGCGAATATAGGTTTTTTGCTATGGGTTTGTAAGAACCTAGAACTTTTAATTCGGAGTATGTCTATATATATATATATATATATATATATATATACACACACATAAAGCTCAATAGATGTTACATTTGAAACAATGAGCTCACTGAATATTTAAACCTATTAAGTTAAAGTTTTGGATCCATCTATGTATTTATTACTGTACTATGTTCCAATTACTAACTGTGACTGCTTACGTTCTTATTTTCTATTGTTTGAATCCAATTTACGTGAATTCTTCTGCTGCGGTGACGAAATTGATTTTACAGAAGAGGTCTTTATTTTTCATTTTTCTTGTCAAACGTCTGCAATTTATAATTCTCTATTGAGGATTCTCATGATCACAATTACTACATGCTTGACTAAGTAATATCGTCCAATTCCTGTACAACTTATTTGTAAAGCCCCATAAACTTTATGTTGAAAATAATAAATTTAAATATTTAAGTATCTAAATTCTCAAGTCTTTTAGTTGTCCTAGGTGTATGATCTTTTTTATTATTTAGGTGACTTTTATTGGAGCATCATTATCTAGATGTCGTTTATCATTGTTAGGAGTATGTTATATTTATCCTTATGTCGTTTATGCTTATCTCTTAGCTTTTTCCTTTAGTATAGATAAGTCTCTAGAGTTTTCTTTTAGTTAGAATAGTATTCTTAGGAACAACGTGTATTTAAGCTCATTCAAACATTCAATAATACACACAGTTTTTCCATAGCTTCTTCAAGCTCTTATATGGTATCACAGCCAACACAACTCTAACGAGTACGATCCATTTTTTTCCCCTCTCCAACATACTCAGATGGGTACCAATGGCAACAACAACAATTTCAGAGTTGTCAATGCTGACAACACAACGTGTACCAACATCATTATTCAGTTCAATCCTGCTTCCCAATTACCCATCAAACTCAGCGGTGGCATAACTTTGCCACCTGGAAAGCTCAATTTTCCATGCTTATGTGTGGCTACAATCTTTTCGGTCATCTTGATGGGACCACTCCGGCCCCGAGTCGCACTATCACCCTTGGCACAAACATATCTCCCAATCCTGCTTTTTTACCTTGGTTTCGTCAGGACCAACTCATTCAGAACGCCCTTATGGCCTCTGTTGAACCCACCATTGACTCCACTGTTGCTGCAGCCGACTCGGCTAAAACGGCTTGGGACACCTTGCATACCACCTATGCAAATAGGTCTCAAACCAGGGTTTTTAGCCTGCGTGATCAACTTGCCTGCATCACTAAAGACTCTCGCTCCATCACCGAATATCTTCAAACTATTCGGTCCCTCTCAGATGAGTTATCCACTGCGGGTGCCCCTGTGTCCAACCCCGAACTCATCGTCAAAATACTCAGTGGTCTAGGCCTTGAGTTTCGTGAGATCTCTGCTGCCATTCGTGCACGTGACACAAATGTCACCTATGAGGATTGTTTGAAAAGTTACTGGACCATGAACTCTTCCTCCGTCACGATGATGCTAAGAAACTATCCAGCCCCATAACTGCTGCAGTTGCCACAAATACAAATTATCGTAACAATCGCAGGCAGAACATTAATTTCCAGAATGGGCGCCAGAATTCACGCTCTAATACTCAACCATAGCGACAGCCAAACACGAGCCCAAATAATGTTGTTCGCTGCCAACTATGTAACAGGATTGGCCACACCGCCAATGTTTGTCGCTCTAAATCCCACGATCACCTTCTGGCCTTCGCCAACTATGCTGCTGGGTTCAGTGCTTCCACTAACCCTTGGGTAGTCGACTCAGGAGCCACTCACCACATCACAACGGAGCCGTACAACCTAAAACCGTATAACGGTAACGAGGACGTCTCCATGGGTGATGGTAATAAAATTCCCATTTCACACACTGGTTCTACTCATTCAAATGCATCAAATAATGTTTTTAAACTAACCGACACTTTGTGTGCCCCATCCATTAAACGCAAGCTTCTCTCTGTTTCCAAATTTTGTCAAGATAACCTAAAGTCTATTGAATTTTTCCCCTTTGATTTTTTTGTGAAGGATCTGAAAACGTGCAAACGTTGGTGCACGGCCGGAACAACAATGGACTGTATGAGTGGCTTGTCTCACATCCCCAAGATCACATGTCCTTCTCATCCACTCTCCTCACCACTTGGCATCAACGACTAGGTCACCCCCACTCTAGAGTTCTTAGGTTTATTTTAAATAAATTCTCACTACCATTTCATGAGCGAGACAATTTTTCTCATTGTAATTCCTACTTATCTAATAAAGCCCATTGGCATCCATTTATCCAATTAACTTTGTGTAGCTCTAAACCGCTTCAAATTATTTTCAGTGACTTATGGGGGCCATCACCAGTTTTATCTCTCGACAAAAAATTGTATTACTGTATTTTTGTTGATCAATATGCCAAATACACTTGGCTTTACACTCTAAAGAATAAAAGTGAAGTTAAAGAACTTTTTCAAAAATTCCATCCTCTGATGGAAAAACACTTTGACACCAACATTTTATCACTTTACACTGATGGCGGAGGAGAGTATAAAAGTCGTGATTCTTATCTCTCTCTTCACGGCATTGAACACCTTTCTACCCCACCCTATACGCCTCAACGAGTTGCCCTTGCGGAGCGTCGACATCGACATATCGTCGAAACTGCAAGAACAATCTTACATGAGGCGTCTCTTCCATCCCAGTTTTGGTCTTTTGCGTGTCATCATGTTGTCTACCTCATTAATCGTTTGCCAACTTCTCAGTTAGATAATCAATCCCCGTTCCACCGATTACTTGGAAAACCACCTGATTATAGTTCCCTGTGAATTTTTGGTTGCTTATGCTATCCATGGCTTAAACCCTACTCCAAAAATAAACTCGAACCCAGATCCACACCATGTGTCTATCTCGGATTCTCATTATCCCACCATTGTCACCAGTGTTTTGATCCAAATACGTCTAAGGTTTATTATCCCGCGATGTAAGGTTTGTTGAGAATAATTTTCCTTTTAAAACCTTGTTCTCCAATACTACATGTAAGCGTTCTAACTTGAAATGGACTGATACTACAATTACTAATTCTTGCAAAATTCCTCCTCCCCTTCCCATTATTCCAGTTCTGCCCCAACCCCTCAATATTGATGTACCCAAGCAAAATATTGTGTCCCAATCCACTGCGTTTTCTCCAGCAGTCCCCTCCTCCAACTCTACCTCGCAGTCCAAGTTTTTTGAGTCTCCACCAACGGATGAAACAATTTCAGAGCCTTTGCAGACTTCTTCTTCAGGTAAGACTCTCCCTTTCCCTCTCCTACTACAATTCCTAATTCCCAGAACCTAAGTTTCAGTCCATCCCCAATTCTACCCTCATCTATACAACCCCAATACCCATATATAAATACGTCCACACCCATAGGCAAACCTACAACCAGTTCCACAACCCCACTCTTAGTATATCAACGTAGAAGTCCTCCCCCATTACCATCCATGGCTTCACGCCAACCTGCCCCAGAACTGCTGCCCGAACTAGCCCCATCCACGCCTCACTGTCCGTCTCCCGCAAACCGTGTTGTCACTAGGTCCCAGAACAACATCAGCAAACCTAAACAAATCTTTGATTACCTAGCCAACTTGACCCCCATTATCACACCCAATACTGTGAAACAAGCACAAAAATACCCAGAGTGGCTCGAAGCGATGAAACATGAACTTGATGCTTTAATGAAAAATCGGACTTGGGAACTTGTTCCACATGATCCTTCTAAAAATATTGTGGCTTGTAAGTGGCTTTTCAGGATCAAAAGGAAAGAAGATGGTTCCGTTGATCGCTACAAGGCACGGCTGGTTGCAAAGGGCTTTACTCAGAGACCCAGAATTGACTTTCATGCTACTTTCAGCCCTGTTGTCAAACCTACCACAGTGCGCATCATCCTGTCCATTGCTCTTCGCTTTCACTGGCCGCTTCGTCAACTTGACGTCAATAATTCCTTCCTTCAAGGCGACCTTGATGAGGAAGTGTACATGATGCAGCCTCCCAGATTTGCAGACAAGGTAACTTCTTCTCACATGTGTAAGCTGCGCAAGGACATTTATGGCCTGAAACAAGCACCTCGAGCTTGGTACACCGGGCTTAAGGGTCATCTGCTCTCAATGGGCTTCATCAAGACAGAATCTGATAGATCTTTATTTGTTCGACATGGTCTCGGCAATATCACGTTCCTTCTGGTTTATGTTGACGACATCATCGTCACTAGCAGCAACACTACTATGTGAATCATGTTATTTCCTCTCTTGCTGCTCGGTTCTCGATAAAAGACCTTGGGAATCTCACATTCTTCTTGGGTGTTGAGGTCATTCGGAATTCCCATGGCTTTGTGCTCTCACAAGCTAACTATGTCAATGAAATCCTGAATGACAAACTCATGTATGATTGCAAAAGTGCCAAAACTCCTATGAGTGCAACCGAGGTGCTCAAACGCGATGATGGAGCCAAGTTGATAGACGACACTCGCTATCGTCGAGTTATTGGCAAGCTCCAATACCTCTCTTTCACCAGGACGGACATAGCTTATGCTGTTAATAAGCTCTCTCAATTTATTCAAGCACCGTCTGAACTTCACTGGAAAGCTGTCAAAAGAGTGCTCCGATATCTTTGTGGTACAAGCGAATTTGGCCTCCGTGTAACTTCGGATGTCGATCTCAATCTCCATATGTACTCTGATGCCGATTGGGCTGGTGATCTCGATGACAGGAGCTCCACCTCTGGGTATATATTGTTTCTTGGCCAAAACCCAATTAATTGGTGCTCACGAAAGCAATGGACTGTAGCTCGCTCTTCCACAGAGGCTGAATATAGAGCTGTGGCCTATGCCCTTGCTGAAACACTCTGGGTGCACAACTTGCTGATTGAGTTGCGTCTAAATCCAACGGAAGTTCCGACAATTTATTGTGACAACATTGGTGTCACCTTCTTGAGCAAAAACCCTGTCCTTCATGGTCGTATGAAACATGTTGAGGTGGATTTCCACTTTGTGCGCAAGAATGTTGAACACAACAGAGTTCGCATAGTCCATGTCCATGGTGCTGACCAGCTAACTGATACCCTCACCAAAGCACTTACCAAACCGGCGTTCGACCGCAACTTGTTCAAGCTAGGCTTAGCAACACCTCGCCTAACTTGAGTGGGGCATATTGGAGCATCATTATCTAGATGTCGTTTATCATTGTTAGGAGTCTGTTATATTTATCCTTATGTCGTTTATGCTTATCTCTTAGATTTATCCTTTAGTATAGATTAGTCTCTAGAGTTCTCTTTTAGTTAGAATAGTATTCTTAGGAACAACATGTATTTAAGCTCATTCAAACATTCAATAATACACACAGTTTTTCGATGGCTTCTTCAAGCTCTTATAACTTTATGATATCAATGCGGTTAGATTCATGTGTGTGTGAAAGTACTTAATAGATGTTAGTCTAGAATACTTTATAAGCACCTATATATAAGTCCCTAATAGGTAAGAGTGGATTTTTCTTCTAGAATACTTTATAAGCACCTATATATAAGTCCCTAATAGGTAAGAGTGGATTTTTCTAACGATATGCAGTGAATTTAATGTTTATTTCCCTATTCCATCTTCCTAGTGCCCTCATAATATTATCAAGGGTCTACTTAATATTCCAACAAAGCGGTATTAGTGCGTTGATTCAATCCTTAACGATATGACGGTGAAAATTTAGCAATCTCCATTGGAAGTGTTCCTTCAAGTTTGAGGAATTGTAAGAGAAATAAATAACGATCTAGCAAAATAAATAGTCTCTGATCAGATCAATCCCAGCTCTAATATTTGTTAAATGAAATAGTAGTGATAAAGAAATTGAAGGAGAGAGTATAACATTAATAAACAAGAACGTAAATAAAGAGCAATTGCTCTTTATGTAAAATGAAAAAGTGAAACGAAAGAACTGTCTTGTATATTGTCAACAACCTTAATAATTTTGAGTAACTAAAAAGCCTATATGTATGTAATTGTTTCTCTTTAAGTAACCTTCTTACAAATATGTATATGTTCTCCTCACATGACATTATTGGAAGGCATGAAAGCCAAGACCATAAGAAGTAGGAGAATGAAAACAGGGAGTAGCAACAATATGAATGATGGTGGTGGTGGCAATGGTGGAAGTATCAATGGCAGAAGTAACAAAGATACAGTGACACAAGTTAGAAAAAGCAATGACACTAAGCTGAAATAGCTGATGGAGGATGACACATTCCTTTTACCATATTGCCCTTGTGAGAATAATCTTGAATTCTCTATTTTCTTTCCTTCCATCAAATTAATAATAATTCCATTTTTCCTGTGGAAGTACTCATCATTGGAGTTTTTCACTGCTTTAACATCCATAATTAATGTTTGCTTAAGTAGTCACCAGTTCTACCAAGGCTTTGGAATAGTGACTACGAGGGACGACTTCTCTTGCTGATCACTCTCTCTTAATTAATTAATTTCTTCGATTCGATTAGGGTGAATGAGTTTCTAGGATGTATTGAATTTCCATCAGCGCTTCCAATTGATCTTGAGGAAGGAAAGAAACTAAAATACCCAAGTGGAACTGAGAAGATCAAACGAACTCGACAGAGCACGAAGCGACCAAGGCAGTTACCTACGTTAAATATAAAACCAGCCTTTTATAGTTGTTGTTAAAGCAAACAGCTAAAGCTTTTCTGTTGATTTCGCCAGACAGCCGATCCAAGACCCTTATGCATGCATTGACCGATCAACAAATCTAACAAAAAGAACAAAGATGGGAGAACAAAAAAGCTGAAGATTTGGGATGAAGGAGAAAGGAGATCAAGGAAAAAAAAAAGAAAAAGAAGCAGTTTGAGAGTATTTCCTATTTTTGGTTTGAGATTTAGATATATGGATGTACTTATGATAATTATTTTGTACTAGATGTTGGTATCTATATATATACTATGCCTATATAGGAAGAGAGAGAAAAAAGGTAAAAAAATGCAGTGGGATTCAATGAATTTCCTAATCAAGTTGATGTTTTTGGAAAAAACAAATGAGGGACATTTTCCTTGTCCAAGATTCTTCTCCCCTGAGCGCAACGATAGAGTAGGGAGTTTAAACAAAGAAAATTCAAAAGTAGAAGCAATTTTTAAATTTCTTTATCACTTTACAATTTTCTGTCATGTCGAACCGATGTAACAGTTTATATATAATAAAAAAATTATCTTTGCCCTGTATATTTTCGGAGTATAATTTTTCAATGAATGTGGATTCATTTTTTCAGCCAATTGTCCGCTAATGGCTTACGAATAAATAAGTTATTTTTTCAATCTCGTGCATGTACCTAGGTTTGTTTATCATGATTACATAACAAATTTAAGGTAAGAATATATCACTTAATTATAATTTAACTTACATACATACATAGTATAAAAATATTCTTATATAATCAGTATATTTTATGAGTCCGTAACTTAAATGACCCAAAAAGTGATGTTTGAGACCAAAATAATGCATTAAAAAAAAAAAAAAAGTAACCAAAGTACCCCGTGCACTAAATTAGTGCAAAATAGGAATAAATTGCAAATTTACAGTTACGTCCTGTTGCGCTCTAAATTAGTGCGCAATAGAGGTTATATATATATATATATATATATATATATATTGTACAATTTTAAAGTTCTCAAATTCAAGTTTTTTCAAAACGCTGGAATATTAATATTTTATATAGAAGCTGATATCTTTTTCTGCGAATAATAATGTAGGCCCAATACATCGAGTATACGTAAACATTTGGATCGTCGTTTTAGGGGTTGTAAAGTGTCCCGAAGTAAGTTTTGTTTGTTTGGAAACTTGTTATCTTTAGGTTTAAGTGTTTTACTTTATAGCACAATAATTTACTGCGTTAATGACGTCATTAAAAAAAATTGTTTGAATATCGTAGTAAATTAACGTGTTATGCAAGTCCCATAATTTTTTTTATCCAGTAGACTTAAGTCTACTTAAGTAGTTATAAAAATAAGATAAAATTAGCAAATAATGGTATAGGGAGAAAAAGTAGTTGTAAATTGGTGAAACTTTAAACGGTCATAACTTTGCGCTCGGACGTCTGATTTTTTTTTTTTGTTTTGATTTTGCATATTTTTCCGAGATCTAGCCGCGCAAACTGACGCAAGGAGGTTTGGCCGGGCCAGTTTTTACAAAAACGTCCTTTATCCCATTCGATTTGAATTTTTCCCCAAATGGGTGCACAATTTTCATTCATCTTAGTAAAAATCTAGAGATAAAAAAATATATTTGAAGATGGTAATCCCGTGATAGTAATGTTTTGAATGTCAATTTCAAGATTCGAAATTCAATTTATGAAAATAAGTTAGATGACATTAGTGAACTTTATAAATAATAAAAAATGTCTGCATTGTCTCTTTCACAAACTTGGCTTGGTGATTTACTTCTTTTTTATGCCAGCCCCTGATGATGCATGGTTTAAGTAAAAATTAATTATATTTTTTGCGTATCTATTTCTTAACAATAGATATTATTTTATTCTTTGTTATCGTTTATAACTAACTCGCGTGACATCCTAAACTAATTATAAATAAAACACTTAAACCTTTAGATAACAAGATTCCAAACAAACAAAACTTATCTCAGGGCACTTTACAACCCCTGAAACGACAATCCAAGTGTTTGCGTATACTTGATGTAATGAGCCGACATTATTGTCCACAAAAAAAGATATCAAGATCTATATAAAATATTGATATTCCGGAATTTGGAAACATCACTAATCTTTGGTCAAAGTATGAAAAAAAAACGTGAATTTGAGAACTTTAAAATTGTACAAACCAAATAGATTTTTCTCTTATGTCGAACCGATGTAACAGTTTATATATAATAAAAAAATTATCTTTGCCCTATATATTTTCGGAGTATAATTTTTCAATGAATGTGGATTCATTTTTCAGCCAATTGTCCACTAATGGCTTACGAATAAATAAGTTATTTCCTCAATCTCGTGCATGTACCTAGGTTTGTTTATCATGATTAAATAACAAATTTGAGGTAAGAATATATCACTTAATTATAATATGTTAATTTAACTAACATATATAGATAGTGTAAAAATATTCTAATATAATCAGTATATTTTATTATAGCAAGTAATATATTTTATTTTTAGTTTATTAATATAGACTTTCGTACTAACAGTTACTTGTAATTATTATTGGGTGACCCCATGGATAAAAACTGGGTACCATAAAGGTTAAATTCATTAATTAAGCGATAAATAAATCATATGTAACGGACACATATATCATGCACTCATTTCTTTGCTGTTTCTTCTGAAACTTGTGTAGAAGAATACCAGTCGAAAATCACCGTCAGTTAATAAAGTCTGCTGCTTCCTTTTTATACTTTATTTTTTTAATTTTACTTTTCATTTTTCACATTGTTATCGTTTTCTCTTTGAGGCTTTATGCAAAGGCGGCTGCGCCTGAATATTTTGAGTAATTAATTAAGGTCTAAGTCAAAGTCCATGCATCGTTTATATCTGACTCAGATTTCTTCCCAATTCTGCCGAACAAATAGTAACTTTGATTTTAGAAAACCAAATAGTAATATGAATGTAATATGTATTATTCTAATCCTACATATATCTATATGCACGTCTACACACACTGCAACTTCTAACTTCTAAGGATTGATAGGCTTTATTTCATGCATACTTTGCCTTGTGCTTTTAAGAAGATGAAATTAAACTCTTCTAAATTTTATTGTTGTTAGAGTTTAAGCTTTATGTATTCACCAGGGAAGTTGAAAAAAATAACAAAAGCTAATTATAAAAATAATGTTGTCAATGGGAATCGAACCTAGGATACTACAGATAATTTTGAACATCCTGGACCACTAGAGCTAAGCTTTTGCATTTGTTTACAGTGTTCAAAAGTTAACATATGTACATAAACACATAAAATCTACCCTTTATGTACACTATAACTTTTTACCGAGGGTGTTTGGGTGAATACCCTACCACTCACATAAATCCACCCCTGCCCAAATCAAGCTTCACCTATATATGATTACCATAAAATAAAATAAAATAAAAAATCAAATATTTGATAAATTAAAAATCTGTCACGGTAATTTCCTTATCACGTCATGAGTTTATGAGATAAAGTGATTATTTTCAAACAAACCCTAGTGATCCCATCACTCTTATCATCTTGATCAAATTAAGAATTATGTTTTTATACAAACTTCACTTATGATTAACATCAATAACAAAAATCATATATTCGATAAACTTAAAAACTCTCCTAAGCCAAATGAATCTCTTGCTTGACAACCCTATAAAATCCCACTACACTAAACTTCACATTTCATCTTATGAGTGGGAAAAAAAATTCTTTACTATTAACCATAATGGCCAAGAAAAATTGCCTTGTTACTTTTTTCACTTGCATTTTCCTACTTGTGAAATGTTTTGCAAGTGATGAGAAATCTGATTATTCACCCTCAAATGATGAAAGTGCAACCATACGTTACTAATAATAAGGGACTAGATTGGTACCATCCATGGTTCCATCCTCATCCTCCAATGCCAGCAGATGGTTATTTCCATCATCATCCATGGCCATTCGTTCATCCTCCGATGCCAGCTCGCGGTTTTTATCATCATCCATGGGTACATCCACATCCATGGCCTACATCCACATCCATGACCATTCTTTCATCCAAGATTTCCTTATCCATGGGCTCATCATCATCCATGGCCATTCATGCATCCACCAGTTCCATCTCCACCTAAAGGAGACAAAGGAGAGAAGATCAACTAAGAATATTCATTAATATGATCAAGAAAAGTGTTGGATCAATATCTTATTGATCACATATTTTTCTTTAATTAGATTATAATATGTTTATGCTTTATTGTTCTAGCTAGGGTAGTTAGTTTAGATTCTATTAGTTTCCAAGTAGTTTCCGTTCTTAGGAATATTGTTTGATTCGGCTAATCTGAATTTTTGTTTTTTTTATGAATTGTTCGTTAACATGCATTTATGTGTAAGGACGTTCATAGTACTTATTATATATTGGCCAAACCCATCCGGAGCTCTCGTGGTCGGCAAAAACTTTTACTTGAACAATACTCCAACTAAATCTTGTACCTATTGAACACTCAAACTACATCAAATTTGTTCCAATTAGACAATTTTTGTTGACATGACATATTGAGTGTAGCACACTCACTCTTGGCGCGTGAAATTAAGACAGAGTTTTATAAAATTCCGCCTTAAAGACTTTTTTTGAGCCAAATTTTGTTATTTTTTCTCTTTTCTTCTTCATACTCTCTCTTTGCCTACTTCCTCCACCATCCACCACCATACACCGCCATTCTGCCACCCCAATGCCACCACCATCTCCAATTATAAGAACAAGTAACGATTGGTATTGGGCTTGATATAATAGTTAAAAAATAAAGTACGAGGAAAAAAGCTACTTTAAGCAACCAAAAAAAAAAAAAAAAATCTAAACTCCACCCCACCTACTTACCCTCTCTGTCCCTTCCTTACCCATCAGAACCCCATCGTCGTCCCTTCCCCCGAAACCCAAATTTTTCTTTCTCTTTTCGTTTGATCTTTAGTAATTAGAAAACATATAGTCTAAGCTAAGTGTTTACAGAGACGTAGTGTTGCTATGGTGATAGACGATTGAATCATTTTTTTTTAATAGCGGCAAGCATTTCTTTGATGGAAACTTCAAACGGGGTCCTCTAATGGAAAAACCTGACTTCCTAACGAGAATGGGAAGATGAGTGTGTGAATTTGAAAGGCCACGACAAAGCTCGTTGTCGACCGTCCGGCGGCGACGTTACGAGTTCAGGAGAAGAGAGAGTGTTTAATTAGAAATTAGTTTTTTCTTTTCTTTTTCCTTATTATTTATTTTTAAATTATTATTTTGCATGCAAATGCCACATGTCCTCTTTTAATTAGTCATCATACCATGTCATTGGCGAGTGTATTACTTTTTTTTTTTTCCATCAGTCGCAAGTGTATTACACACACTTTGTAATTTTAGCTGTTTGTCAAAAAAATGTCTAATCGGAACAAATTTTATGTATTCTGAGTGCTCAATAGGTACAAAGCTTAGTTGAACTATTTAAGTGAAAAATTTTGCTAATCACAAGGGGCTTCCGATGGATTTGGCCTATTATATTTGATTATTTCAAAGAAAAAGAGTATTTCTCTAATGTTAAACCCAAAATACGTATGTGTACAAGTAATATATAAGAGTCTGTCACTGATTATGGAAATGATGGCTCTATACAAAGTTCAAATTTTCATATAACGATATAGAAAATGCAAACTTTAGCTATATATATATATATATAGTAAGAGGTGTTTCCAATCGCATATGCAACTTGCACTTTGCTGCTACATATTTCTAACTTTTGCATACAGTTATAATGGTACTAGTATCCTTGTCCGGTCATAAAAAATCAAAATATGATTAAATATTTATATTATAAGTTTATACAGGAAAATGGATTTTTACTAAGCAAATTTATTTTTATGATTCTTAAACATCCTATACAGAATTCTTAGATAGATAGAATTTGTGAAAGATATGAATTGCTGACACTTAGTGCTTAATAAGGTTTGACAATTTTTCATTACCTCAGAAGATATTCAATTTTTTTTAATATAAAAACTTAGGAAAAATCTAATTTAGTACAATTTCTGATAATATAAGTCTGAACATTCTTTAAAGAAAATAATTTTAATTAACAAAAAAAGAAAAGAAAAGGTAACAAAAGTGTAAATCATGAAATGGACAATTGATCACAAAATTAGAGAGACATCGTAGTTAATACATGAATTCTTTACCATTAGAGTAAAACAAGAACCACTCAAAAAGAAAATTGAAAAAGATTTAAGTTATACCTATTGACAGTGTAAAGATTCTTTAGAATATCACAATATATTAATATATATAATAGCATATTAATTATTATTAATCAAACTACCAATTAATGCTTATTATAAAACTTTGATACGTAATAATTTATAAATGGCATGAGTACTATACATGAGTGCATCGTATGTCACTCTCTTTGTTTCAGTTTATGTGACTTTTTAATGTGTGTCTCAAAAAAAAATGACATACTTTTATATTTGTAAACGATTAACTTTAAATATTTTATTTTATCTTTAATGAGAAGTTTTTATAACTATAAAAAAGTTATGGCATGTTTAAGACCACAAGTTTCAGAAGTTTTATAACTGTATAAATGTTATTCCACATCTAAATGTAACAATTTTTTTTTTTAAAAGATTAAATTTTGTGGCAATTTAAATTATATCACATAAATTTTAAAGAGGAAATAGAACTTGAGCGCACCAAGTGGTGTTAGGCAAGAAGGGGCAATATGCCGTTTAGAAGGAAACTTAATTAAGGTTGGTGGAGCAATCAATATCATTCGTCATTTCATTATGTAAAATTTCACAATATTATAAGTCTTATGTTTCATGTTGGGGCCATGCCTATCTCATGTGATCATCACACCTTTTTGTTCCCAAATTCTATACCTAAAATATCAAACCCCCATGTTGCCATGGTGCATGTCTCAAATTCATTTTTAATTTAAGGAATAATATATATTTTTCCCTGAACTTGTCCAGTTTATTTTTTTTTAAAAGAAAAATACTTAAATTTTGCGGGGTCATGACCTCCTTATACATGTCGATGTGTTTTTCCTAAAGAATACTTAAATTGAAAAATTCTCGAGAACTAGTATTGCAAGATTCAAAATTATTGAATGATTAGTTCGGCTTTTTTATTTTTTTATTTATCTTAATAGACTTTTGTCTATATTAAGATTCGACATTAAGATTTGATTTTTCCTCCCCATATATCAAAATATAGAAACTACCTTCTTAGAAAGTAGACAATTACATACATATGAAAGAGACTTGAAGCAAAAGAGAAGCGTGAAATTAGCATGCATGCATGTATGCAAATGTACATGTGGTAGGTTGGGTTAGGGGGTTTTGGGGGGGGGGGTGGTTAGTAAAATTGGTGAAAGTTGGCAGCAGAGGATGGGCATGGGGTAGACACATGCACCGACCTTTTACAATATTCCTTTTTCCTCGTACTATCCACATTGTTGGCTTATGAATTAGAGCTCTCTTCTTTTTTTATTCTTCTGTTCCAAATTATCAATCACTTCAGTTCCAAATAATAATTATTTAAAAATTCAAAATTAAAGTTGGTAATTATTTTTAACTATATTCTTAATATTAAAGAATATTGCATATTATTTAGAGTTTACTACAGTCAACATCGGATCAAGACGATCCCGATTCGGTGTTTTGAGGGCACGTGCAGGTTCGTAGCATATTTATGATTGAAATGCATATTTGGTTTGTGTTCGGGAGGTTCTGGATGAGTTTTGAGTGTTGAATCGAAGGACTTAATTGTTGATTGCTGATTATATTTCTGGTGCCAGTGATCCTTCTTCACGATCGCGGCCTGTGAGCCGCGTTCCCGTAGAAGGGAAGAGGATCTAGGCGGGGTCAGGGTTCCCTTTGCATTCGCGAGCAGGTTCATGGGCCGGGTCAGGATAAGCTCATTGCGGTCTCGATGGTCTGTCCACATTCGCGATGAAGAGTCACGATCCGGCAGTGTCTTATTTTCTAATACGAACTTAGACTTCATAATTTGATATTTTGGGTTCTAGAGCTCGATTTGAGGTGATTTCACAGGAAATTTGTACGATTTAGCTCGGGGGGGGGGGGGGGGGTAAGATTCTAACCCTTATTTTGATGTTCCCCCTTGATTCCTTCCATTAATTTGCATTTTAATCCATGATTATGGGTGGAAAATTGGGGGTTTTGAGCTCTAAGTTGAATAATTGGAAATCCTTGATTTGGGATCCATTTTATAGATGCCTTTAGCTATTTTTCGAGATTTAGACTAATTAGGCTATGGTAAACTGATTTTCTAATAAAATTTCCGATTTCCCTTAGGGGGCGGGGTTTAACTTTTGGGTTGACTTTTTAGGTCTGGCTATAACTATAGCAATATGGATGTCTAAGGACTCGTGTACTTATAAACACCGCATATTTGATAGATTGGGAGAGTTCCGAGGAACTTCGGAATGGGAAAGCGCTTTCGTGATTCATTTGCTCGGTCTTGAGGTATGTTAAGACTTTCTAGACTTTTTTTAGGGACGGTTTCAATAAGTAAAGATTAAAAATATTTATAATAAATTGTAAGGGCGAAAGAGGGGGTCTTATACATGTGATGTTATAGGCATTGGTACGAGTACCAGTGCAATGTATAGGGAATTACGTAGTTGTGTAGTCGTGGACTGAAGTCCGACAATGCCAAAGCATGTGGGCATTAGCCGGTAGTTATTTGACTTGATTTGCTTGTCACGTGCATATATCACTCCCTTTAACCCGTTTACTTGGGATAATCTAGCTAGTGGTGCATTCATGCACGATTCATGGATTTGATATTCATGCTTATGTGATCATTCATATCCATATTTGATGTGATTCACATGGTTGGGCTCGATGTGATCTTTAGATTGATTTGGTTGGAGTGATATGTCGAAGGGAAATGGTTCTGTGTATGTGAGTATGCCGAAGAGAAATAGTTTCGGCAGTATATGGACTTCGCGAGTCTCCCATGGATCACGTTTCCCGTACAGTCTGTGGAGCTCCGTGTATATAGAGGTTATGGAAAGTAAATGGCTTTGAACAACATTTCATTACATTATATTGCATGGAATATTCTTATCTGATTACTTGATTTACTTGATTACTTGGTATTTGACTTTACTTGATAATTGATTTATCCTCTACCCTACTAATTGAACGATTCAAAGTAAGGTAAGTCAGATCAGGTTAAAAAGAGAGTTTTCTTATTATTGCCGTCACTACTTCGTTGTCGGTTTATCATATGTTGAGTACACGTGCTACCCGTAATCATACTATACTTGTGTTGTTGTGTAGATCCATGCCGAGTACGAGTAGGTCCCGTGGAGCTTACTATGTCCGAAGCATTCACTTTTGGAGATCGTGATGACATGCTTGACTGATTGTCGCACCATCCTCTCTCTATCCCTTTTTTTTCTGTATTTTGTCTTACTTATCTTCCCAGACAATGTATTTTGGTCATTCAAACTTGTATTGATACTCGTAGTAGCTCTTGTACACATGACAACAATCTTGGGTGGTATTGAGTTGTTTTCCGCATTTTGATTATTGTATGTAGACCTGATTATGGATATTTAGTCTTTTCACTTTACTTTCCGCTAAGTAACTTAACCAATTGGTTGTTATGCTGTTTTCAGCTTACTTACCGAGTTGGGGTAAGTGCCTTCACAACTCATGAGTTTGGATCGCGAAAATTTGAATTTGATAACTTTATAACATATCTAATCCATCTAATAAAAAACTAACTGGTAAAAATAGAGGTATATTTTATAATAAATCCTTAAAACGCTATCTATTTATATTGTAAATAAATTTTAAAATATAATTTGTAAAATATTTCATTAATGACAATCAAATGGAGAATAAGAAATAAGTGATTCAAGTGAAGTTTTAAAAAATATAGGGTATAAAACTAAGACTCATCAAAAGAGAGGTGTTTTAAATACTAAAGCCTGGAATTGGCTAGTATTGATATAAATTTGTGGGTATGCTTACCAATCACTCACTCTGCGGACCAAGTTTGAAACTATTCCATAAAAGAATTGATAACTTCCCCTTTTTTGTTTTGTAATCATGACGAGAAAAAAGTTTCTAAATGAAAATCAATTGAAATAAAACTCATTAAAGATAAACGTGGTCCAGAAGCTATATATAGTCTGAAATAGGAAAAAATTACTTTGTAAGAAAGCAATGGAGGTTACTTCGGAGATCAGCCATTTCTATTTGGTGATGTTGAATAGATTGTTAAAACTTTTTAAAGGTAGAAGAATAAAAAATGCATCAGTCAAGTTGTTGTTCGTTATGTGATGGGGCAGGCAGGGGTGGATCCAAAGTGTCGAGTGGGGTTCCCGAGACCCAGTAACTTTTTCTTGAACCCTATATTTATATTGAGAATCCATTAGTCATATAAGAAACAACTAGTTGGGAACCTATTGTTGAAAGGACTTGTTGGTTTAGTGACAAAGACGGAACCCTGCCGTGGTGCTCTCATGCTTGATGCGGGATCGAATCCTCTAGAAAGATTTTTAGCTTTTCTCGGCTCCTTCTTACAAATACCATGTTCTGTTTTTCTTTTTACGTTTCCACTACCCCATTTGCCAGATTCTTCACTTTTCTTCGCTCTTTTTCAGTTTTTGTTTTTCTCTTATATCGTGCATCTGTCTTCAGTGTTCATATAGCTTACAACAATAACAACATACCCAGCGTAATGTTGGGATAAAACGACCCAAAGATACTCTTAACATGATGTGATATTGTCCGCTTTGGGCCAATCCCGCACGGTTTTCCCCAAAAGGCCTCACATCATTAAGAGTATCCAACTCCTTATAAATAGATCCCTTTTCTTTTCGGCTATCAATGTGGTACTTTGTTCGCACACCCAAAAATCTCCCCCTCGAACTAAGTTCCACGTGGCTCATTATCATACCACGGGTCAGAGATTCAATATGTCTGTGTGCCACCCATATTGTCAGAGTATTTACGGTCACCGAATCCCAAAGGCCGTGAATGTGTCTTCAAAGCTACGGGTAAAGGACGTAAACCGGCCCATAGTCGGGCAACGGCACTGAGCCGGGCCCCATGCCACACTCCGCCTTCTTCATACTCGTCCCGCCAAACCATAGGCTCTGATACCAGTTGTTGGGATAAAATGGCCCAAAGATACTCTAAACATGATGTGATATTGTCCGCTTTGAGCCAAGCCCGCACGGTTTTTCCCCAAAATGCCTCACATCATTAAGAGTATCTAACTCCTTATAAATAGCTTCTTTTTTCTTTCCAGCTACCAATGTGGTACTTTATTCACACACCCAACAATATCTCCCTCGAACTAAGTTCCATGTGGCTCATTATCATACCACGGATCAGAGATTCAACATGTATGTGTGCCACCCACATTGTCAGAGTATTTACGGGCACCGAAGCCCAAAGGCTGTGTATGTGGTTAGAGTATTTACGGTCCCCGAAGCCCAAAGGCTATGTATGCGTCTTCAAAGCTACGAGTAAATGTTGTAAACTGGCCCATAGGCAGGCAAAGGCACTAAGCCAGGCCCCACGCCACACTCTGCCATCTTCATACTCGTCCTGCCAAACTACTGGCTTTGATACCAGTTGTTGGGCTTAACGGCCCAAAGATACTCTTAACATGATGTGATATTGTCCGCTTTAGGCCAAGCCCGCACGGTTTGACCCGTAATGAGTCATGTGGAAATTGTTAGGTTTTTGGACCAGGCCAATTTTGCCCAAAATTTCCTCTATATAAAGGATCAGTTTAGGTCTTACTTTTAGAACACAAGAGTGAATTTATAGCAGCCATATAGAGAGAAAAATGTGAGAGAGAAAGCAGATTTTCGTCCAGAAATTTTCTGCTACAGCAGTCCGCTTAAAATTGTGTTCCTGATTCGTTAACCGTTGGATTGTGCTGAAATTTGAACTGGGGGTTATCAACATCTTCTTCTTCGATTTCAACAGTAGAGATCGGATTTCGTGGTCTGTAGATCCAGTTTTCGAGTACGAACAGTAGCTCATTTTTGGGGGTGATTTCTCTCTTTTTTTCGCTAGTTTTGGTGCTATCTTTTATGTATTGTTGCTCCGTACTTGGCTTTGTTGTTGTAGCCATTTGGAGAACATTGTTATAACTCTCGTTGATTATAATGGAGCTTTTGTGGGCCGGAGGTCGCATGGATGTTTCCTCTTCACCTTGAAGGGGTTTTACCACGTAAATTTGGTGTCTCTTCCATTCAATTTATTTCTGCTTGCTTTGCTATTTTATTTTTGGTATAGCTGCTACCCGGATTTCCATTTGTGCTGGTGTTTATGTTTTTCTCTTGGTTCAAATAGTGTAGGAAGTTTTGACTTGGGTATTTCTTCCGCTGTTACCTCGTCGTGCAATTTGGTTATTGCTTGTTTCTTACCAACAAAGTGGTATCAGAGCTTGTGGTTGTATTTGGTTGTGTTGATTGTCTATTTGAATGATGGAGACAAATATGAGCAAGATGGTTTGTTTAAATGGCAGTAATTACCTTATTTGGAAAAGCAAGATGAAAAATCTTCTATTTGTCAGGAAATTGCATTTACATGTGTTTGCTTCTAAGACAGCTGAGTCTATTGAAGATGAGAATTGAGAATTTGAGTACTTATAGGTTTGTGGTTATATGTGGCAATGGGTTGAAGATAATGTTCAAAATCATATTGTGAATGAGATAAATGCTAAAAGTTGTGGGAAAAGCTCGAGACACTTTATGCTTCAAAGACTGGCAATAATAAGTTGTTCTTACTGAAACAATTGATGAATATTAGATACAAAGAGGGCATCCCTATTTCTGATCATATCAATGATTTTCAAGGTGTCCTTGATCAGCTTTCCGGAATGGGTGTCAAGTTTGATAAAGAAATACAAGGACTTTGGCTTCTTAATACTCAGTCAGACTCTTGGGAAACTCTTCGAGTTTCTTTGACTAATTCTGCTCCCAGTGATGGTGTAACTATGGAATATGCTATGATTGGTGTTTTGAATGAAGAGATGAGATGGAGATCTCAAGCTTCGTTTTCTTCAACTTCACACTCCGATATTTTGGTTACTGAAGACAGGGGGAGAAGTAACTTCAGAGGTCAGAATGACAGAGGAAAAAGTAGAAGCAAGTCAAGATCCTCCAGGTACAAGAATCTTACATGTAACTATTGTCACTTGAAAGGGCACATCAAGAAACATTGCTACAAGTTTAAGAGAGACCAGAAAAAGGCAAAAGAAAGAAGGCGATAATGAAAATCGTGTTGCTGTTGTTGCTGAAAATGATCTTCTTGTTGCTTATGGTAAAAATGATATCAATCTTGTTTGTGATGAGTCTACCTGGTTTGTGGATTCAGGTGCCACTTCTCATGTCACGCCAAAGAAGGAATTATTTTCTTCTTATACTCCAGGTAATTTTGAAAATTTACGAATGGGCAATGATAGTGAGGTTGAGGTACTTGGTATTGGCATAGTTTGCTTGAAAAGTAATAATGGTTCGAGGTTGGTTTTTAACAATGTCAAGCAAGCTCCAGATGTTCGGCTGAATTTAATTTCTGTAGGAAAACTTGATAAAGAGGGTTATGATCAAACCGTTGGTGGTGGCCAGTGGAAGCTAATTAGAGGTTCAATGGCTGTGGCTCGAGGTTACAAGATGTCTGACTTGTACTTATTTCAGGGCTCCATTTGTGGTGACCTAGTAAATTTGGTGGAGAATGATACTTTATCAGAATTATGGCATAGAAGGCTGATTCATATGAGCGAGAAGGGGATTGATAATTTGGCTAAGAAGAATTTTCTTTCTGGAGTGAAACAAGCAAAGTTAAAGAGATGTGTTCATTGCTTAGCCGGGAAACAGAAAAGAGTTTCTTGCTTAGCCGGGAAACAGAAAAGAGTTTCTTTTCAGAGTCATTCACCTTCAAGAAAGCTGGATTTGCTG
The DNA here is from genome assembly GCF_019175385.1 of Lycium barbarum. Classification (NCBI taxonomy): domain Eukaryota; kingdom Viridiplantae; phylum Streptophyta; class Magnoliopsida; order Solanales; family Solanaceae; genus Lycium; species Lycium barbarum. Next base: position 105,836,709 of record NC_083345.1, read on the forward strand.
GAGTTGGTACATTCTGATTTGTGTGGTCCTTTTAAAGTAAGCTCCCGTGGTGGTCCACTTTACTTTGTGACTTTTATTGATGATCATTCTCGCAAACTCTGGGTATTTCCTTTGAAGTCCAAGGATCAAGTACGTAATGTGTTCAAGACTTTTCAGGCCTTGGTTGAGAGACAAACAGGGAAGAAACTAAAATGCATCCGCTCAGACAATGGTGGTGAATACATTGGTCCCTTTGATAATTATTGTAGACAGCAGGGTATTCAACATCAGAAAACTCCTCCACAGACTCCTCAATTAAATGGTTTAGCAGAGAGGATGAACATAACTCTAGCTGAGAGGGTTAGATGTTTGCTTTCAGATGCTAAGTTTCCAGATTCATTTTGGGCAGAAGCACTTAATACTGCTGCTTATGTTATCAATTTATCTCTTACTGTTGCTTTGGATGGTGATGTCCCTGATAGAGTTTGGTTTGGTAAGGATGTCTCTTATGCTCATATGAGAGTCTTCGGGTGTAAGGCCTTTATGCATGTTCCTAAGGATGAGAAGTCAAAGCTGGAAGTTAAAACTAGGCAGTGTATCTTCATTGGTTATGGTCAAGACAAATTTGGCTATCGTTTCTATGATCCAGTTGAAAAGAAACTTGTTAGAAGCCGTGATGTTGTGTTCTTTGAAGACCAAACAATTGAAGATTTTGACAAAGCTGAGAAGGTTGATTCTCAGAGCAATGAGAGCTTAATTGATGTTGATCTAGTTCCTGTGATTATTGCACCGGAAGAAAATCTTCAAAATAATAAAGATCAAGTTGATAATGAAGATAGTGATCATGTTCAGAATGACCAGCATGATGTTGTTGATGCTCCAAGGGAAGATGATGTGGTTGGCCAGCAACCAGCTGCTATTGATGCTATTGTTTAATTGGCTCAGGTTTCACCCCAATACAACCAGCAACATACGGAGTAATATAAGACAAGGTAGAACCCGGATCTATCAATGCATACACATCATGGGAAAATATGGATAATGTACCTGTAACCACATCCGGGGAGGACTCAAGATCCTGTCGTCCGGCTAAAGCATACAGACGGGGCTGAGTGACACCTGAAGTAGATGCTCCCCCTCTACCTCTACCTCGACCTGCTGGAATCTGGGGAGTCTGCCCTACCGGGCATATTGAAGATGAACCAGCCGCTGATCCTATGGGCTGAACCCCAACTCTACCACTCATCGACGACAATCTCACATCATATGCCCAATCTGCCCACAGGCATAGCAAGCATCTGAACCTTAGCGACACTGGCTGCATCGCGGTACTGGGGGTCTCCTCTGACTATAATCTCCCCTAAACTGAGAATCTGAGGCCCTCGAACTCTGACCTTGTCCTGAATGAAAAGAGTGATCAAATATCCTATCTGCAAATCGTGGAGGCGCACTAGTCGCTGACTGGCCTGAACGTCTGGGATATGTCTGCCTCGATCCCCCTCTGTAATTACTTCCGGCCCCCATAGATCTGGCCCTCTTCTTTGCCTTCTGTCAATCTCACGATCACCCCTTTGCGGATGTTGTTGTCCTTCCAAATTCTGGGCATGAGCTTGAATACGGGAAATATCCATCCCATCTTGCAACGAAGATGTCAAGCATTCTTTAAATAAATGTGGCCCTAAGCCACTCAGAAACCTGTGTACCCTATCGCCCATATCGGCCACCATAGTTGGGGCATATCTAGCCAATGAATTAAACTGAAGGATATATTCCCGAGCACTCATATTTCCTTTCTTTAGATTTAAGAACCTATCCGATCTAGCTCGGCGGACCTCGGGTGGCAAATAGTGACAGATGAAAGTATCTACAAATTCTTGCCACACGGGAGGAGGCGCATTTTCTTTTCTTGATGCTAGCCAATTATTGTACCATAATACTGCCACGTCTCGGAGTCTATAAGATGCCAACTCCACAGATTCAGTTTCGGAGGCATGTATAATCCTCAATGTTCTCAGCATCTCATCAATAAAACCTTGCGGGTCTTCATCAGGCTTTGACCCGAAAAACTCCAGAGGATTCAAACTGATACAATCACGGGCTCTGGTACTAGCAGCCCGATCACTTGAACTCACATTCTGCCGCTGTGCCTGGGAGGCAACTAACTGTGTCAATAGATGAATGGCCTCGGTCACTTGTTGACCCGAAGCGACCTGTGGAGGAACTGGAGCTGAAGCTCCTCTTTGTTTTTCTACATTGGGCGGGGTGGAGGAAGTATTAGATGGAGCTTCATTATGTGACTCACCCTCTTCTACATTCATTGCCGGCTCTCTTTCTACCCTCCTTTTCGTTATAGTCTTGCCCTTCTGGACGGCGGTAGCTTTTCCTTTTGGCGGCATTTCTAAAATCATAGCACACTATTAGGGAGGAGAAAATCTTATAACACAGCTCTATCGCACGATCTCTTAAGATGAAAGATGGTCATTTTTCCTAAATGCCCTGTAGCCACTTGTTTATTAGTGTGGCGCGCAACACACCATAAACATGACTCTACTAGACACGGCTCGTAGACACTTTCTAGAACTGAACTGCTCTGATACCACTTTTGTCACGAACCGACTAGGGGCCGTGACGGGTACCCGGGGCTAACCACCGAGCACCACTCTTTCTGTTACTTATCATAATGATCATGCACTTCTTTACTACTCATAAACGCATAATCATAAGACAACCATTTCATTTGAAAACATAAATACTTTTATATACATAAGCCTTTCGGCTATCAAAATGATAATATATATATATATATATATATATATATATATATATATATATATATATATATATATATATATATATATAGCAACATCGTGAGACCATATAACCCACACCTGCGCATCTACGAGCCTCTACTAGAGTGTTATACATAGGGACGGGACAGGACCCCGTCGTGCCCAAAATATACATATGTACACCAAAGAATAGTAGAAGGCACCTCTGGAACAATGGAGTGCTCTCAAATCAGCTACTAGCTCCTACGAGTCTGGATCAAGATCACCTCTCTGTCTACCTGTAGGCATGAACATATCGTTCAAAGAAAACGGACGTTAGTACGAATATTGTACTGAGTATGAGAGGCATAAGTAATAATAGCAATACGTCAATGAGATAAAGGAAGCATCAAATAAGGAGCAACTGTATCTGACTGTCACTTATAAAAGAAATAATGTATGCTGGCTTACTTCATAATCATCATCATATCATGTATGCATAAATGTATATGCTGCCCGTCCATATAGGTACGGTGTAATAATCATTAGCCTGCGTCCAGGCCTCCCGCGTCCGGGGTACGATCTCATGCCGCCCACTAGTGGTGTCTGCCCATGCCATCTAGACATGGTGTATACGTTGCCCGCCTTAGGGGTGTCTGCCCGGCCATATAGGCGCGGTGTAACATCATCAATGTGTACTCATCATAATGCATGTATAGAAACTCAAAGACAGCTATACTTTATCGAGGTGACATAAGGTCGTGAACCCCCGATTCCATTATGGAACATTTATTAGCATTCTGCCCCACCTTGAAGGAAATAGCATATAAGGTGAGTGTATACAATAAACAACATCATTAGCTTTGTAGGGATATCATATCATGAACTCTAGAATCCTTAGACTTAAGCTCATCATCATCATTATTGGGTTCATAATATATGTGTCTTATCTCATATGGCTATTCTTGAACATGGACTCTTAGTTTTCCGGAATGTAGGAGAATATGAAGAAGAAGGAAAATCATGCCATAGGATTCATGCCTTAGAAAGAAAGGACTAGCCTCACATACCTTTTTCGTTTAATTAATCTATCGCTTGCTTGTTCTCCTTCAATGCCCACATTTTTACCTTCAAGAGAATTCACATTAACATTAGTTAATCGATTACTTAAACGTGCTTACTAAAACTAAAGAAAATTGGGCAGCATTTCCTTTGTTTATACAACTTTTCCCCATATCATATATCAGCTGTCACGACCCAAATAGGGGGCCGCGACGAGCACCCGGTGTTATCCCACCCGAGCACCCCCTGACATACTTGCACACAATATCTAGGTGAGCCACATAGTAAAAACATACATCTCTATCCATCAATCATACTAGTCCCCTTTGGACAACAACCTCTTTATATCATCATAGGCATTTATGCCACATCAATATACATGGGCCGACGAGGCCAACAAAATGGTATACAAAATATAGGCCGACAAGGCCAAACACATCTAACCATATACACATGTCTACGAGCCTCTAAGAAGAGTATAACACATCACATAAGCGGGACAGGACCCCGCTATGCCCATAATTATGTACACAAAATAATAAGTACCCAAAAGCTATGGCTCCGAATGAAATGGAGCTCTGCTAGGTGGTCTTTGAGAATACCGCTATGGATCGAGCCTGTCTCCCTGTGCACCTGCGGGCATGACGCAGCGTCCACAAACAAAAGGACGTCAGTACGAAGAATGTACTGAGTATGTAAAGCATGATCAATATCAATGTAAAAGCATAATGAACATCATAAGAAATAGTACATGATGGGAGATGGTAATATTATCGCCATGGGAACTTACTTGCCTTTCATAGAAACTTTCCATTCTAATGTGTATTTGTGCTCATACCTCCATATCCGTCTCCATATTCGTATCCGTTCCATATTAGTACTCGTATTCGTATACATACCCTTATTCACATTCATATTGTACACATAATCATATCACATACATAATCATATCATATACATAGCATTTACATAACATACCCGACCCCGAAGGTTCGGTGTTTCACGTACCCGACCATAGCTAGGCTCGGTGGTCATACATACCTGGCGAACCAAGGCTCAGTGTTACACATACCTGGCCCTACTAAGGCTCAGTGTTATCCATACCCAACTGCAGTGGTGTGCGCGCGTTACGTAAGCATACATACATATACATCTATACACATACTACCCGGCCATATAGGCTCGGGGTTCATAGTAGCCATACATGGGCACACATACATACAACTCATAAACATCTTTACTACTTTCATCACTATCATCATCGTCATCGTTATCGTCATCGCCATTACCATTATAGTCGTCATCAATATCATTATCACTATTATTATCATTCATCACACTTATCTTTATAGGCTTACTCGTCATACGAGGAACTTAGTACAATCGTAGCATATCAAGAATCGTGAGCTTAATAGCTAGGAAGATCGAATCATTTATGAGACATTATAGACTTATGGAAGATTTAGATGTTTGGCCAAAGAACCATGCCTTACGAAAGAAGGGTTAGCCTTACATACCTTTCCGTTCAACTATTTACCACTTGCACGTTCTCCTCCGAAGCTCACGTTTCTACCTTCATTAAAGTCATACTATCATTAGAATCGATAGCTAGCATACATGACTAAACTAGAGAAAATCGGGCAACGTCTCCTCTATTTATACGACATTCCTATATATTGTATTTCAACTCTCAAACGTCAACAATACATTCACAATACCATAACAATGGCCATTAATCATTTACGTTAACCACATTATCTAGATTTCTCAATTCGCTCCCAATTCACCCATATTCATGGTCATATCACCCGACTTCATCTATTCATATACAATGCCCATTTTCATGATCTTAACATCATTTATAACACATTCATATCACAACACAACAAGAATCATGGTTCAATTCAAACTATCTCTCAAAATGTCACTATTCATCATTCATGACCCATTTTCTATACTCATCTAATGTCCAAGCATTTTAACTCTCAACTACCTTGAACCACATATAAATACCATAAATCTTACCTTAGAGTTTGTAGGAACGAGCCTTGGTCGAAATACTTCACTTGAGCAAAAACCCTAGTTTTCCTTCAATAAGATTTTCTTGACTTGAATAATCTTAATGGGTTTCCTAACACTTGATTCACTTGATTTGTGTTGTTGATGACTAATAATCCTTGAAATCTTGTGGAATAAATGTAGAGAGATGTTTTAGGGAGAAGGGATGAAAAGTGGAAATGAAATAATAAACTTGGATCCCTTATTTAATGACTTAAAATCTGGTCTGAAGTGAACAACACAGTGGTCATAAACTTGGTTTACGGTCCATATTCCAGTTTACGGACCGTCCTTCGTGGTCGTATTTAATCATAACAGAACCAGAAACTCAGGCTGAGACGTGGTGATTTACGGACACAGTTTACGGGTCGTAAACCACTTTACGATCCGTATTTCAGGTCGTATTTAACCATTTGATCATTTGGCAGAAAGTTAAAGTTTTTGGAAGCCAAAATACGACATGGCAATTTACGGGCCATATACCACTTTACGGTCCGTATTTCATTTTACGTGCAACTGGCCAAAATGCAGATCTGCAACTTTCCACATATTTAGAACCTATAATCATTCATTATGGAGCATAACCTATCTCTTATTGCAATTGCCTTTGGAATCTTACTTAGGGTCGTCAAATGTTATTTCTTACTCATGAAAACATCGGATACTCGTACTCCTCGCGGGTCTATTCACTTGGACAACAATGGAGGATTTTTCCGAGGTGTAACATCAACTCCCAAACATCTATAACAATATTCACAATATCATAAGCACAATCATCATTCACCTACATTACCCGCATTTCACCATTTCACTCGGATTTCTCTATAATCATGGTCATAATTCCTTATTGCATTTTCTCACATATAATACTTAATCCATGTTCTAAATGTTGTTCACAACATACTTACAATCACAACATACCAAAATTCATAATTAACCCCAAACTACTACTCAACAATGATACTATTCACACATTCATGACCCATTTCCTATATCTTTCTAAATACCATAAAACTTACCTTTTATAGTGTGGGAATGGGCTTTAAGTGGAAATACTTCACTTGATAAAAACCCTAATTCCACTTCCCATGGAATTTCTTGATTTGGATGAACTTTGATGTGTTTCTCACACTTAGTTTTGTTGATTTGATGAAGTTGATCATTAATCTCTCATGAGTTCTTGTATATGGAGTGTGTGGAAGGTTCTTGAGAATTCTTGAGTTGTGTAGAAGAAAAATGAAATGAAATAAATGTGTTGAAGTCCTTATATCAACTTTTAAAAATCTGTCCTGACGAAATTATACGGTCCGTATAAGTGACCGTGAAATTGCTCCAATAACCATCCCATTCTGTGTCAATTTGACGGCACATTATACGGTCCGTATAAATTTATACGGTCCGTATAAGTGACAGTGAAATCACCCCCTCAACAACTTCATTCTGTGACCATTATATGACACGTTATACGGACCGTATAATCGGTCGTATAATCCACCTCTTCTCTGATTTTTGGTTCTCATCACTTCGTTTGATCTCAAATCCTTGGGAAGCCTTCTTGATACTTGTTTAACACCTCGTTAACAATCTAAGGGATATTATAACTCTTTTCTAAAACATTATTACGCCATCATTAGCTCGTCGCTCATAATTCTTACCCGACACGCAACATATCCCTTGCTTTCCTTAATAACCTTCTTCCCTTACGTCAAATGTCTTGAATCTCGATGTTACACCTCGGAAAAAAATCCTCCGTTGTTGTCCAAGTGAATGGACCCGCGAGGAGTACGAGTATCTGATGTTTTCATGAGTAAGAAATAACATTTGACGACCCTAAGTAAGATTCCGAAGGCAATTACAACAAGAGATAGGTTATGCTCCATAATGAATAATTATAAGTTTTGGAAATGTGAAAAGTTGCAGGTTTGCATTCTGGCCAGGTTTTCGTAAAGTGAAATACGGACCGTAAAGTGGTATATGGTCCGTAAACTGCCATGTCGTATTTTGGCTTCCAAAAACTTCTACTTTCTGCCAAATGATCAAATGGTTAAATACGACCTGAAATACGGACCGTAAAGTGGTTTACGGCCCGTAAACCGTGATCGTAAATCACCATGTTTCAGCCTGAGTTTCTGGTTCTGATATGATTAAATACGACCACGAAGGACGGTCCGTAAACTGGAATACGGACCGTAAACCAAGTTTACGACCACTGTGCACTTCAAATCAGATTTTTAAGTCATTAAATAAGGGGACCAAGGCTTATTTCATTTTTCACTTCTACATCACACCCCTTCTCTCTAGAACATCTCTCTACATATATTCCACAAGAATTCAAGGATATTTGGTGATCAACAACATAAATCAAGGGAATCAAGTGTAAGAAAACCATCAAGATCATCCAAGGTTAAGAAATCCAAATGGAGATAAACTAGGGTTTTGCTCAAAGTGGAGTATTATTAACTATAGCTTGTTCCTACAACATTTAAGGTAATATTCATGATATTTCTATGTTGTTTAAGGTAGTTAAGAGTTGAAATACTTGGATTGTAGAAGAGTATAGAAAGATGAGTCATGAATATGGAATAGTGTCATTTTGGGAAATAGTATGAATTGAGCTATGGGTCTTGATGTATTGTGATGTAAATACGATATAAATGATGTTGAGAACATGAGATGAACAATGTATGTAAATGGACGTCGTGTGTGTTATGGCCATGGTTATGGATGAATTGAATGTAAGTCTAGAAATATGGATAATATGAATGAGGAATGGCTATTGTTATGGCATTGTGAATTTATTATTGACGTTTGGGAGTTGAGATACGTTATGGAGGAGATGCTGTCCGATTTTCTCTAGCTTTAGTCATATATGCTAGCTATCGATTCTAATGATAGTATGACTTCAATGAAGGTAGAAACGCTAGCATTGGAGGAGGACGCGCAAGTGTAGAATAGTGCAACGGAAAGGCATGTAAGGCTAACCCTTCTTTCATAAGGCATGGTTCTTGGGCCAAACATCTAAATATTCCATAAGTCTATGATGTCTCATAAATGATTCGATCTTCCGAGCTATTAAGCTCACGATTCTTGATGTGTTACGATTGTACCAAGTTCCTCGTATGACGAGTAAGCCTATAAAGATAAGTGTGATGAATGATGATAATAGCAATAATGATAACGATGACGATGAGGATAGTAATGATAATAGTAAAGATGCTTATGAGCTAGATGTATGTATGCCCTTGTATGGCTACTATGAAACACCGAGCTTATATGGCCGGGTAGTATATGTATAGATGTATATGTATGTATGTTTACGTAACGCGCGCACACCACTGTAGTTGGGTATGGACAACACTGAGCCTTGGTAGGGCCAGGTACGTGTAACACTGAGCCTTGGTTGGCCAGGTATGTATGATCACCGAGCCTATATATGGTCGGGTACGTGAAACACCAAACCTACATGGTCGGGTATGTTATATAAGGATATGTATGAAACACCGATCCTACGTGGTCGGGTATGCTATGTATATGACATGATTATGTATATGATATGATATAACTATGTGTATGAATGTGAATAACGGCATGTTTACGAATACGAGCACAAATATGGTACGAGTACTATTGTGGAATACGGACAATGATGTATGTACACAAGTACGTATTAGAAATGGAAAGTTCCTATGAAAGGCAAGTAAGTGTATATGACGATTATACTGCCATCTCCCATTCTATACTATTTCTTATGTTGCTATTTATGCTTCTATATTGATATTGATCATGCTTTACATACTCAGTAATTCTTCGTACTGACGTCCTTTTGTTTGTGGACGCTGCGTCATGTCCGTAGGTGCACAGGGAGACAAGCTTGATCCATAGCTGCTTTCTCAGAGATTACATAGCAGAGCTCCATTTCATTCGGAGCCATAGCTTTTGGGTACTTATTCTTTTATGTACAAAATTATGGGCATAGCGGGGTCCTGTCCCGCTCATGTGATATGTTTTACTCTTCTTAGAGGCTCGTAGTCACGTGTATATGGTTAGATATGTCTGGCCTTGTCGGCCTATATTTTGTATATCATTTTGATAGCCTCGTCGGCTCATGTACGTTGATGTGTCATAGATGCCAATTATGATATAAAAGCATTGTCGTCCAATGGGACCAGTATGATGAATGAATAGATATATATGTTTAATTATATGGTTCACCTAGATGTAAGCATAAGTGTAAGTTAAGGGGCGCCCGGGTGGGCTAGCACGGGGTGCTCGTCGCGGCCCTCTAGACGGGTCGTGACACTCGATTAGGATCATTAAATGTTATTTCTTTCTTATCAAAACATCGTATATGTCGTGCCCTTCGCTAGCCTATTCACTGTATGTTAACGGGGAATTTTCCAAGGTGTAACATGTAGAAGAGGGCGAATCACATAATGAGGCCCCATCTAATACTTCCTCCACTCCGCCCAATTTAGAAGAACAAGAGAGGGCTTTAGCTCTAGCTCCTATGCCTCCAGTTCCTCCACCGGCTACTTCGGGTCAACAGGTGACCGAGGCTATTCATCTATTGACGCAGTTAGTTGCCGCCCAAGCACAGCAGCAGAATGCGGGTCCAATTGATCGGGCAGCCAGTACCAGAGCCCGTGATTTCATGAGTTTGAATCCTCCGAAATTTTTCGGGTCAAAGCCGAATGAAGACTTGCAAAGTTTTATTGATGAAATATTGAGGACGTTGAAGATTATTCATGCCTCCGAAACCGAATCTGTGGAGTTGGCATCTTATAGACTCCGAGATGTGGCGGTATTATGGTATAATAATTTGATATCATCAAGAAAAGAGGATGCACCTCCTCCCGTTTGGCAAGAATTTGTAGATGCCTTCATCTGCCATTATTTGCCACCTGAGGACTGCCGAGCTAGAGTGGATAGATTCTTAAATTTGAAACAAGAAAATTTTACTGCCCGGGAGTATAGCCTTCAGTTTAATTCTTTGGCTAGATATGCCCTGACTATGGTGGCCGACATGGGAGATAGGGTGCACTGGTTTGTGAGTGACTTAGGGCCACATTTATTCAAGGATTGTTTGACGGCTTCGTTGCAAGATGAGATGGATATTTCTCGTATTCAAGCCCATGCCTAAAATTTAGAAGGACAACAATATCCGCAAAGGGGTGATCGTGATATTGATAGAAGGCAAAGCAAGAAGGATAGATCTATGGGGGCAGGTAGGGATTACAGAGAGGGATCGCGGCAGACATATCCCAGACATTCAGGCCAGTCGGCGACTAGTGCGCCTCCACGATTTGCAGATAGGAGACTTGATTTCTCCTTTCCTTCAGGACAGAGTCAGAGTTCGAGAGCTTCGGGTTCTCAGTTTGGGGGTGATCATAGCCAAAAAAGACCACCAGTGCCGCGATGTAGTCAGTGCGGTAAATTACATTCAGGGCCATGCCGTCAGGGCAGAGATGCTTGCTATGTTTGTGGACAGACTGGGCACTTGACACGAGATTGTCCCTCGAGGTGTGGTAGAGGTGGGGTTTAGCCCACAGGATCAGCGGCTGGTTCTTTTTCAGTGCCCCCGGTAGGGCAGACTTCCCAGATTTCAGCAGGTGGAGTTAGAGGCAGAGGGGGAACATCTACTTTAGGTGCCACTTAGCCCCGTATGTATGCTTTAGCCGGATGACAGGATCTTGAGTCCTTCCCGGATGTAGTTACAGGTACATTATCCGTAATTTCCCATGATGTGTATGCATTAATAGATCTGGGTTCTAGCCTATCTTATATTACTTCGTATATTGCTGGTCGTATTGGGGTGAAACCTGAGCCAATAAAACCTTTTGAGGTATATACTCCGGTTGGTGATCCCGTGATAGCTAGACAAGTGTGTAAAAATTGTGTAGTTGTGATATGCGACCGCTAGACTAAAACAGATTTAATTGAGCTGGAAATGTTAGATTTCGATGTGATTACGGGTATGGATTGGTTGGCCTCATGTTATGCTAATGTTGACTGCCGAATGAAAGTGGTTCGATTTCAATTTCCGGGAGTGCCCGTGCTTGACTGGAAGGGTAATACAGTATCTCCAAGAGGTAGGTTTATTTCCTACCTTAAGGCGAGGAAGATGATAGCTAAGGGCTATATTTATCACTTAGTCCGAGTTCATGATACCGAAGAAAAGTCGCCAACTTTCCAATCCGTTCCAGTAGTGAGTGAATTTTTGGACGTATTTCCAAATGAACTTCCAAGCCTTCCTCCGGAAAGAGAGATTGATTTCGCTATTGATGTGTTGCCGGACGCCAAGCCTATTTCTATTCCTCCTTATCGAATGGCTCTGGCAGAATTGAAAGAATTAAAGGCACAGTTGAAAGATTTTCTTGAGAAGGGGTTTATTAGACCCAGTTCATCACCGTGGGGAGCACCAGTCCTATTCGTGAGGAAGAAAGATGGTTCCCTACGAATGTCAATCGATTATAGGCAGTTGAATAAGGTGACGATAAAGAACAAATATCCTCTTCTGAGAATTGATGATTTATTTGATCAACTATAGGGTGCCAAGTGGTTCTCCAAAATAGACTTGAGGTCAGGTTATCACCAAGCGAGAGTTGATGAAGACGATATTCCCAAAACAGCTTTTAGAACGAGATATGGCCATTATGAATTCCGGGTGATGTTGTTTGGGTTGACTAATGCTTCGGCAGTGTTCATGAATTTGATGAATAATGTATTCAGGCCTCTCTTGGATTTATTCGTAATAGTGTTTATTAACGACATTCTGGTATACTCTCGTACAGAATCAAAACATGCTGACCATTTACGTATTGTTCTTGGCATTCTTCGAACCCGAGAATTGTATGCAAAGTTTTCAAAGTGCGAGTTTTGGCTGAATTCTGTGACATTTTGGGTCATGTTATATCGGATGACGGCATTCGAGTTGACACTCAGAAAATCGAAGCTGTGAAGACTTGGCCAAGGCCTATGACGCCCACAGAAGTTCGTAGTTTTCTGGGATTGACAGGTACTATAGAAGGTTTGTAGAAGGATTTTCCTCTATTTCAGCCCCATTGAAGAAGCTAACCCAAAAGTCCGTAAAAATTCAGTGGAATGATGCTTGTGAACGTAGTTTCCAAGAGTTGTAGGACAGATTGACCTTAGCCCCAGTCTTGACACTCCCAGAAGGGCCAGATGGCTATGTTGTATATTGTGATGCTTCCGGTGTTGGGTTAGGATGTGTGTTAATGCAGCACGGTAGAGTCATTGCTTATGCTTCGAGGCAGCTACGGAAACATGAAAAGAACTATGGGCCTCATGTTAGTGACGTGATTCAGTTGATCTTATCTGAGGCCCATAGCTCTCACCATTCCATTCATCCGGGAGTGACTAAAATGTGTCGTGACTTGAGACAACACTATTGGTGGCGCTGTATGAAGAGGGATATAGTTGATTTTGTGGCTAAGTGTAGAAATTTTCAACAGGTAAAGTATGAGCACCATTGACCCGGTGGGGTGTTTCAGAAGATGCCCATTCCTGAGTGGAAGTGGGAGAGGATTATCATGGATTTTGTCACGGGCCTTCCGAAGACCCTTGGCAAGTTTGATTCTATTTGGGTGATAGTGGATCGATTGACTAAATCCGCTCACTTTGTTCCGATTCAAATTTCTTATACCGCGAAAAATCTGGCCAAGATGTATATTCGTGATAGTGTGAGATTACATGGGATCCCTATTTCTGTTGTATCTGATCGGGGTACTATCTTCACCTCCCGATTCTGGAGAGCATTTCATGATGAGTTGGGTACCTGATTGGACTTTAGTACGGCTTTCCGTCCCAGACTGATGGCTAATCTGAGTGGACCATTCAGGTGCTCGAGGACATGTTGAGAGAATGTGTTATTGATTTTGGTGGTCATTGGGATCAGCACTTGCCCTTGGTGGAGTTTCCGTATAACAACAGTTTTCATTCGAGTATTAGTATGGCGCCTTTTGAGGCCTTATATGGTAGGAGGTGTAGATCTCCGATTGGTTGGTTCGATGAGTTCGAAGCTCGACCTAGGAGCATAGATCTATTGAGAGAGTCCCTTGATAGAGTGAGAGTTATTCAGGCCAGACTCGTGGCGGCTCAGAGCCGGCAAAAGATGTATACGGACCGGAAGGTTCGGGATTTGAAGTTTGCTATTAGTGATCAGGTTCTGTTGAAGGTTTCACCCATGAAAGGTGTTATGAGGTTTGATAAGAAGGGAAAGTTGAGCTCTAGATACATTGGCCCATTTGAGATCGTGGATTGTATTGGTGATGTAGCGTATGAGTTGGCCTTGCCGCCAGGGTTGGCGGGAGTTCACCCGATTTTTCATGTTTCGATGCTGAAGAGATACCATGCCGGTGGTACCTACATTGTCCGTTGGGATTCTATACTGCTTGATGAGAATTTGACTTATGAGGAGGTGCCTATTGCGATCCTAGATAGGCAGGTTTGAAAATTGAGGTCTAAGGAGATTGCTTCGGTGAAGGTGCAGTGGAAGCACCGCCCTGTGGAAGAGGCTACTTGGGAGACTGAGTATGATATGCATAGCTGATATCCCCAGTTGTTCACTGATTCAGGTATTTCCCTGCCTTTTTTCTTTTCTTTGCTTGAGGACGAGCAACGGTTCAATTGGTATCTGATGTAACGACCCGTTTGGTCGTTGTAGTCCTTTTGGCACTTTCACCACTTCCGAGCGTTTATTGACTCATTTTGACCCAAGGTTGACTTCTGGGCAAACAGACCTTTTCCGGAGTTTCGTCAACTCCGAGAGGTCTGGATGATTGTTTAGAACTTGTATGTATGATTCATTCGGTTCCCAATGCATTTTGGCATTTCGGGACTTTGGATGAGAAATGGGAAGTAGGCACCGGTGGTTGACTCGGTCAACGAGACCTCCGTTGGAAATTTTAAGACCATGAGTGAAATTCGTAGCGTATTTTTGTATGGGTTTAGGTGGTCAGTTTACAAGCAGATGGCCTCGGGAATAACCCCGAAAATTCGATGGAAGACTTAGGGAATTTGGAGGATTTCTGGTGTCTGGTGTCCGCAACGGCGGCACCATAGCAGCCCCGGCGGTACCGCCGTGGCAGTGTAGTGACTTCTAGAGCGGTCATGAGTAAAGGGGCCTTCACCGCTGCAGCGGTGTCCCCGATGCCTCAGCGGCGCCGCTGTAGCGGCAATACACTCGCTGTGGCGGTCACAGTCAGGGGAATTTCGTTAAATGTATCTTAAAATAAGACCTAATCCCTCATCATGTCATAACTCGATATTAGAGCTTGGGGTGGTTTCATTTACTTCCGCACTTTTCTATATTATACTATATTGTGAGACTTACGTCATTTACTTCTTCCGCTTTTTATTATATTTATTGATATTGAACGTTGAGTTAAGGGTTCGCCTACCGAGGGGGGAATGGTAGGTGCCCGCATGACCTAGGCTAAAATGGGTCGTGACAGTAGCTTTTTGCAAGACCTAATCTTCCACTTTGGGAACACCAGATAACTTGAACCGATAATTTTTCCCCTTGGAAGTACCAGGTAACTTGAACCGATAATTTTTCCCCTTGGAAGTACCAGGTAACTTAAACCGGAATAACTAATGCTTTCCCACTCTCTATTCAGAGCTATGAATCAAATCTCGCGCATTGGTTCACATTTGTCGGTATACTATTGTCATGCCCCTAACATGGCCTGGGTGTAACATGACACTCGGTGCCTGATTGCATGTGAGCGAGCGAACCACATGGCTGGCTGAATCAGGCCAATACTGATGCAGAATATAATATATAAATATACTGGGCAACTGAAATGTCTAACTGAATAGTTATAAATGCATAAAAGTCCGAAAAGTAAAAACGTGGCCGACATGAAAAACATAAAAGCCTGCTAAACACAGACTGATTGTTGTTCTAGTCTATAAAGCCTGTAAAGAATAATGAAGCATTGATTGTTTACTGGGATAAGACCCCCGGCATACCTTACTTTCTAAAATACTGAAAGATTGTAAATAAGCTAATGCCCCGAAGAAAACTGGAACTCACCAAACAGCTGATACGAGAATCCTAGCCAGCAGATCTATCGTCCTATAAATCAGTACCTATATCGTGACATGCCGGTCCCGGAAAAAAAGTGACGTAAGTACATTTTAATTGTACTTGTATGTAGTACCAAATAAAAGAACAAATAATTGCAGGGTACTGGGGAAAAGGCAGCCCAAATTAATAAACATGAATATACTGAAACTGAAACATACTGATAGCTGAACTACAAGAGAAATATAGTCATAGGTACTCCCTGTTCTTGTTACACCTTGGAAATTTCGCGTCGCTTGCATTATAAGTAAACTAACGCAAGCCTAAATGTACATGAAGCCCTTGCATGGTTAAGGAGGATATTTAATAATTGTAAGTATGTACCTTAAGGTTTCGGAGTTAAATGAATTGGTGGAAATAAGTTCGTTGATGGATTGGAAACTTGAGTGATTTTTTGGGGAGATTTCGTGTTATTTGAGTTACACATTGCTTAGAATTATCGTGAGAGGGATTTACAGGGCCCCTAAGATGGCTAATGAAGTTTTATACAAGTGCCAAGAAGGTTCCATAAGGATTGGAGGGGGGGGGGGGGGGGGGGGGGAGGGCGAATTTAACACCTTTTTAAGTCCCAAAAGATCCCATTTTCATATCCACTTCCTCCACTTATTTCCCCACATTATTGGAGATTTCTTGAAGGTTCCACAATACTCCAAAACCTTCCATACCATCAAGAGAGACAATCAAATATCACCTCAAGATAATCCATGGAAGATGAATGTTCTTGCTTCTCTTCAAGGTTGTGATGAACTTGATCTTGGAAGGAGTTGAGTAAGGTGGAATTCTTCTATTATAAGGTATGTTCTCCATCTTATTATTATGATTGAGTTGATTTAAAGGTTTAGCAAGTCTTAGAGAGGAAAGAATCATAGAAGAGAAGTCATAAATTATTTAATTGAAGTTGATGACCACGAGGTGAACTTGAAAGGGGATTTTGGTTTAATTTGAGATTAAATTGAATATAATTCCTCGTTATGGCCGAGTACGAGGGACACCGATACTATATGTCCGGGAACGGTATTATTATGTATGTATATATGTATGATAATGTTTTCTTTAGAGAAAGATTAAGTATGCATGACAGCCGCCCTCTGAGGTATAATTTGAACTCCTCATTTCGTGCTATTCGCATTATTTCATTATGTTGTTATTGATGCCTTACATACATAATACATTATTTGTACTGACATCCTTTTTTTTTGTGAATGCTGCGTTCATGCCCGTAGCTAGAGAGGGAGACGGACCAGACCTTAGGCTGCTTCATCAGCGATTGCATAGAGGTGCTCCATTTGATCTGGAGCTGTAGTTAGTGTATTATTATTATTATTATTATTATTATTATTTTGTGTACATACTTGGGTATGGCGGGGTCCTGTCCCGTCTTCATAATGTTACCCACTCCTTATAGAGGCTCGTAGACAGATATATGTAGTTAGATGCTCCATAACCTTACCGATTCTTATTTTTGTATATCATTTTTGGCAGCCTTGTCGGCTTGTATATATGAGCATAGTTGATGATGTTTATATAGATGTACATATGTTTGATGGTACTTGTGTCTCTTCAGTTTGTGGTATTATGAGAAATATGTTAAGAGGTGCGCAATAGGTTACTTTCAGGTACCCGTCATGGCCCTCCGGTTGGGTAGTGACAAAAGTGGTATCAGAGCAGTTTGTCCTAGGGTGTGTCTACGAGCCATTTCCAGTAAAGTCTTATTTATGGGTGTGAAGCGTGCCACACTTATTAACAGGAGGTTGCGTGCATTTAGGAATGATTTACCTTCCTTCTCATATTAGATCGTGCGATAGAGCCATGTTGTGAGGACTCTCCTTCTTCTGATAGTGTGTAATGATTTCAGCGATTCCTGTGAAGAGTAAAGCAACAACAGCCTAGATGGGCAAGTCAGCAGCAGATAGAAGGACTGAGTGGGTACCACCTACAGATATAGAAGAGGGCGAGTCCTAGAATGAGGTTCCATCTCGGTCCTATCACACACCGCCTGCCTCAAAGGAGCATAGATGAGCCTTAGCTCCACCTCTAGCACCCCTAGTTCCTCCATTAGATGCCTCAGGCCAAGAAATGAGAGAGGATATTCAGGTATTGACCCAGTTAGTAGCTGCTCAGGCTCAATGGCAAGGTACGGGTCATGGAGATAAAGCTGTCAGTGCCAGAGTCCATGATTTTATTAATTTGGACCCTCCTGAATTTTTGGGTCAAAACCAGACGAGGACCCAAAATTTCATAGATGAGATGTTGAGGACATTGCGGGTGATGCATGCTTCAGATATTTAGTCGGTAGAGTTGACCTCTTATAGATTAAGAGATATTGTTGTTCATTGGTATGCTATCTAGATGTCTTTTATAGGGATTAACGCGCCTCCACCTGTATGGCAAAAGTTTGTGGATGCTTTCCTTCGGCATTACTTTCCGCCAGAGGTTCGACGGGCCAGAGCTGATAGGTACCTGAACCTCAGACAGGGGAACCTGAGTGCCCGAAAGTATAGCCTTCATTTTAATCCTTTAGCTATGTATGCTCCAGCTATGGTAGCTAACATTGGAGATTGTGTTTGCCGATTTGTGAATGGGTTGGGGCCACATTTGATTGATGATTGTTTGACACCCTCACTTTAGGAAGATATGGATATTTCTCGTATTCAGGCCCACGCCCAGAATCTTGAGAAGCGGTAACAACGGTGGAGGAGTGAGCGTAAGCATTATAAAGGTTATAGTAAGAGGGCTAGATCCTCCGGCTCTATTAGTGAATTTAGAGGAGGTTAGAGGAAACAGTATCTAGGCACTCAGGCCATTCGGCGACTAGCGCGCCTCCACGATTTACAAGTTAAAGATTTGATCGAGCTATTCATTTCGGACCGGGTCAGAGTTCCAGAGTTTTAGGTTCTCAGTATAAGGTTGTTTTGGGCCAGATAAGACCGTCTTTACCACGATGTACTCAGTGTGGTAAGCTACATTAGGGACAGTGCCAATTAGGTTTAGATGTTTGTTATGCCTGCGGTCAGCCAGGTCATATTATGCATGATTGTCCATCAAGAGGTGGTAGAGGTATGGTCCAGCCTACAGGATCAGCAACCTTCATCATCTATACGCCCTTTAAGGAAAAGCTAACAGATAGCAGTAGGCTGTGGTAGAGGTAGAGGAGGAGTGTCCAGTACGAGTGGTCCTCAGCACCGTATCTATGCATTGGCTGGACGATAGGATCTTGAGTCTTCCCCTGATATGGTTACAGGTATATTATCAGTATTCTCTCATGTTGTATATATATTGATTGATTAAGGTTCTACATTTTCATATGTTACTCCATATGTTTCCGGTCGGTTTGGGGTGACACCTGAATTGATTAAACCTTTTGAGGTATCTACACTTGTTAGAGACCCAGTGATAGCTAGACGGGTATATAGAAATTGTGTGGTTGTAGTTTATGACTGTCATACTATGGCTGATTTGATTGAGCTAAATATGATAGATTTTTGATGTTATTATGAGTATGGATTGGTTGGCTTCTTTTTATTTCAATGTTGATTGTAGAACGAAAATGGTTCATTTCCAATTTCTGGGAGAACTAGTCTTAGAGCGGAAGGGTAACACAGCGTCTCCGAGAGGTAGGTTTATTTCCTAACTCAAGGCAAGAAAGATGATTGCTAAAGGTTATATTTATCATTTAGTCCGGGTCCAAGATACAGAAGCAAAGTCGCCGACTCTTCAGTCTATCCCAGTAGTGAACGAGTTTCATGATATATTCCCGGACTAGCTTCCAGGTCTTCCACCAGAACAGGAGATTGATTTCACCATTGATGTGTTACCAGATACTAAACTAATATCTACTCCTCCTTATAGAACGACTCCTGCAGAATTGAAAGAATTGAAGGAGCAACTGAAGGATTTGCTCGAGAAAGGCTTTATTAGGCCTAGCTCGTCATCGTGGGGAGCACCCGTGTTGTTTGTAAGAACGAAAGATGGCTCCTTGCGAATTGTGTATTGATTACAGACAACTAAATGAGGTGATAATAATGAACAAATATCTGCTCCCAAGAATTGATGTTTTATTTGATCAGCTACAGGGTGCCAAATGGTTCTCAAACATAGATTTAAGATCCGAGTATCACCAAGTGGGAGTTAAAGAGAAGGACATTCCGAAGACAACCTTCAGAATTGGATATGGTCATTTCGAATTTCGATTAATGTCGTTCGGGTTAACTAATGCACCAACGGTGTCATGGACTTGATGAATAGTGTGTTCAGGCCTTTCCTGGATTTGTTTGTGATTGTGTTCATCGATGATATCTTGTATATTCTCGATCTAAGGCCGAACATGTAGATCATTTACATACTGTCCTTAGAATTCTTCAGACTCAGAAGTTATATGCAAAAGTTCCTAAATGTGAGTTCTGGTTGAATTATGTGACCTTTCTGGGGCACCTTATTTCATCTATTGGTATTCGGGTGGATACCCAAAAGATTGAAGCTGTAAAGACTTGGCTAGACGTATAACACCTACTGAAGTTCTTAGTTTTCTGGGCTTGGCAAGTTACTACAGAAGGTTTGTGGAAGGATTTTCTTCTATTTCTGCACCACTGATGAAGCTGACTCAGAAAGCAGCAAAGTTTCAATGGACGGATGCTTGTGAGCGCAGTTTTCAGGAGCCAAAGAGCGGATTAACTTTGGCCCCGGTTCAGACACTTCCAGAAAGATCGGAAGATTGTGTTATTGATTACGATGCTTCATGTATTGTGCTAGGCTATGTATTGATGCAGCTCGATAAGGTTATTGTTTAT
Source organism: Lycium barbarum (assembly GCF_019175385.1). NCBI lineage: Eukaryota > Viridiplantae > Streptophyta > Magnoliopsida > Solanales > Solanaceae > Lycium > Lycium barbarum. The sequence continues at coordinate 105,857,471 of NC_083345.1, forward strand.
GCTTTGAGGTAGTTGCGTAAACATGAGCAGAATTATCCAACCGATGATCTAGAGTTAGCTGCAGTGATTCATGTATTGAAATTGTAGAGGCATTACTTGCATGGTGTTCATATCGATATTTATACAGACCATAAAATCCTTCAGTATATTTTCAAGCAGAAAGAGTTGAACTTGCGGCAAAGGCGATAGTTGGAGCTATTGAAAGATTATGATGTTAGCATCTTATATCATCTGGGGAAGGCGAACATCGTAGCCGATGCTCTCAGCCGTAGATCCATGTGATGTCTAACCAGAGAAGAGAGAGTTAGCTCGTGAGCTTCAACAGTTAGCTAGTTTGGGAGTTCGATTAATGGATTCGGGCAAATCGGGAGTTACTATCCAGAATTCAGTTGTTTCGCCTTTAGTAGTGGAGGTGAAAGAGCACCAATATGAGGATCCCATATTAATCCATTACAGAGATACACTTCCTCAGAAGAAAAAGTCACTGTTTGAGATTTCTACACATGGAGTTCTCAGATAACGAGACAGACTATGTATTTCTGATGTTGTAGGGTTACGTCACCAGATTTTAGGGGAAACCCTTTGTTCCCGTTATTCTATTCATCCGGGGGCGACGAAGATATATCATGATATTAAGTCAATTTATTGGTGGGATGGAATGAAGAAAAATATAGCAGAGTTCGTGTCTCAATGTCCTAACTCTCAGCAGGTAAAGATCGAGCATCAGAAGCCTGAGGGATTGTTGCAAGCTATGGAAATTCCGACTTGGAAATTGGAAGTAATTAATATGGATTTCATTACAGGCTTGCCTCGTTCTCAGCGTAAGTATGATTCTATATGGGTAATTGTAGATAAACTCACAAAATTAGCTCATTTCCTGCCTGTCAGAACTACATACTTAGTTGAAGATTATGCAAAGCTTTATATCAAAGAGATAGTACGACTCCATGGTGTTCCAGTGTCCATTATTTCTGATAGAGGAGCACAGTTTACAGCTAATTTTTGGAAGTCTTTCCAAGAAGGTTTGGGGACTCAGGTAAGTCTTAGCACAACATTCCATCCACAAACTGATGGACAAGCTGAGCGTACCATTCAGACTCTCAAAGATATGCTACCGACATGTGTGTTAGATTTTGGAGGAAGTTGGGATGATCACTTACCACTTATTGAGTTCGCTTATAACAATAGTTATCACTCCAGCATCCAGATAGCCCCGTATGAGACTCTATAAGAGCGCAAGTGTAGATCACCAATTGGATGGTTCGAAGTAGGAAAGACTAAGTTAATAGGGCCAGACATGATCCATCAAGCAGTGAAATAGGTCAAGCTTATTCGGGATCAATTATTGACAGCCCAAAATCGATAGAAGTCTTACGCGGACAATCGCCGACAAGACCTGGAATTTTGAATTGATGACTGTGTATTCTTGAAGGTGTCATCTATGAAAGGTGTGATGAGATTTGGTAAAAAGGGTAAGCTTAGTCCTCGGTATATTGACCCTTACAAGGTTGTTCGAAAAGTGGGTCAGGTAGACCCTTCCAGAATTGTACCTGTGGATGATGTCCACGTCACCGAGCAATTATCCTACGAAGAAGATCCCATTGCGATTCTAGATAGACACGTTCGGAGATTAAGGAAAAAAGATATAGCTTCAGTTAAAGTTTTTTAGAGAAACAACAATAGAGAAGAAATGACTTGGCAAGCTGAGGAAGATATGAAGTTCAGTATCCACATTTGTTTCCACTCCCAGAGAAGGTTCAGACAGAGGCACCATTGCCTTCAGGTACGTAATGCTTTCTTTTGATAATTTCTTGGTCGTGTGTGGCCATTATTATTGTTATTGTTGTAGCCCTGTGAGGCCTTGTATATTTTGGGATGTTGTAATGGATGGTAGTGGCATATTTACAGAGGAAACTCTGGCAAAAGTTTTGTAAAATCCCTAAGAGTCTAACATTCAAGGACGAATGTTCTTAAGGGGGGAGGAATGTTACACCTTATAAATTTTGTGTCATTTGCATTATAAGTAAACTAACGCAAGACTAAATTGTACATGAAGCCCTTGCAAGGTTAAGGAAGGTATTTAATAATTTTAAGTATGTACCTTAATGTTTCGGAGTTAAATGAATTTGTGGAAGTAAGTTCGTTGATGGATTGGAAACTTGAGTGATGTTTTGGGGGAGATTTCATGTTATTTATTTATACATTACTTAGAATTACCTCGAGGGGGATTTATAGGCCCCCTTAGATGGTTAATGAAGTTTTATACAAGTTCTAAAAAGGTTCCATAAGGATTGGAGGTCAAACGAATCGAAAGAATACTTTTTCGCCAAAAATCAGAGTTTGTGGACCAGTTTGCGGCCACAAACTTAGTTTACTGTGTGGAAAACTGGCTGGAAACTCACCAAAATGGCTGGCCTCACTTCCCAACCTCATCCCTATGGAGAGGAGGGGAGATGCAGTTGCATATCCATTATGTTGAGCCGCATCTCCACCGCAAATTGATGCGGGGGGGGGGGGGGGGCGAATTTAACACCATTTTAAGTCCCAAAAGATCCCATTTTCATATTCACCTCCCCCACTTATTTCCCCACATTATTAGAGATTTCTTGAAGATTCCACAATACTCCAAAACCTTCCATACCATCAAGAGAGAAGATCAAATATCAAAACCTCAAGATAATCCATGGAAGATTAATATTCTTGCTTCTCTTCAAGGTTGTGATGAACTTGATCTTGGAAGGATTTGAGTAAGGTGGAATTCTTCTATTATAGTGTATGTTACTCAATATTATTATTATGATTGATTTCTTTTAAAGGTTTATCAAGTCTTAGAGAGGAAAGAATCATAGAAGAGAAGTCATAAAGTGTTGAATTGAAGTTAATGGCCATGAGGTGAACTTGAAAGGGGATCTTGGATTAATTTGAGATTAAATTGAACATAATTTCTTGATTATTTTATTGTTGATATTATAATTGATGTTTAGGAGTTGTTTTGGAGTTTGGTGGAAGTCGATAAAATAGGGGAAGTGCTACCCAAATTCCGTTAGCTCGCCAATTACTCTAGTTTGAACTTAAGAGTGTTTTTAAGGCTTATCCTTAGTATGAATCCTCTTAAATGTATATTTTCGAGATTGGGAGGAGAACGTTAAGTAATTATGGAGACGTAAAGGTATGTTAAGGCTAGCCCTTTCTTTCCTAAGGCATGATTCCATTGTTGCGAACCTATACATGATATTCATAATGTCTTCCACGATGACCCCATTACTAGAAGTGCTAAAGCTTATAGTTATTGATGCTCTCATGATCTTATTGATCTTGTTCTTCGTTGTTGATATCATCTTATGATAGTTGACCCTAATGAGAAGGTATAATGATAATGATGATTCCATAATGGTAATCGGAAGTTCACCGACTTTGTGTCACTCTGATGGAGTTATAAAGTTTCCCTTGGACTCTCATTCATGCTTTATGTATATATGTATGTATTTTCTCTCACAGAGTCGCGCTATAGTCAGTCGGGTACATAACCTATTGTGCACACCACTGCAGTTAGGTACGAATCACACCGAGTCTTGTTATGGTCGGGTATGGGGGAAAATCGAGCCTCGTTATAGCCGGGTATGAGGGACATTGAGCTTACATAGCGAGGTAAGGTATTATTATGTATGTATGTATGATAATGTTTTCTTTAGAGAAAGATTAAGTAAACTTGAAAGCCGTGCTCTGAGGTGTAATTTGAACTCGTCATTTCGTGTTATCCGCATTATTTCATTGTGCTATTATTCATGCCTTACATACTCAGTACATTATTCGTACTGACTTCTTTTTTTGTTTATGGACTCTGCGTTCATGCCCGCAGGTGGACAGGGAGACGGACCACATCCTTAGGCTGCTTCATCAGCGATTGCATAGAAGTGCTCCATTTGATTCGGAGCTGCAGTTAGTTGGTACTATTCTTTTGTGAACATACTTGGGATGGCGGGGTCCTGTCCCATCTTTATGATGTTTATCCACTCCTTGTAGAGGCTCGTAGAAAGATATATATAGTTAGATGCTCCATAACCTTACCGATTCTTATTTTTGTATATCATTTTTGGCAGCCTTGTCGGCTTGTATATATAGGCATAGTTGATGATGTTTATATAGATGTGCATATGTTCGATGGAACTTGTATCTCCTCAGTTTGTGGTATTATGAGAAGTATGTTAAGAGGTGCTCGGTAGGTTACTTTCGGGTACCCGTCATGGCCCTCCGATTGGGTCGTGACAGCTCTGAATGTGAAATCACATGTTTTAACTAAGTTTACATTCTGTGGCCTCAGGACCAAAAGTTGGTGCACAAATCTGTGGCCTTGGGCCCAAGTATATGTATAATAAACTGTGGCCTCGAGCCCAAATACAGGTGTTCAACATTCAACAATTTATATTAAGAAACTGAGAATCATATTGTAATGCATAACACTAGAATACAGAACATTACTATGCTGAGACATGTATTAATGAACTGATTATGGAGTTTAAAGCATTAACTGTTCATGTTTGGAGATTTAGCCACATACCTTACTCGGTCCTAAACTCGAAGATAAATCCAATATTTTGGAGAAGAAACCAAAAAACCTTCACTTCAACCTTTGAAAAGGGTTTTCTATAAAACCCTGGGTTGTTAACATAGGATTTCACTTATAATTCATGTATAGTCATTAAACTTCACTTAGGAATACATAGGAGGGATTTACCTTAATGTATGAGGATGAGGACAAGAGAGAATGGTCATTCTTGGGCTTGAGGATGTGAAGAATGTGAAAGCTTTGATTTAAAGCTTCTGTCGGGCCAGTTTTACGCCCACTTAAGGCCTATTTTACGGCCCGTAAATCAGATTTATGGCCTGCAAAGTCTACATTGAATCTGTATAGTGTGTGTGATTTTTGGGTAGAACTTGTGGCCAGATTCACGGCCCGTTAATCCTGTCGTAAGTCTGCAGAACACTTTTTAGTAAAACGTTCATAACTTTTCGTACAGATGTCCGTTTGGACTCCACCACATACGAATGAAAAGGTATTTCAAAGGGTCACAACTTTCATTGAGGGGTTTTTTCAAATTCTCAACAAATAAAGGGGTTATACTCACTTGAAGTGAGGCCTTGTGTAAATTCACTTAAAAACATGGTCCGTAGGGTAGCTTCCAACTTAAATTCGCCCAAAGACTCTTCCATACTTGTTATAGGTTTCAAAACACTTCCCATATTAGTTCCCTTTATCCCCATCTTATAGTTTAAACTTATCCAAAAGGCACGAGGTGTTACAACTACCTTATCTTTATTCGGAGCTATCACCTCGGATACAACCAAATCCATCCGAAGTCGGATATTCTAAAACTTTTTGCAGTGTTGAAGGCACTGCCTTCATATCATGAATCCTAGGTCTACCAAAGATTTCATTTTATCCCATGCCACCATTTATGACATAAAACCTCATTTGCTTGATCATTTCTCCCCCATTAACAGACGACATGATCTCCCCCTTCAGTGTCTCACTCGATATAGTGAATCCATTAATCACCATTGTGGATTGCGTTAGCTCGCCCATCATTGCCAATTGGTCAATGATTCTCCACTGAATGACGTTGACCTAACTACCTGGACCAACCAAAACATGTTTAACTTGAAAATAATTAATTACAAAAAAAATTACCTGTAACGACCTTTTCGTTCGTTATAGAAAATATAGGATCACCCACCAAAAAGAACCTTTCCAAGGGTAGAACGAGCTAATAGAAACTCAATTTTATAAGTCTAAAAACTAAAAAATTGACTTGTTTGTGATTGTGTTGAGTCCATTGGGGAGTGACATAGGAAATTAGCTGTGTGCATGTTTTGTTTTTGTTTGTGAGGCCTCGGATGAAATGTTAGGTGATAGAGTGAAAAACTGGGAAAATTACGAGCTTACTGCCTAAATGGTACCATTACGGTGAGGTGGGTACCGCTATAGCGGTGAGCCCATCGCTGCAAGCGGTCATCTTTGTTCGTTGTGTCTGCTGGGGCAGGCAATAGCTCGCTATGGCGACATCGCTATAGCGGGATATGGCCCGCCATGGCGGAGGTCGGATTCCTTTTGGTCCACTATAGCGGGCACTTGGCTCTATAACGAGACTGCTGCAGCCGTGGGTTGACCGGCACAGCGGTCGACAAGGGTAGAATTTCGGGTTTTAAACACTTAGTTCCGAATTCTTTATTCATAAAACTACAACACAGTTCCCCACAAGCACCTAGGGCGAATATTCAAGCCAGGGAAAGAATATTCATGAGAGGTAAGTCTCATCCATCCCTTTTAATCATTGCGTATCATTTTCATAATTATCATCCCTTTTATGGGTCTTCAATGGTGAATTAGTAATAGTAACCCTAGAACCTAATAGACCTTCTATAATTGATGGGTTATGATTGTTACTACTTATTTATCATCTAATGGCTTAGGATAACTCCTCTTAATCATGAATTGAACCATTAGAGCCATGAACTGAGTGAATTGAGACTTAGGGTTTTATAAGAACGGTAGCTTGACCATGAAAATTGCTTGAAATTGATGTGTTGATTAAATATTGGTATAGATTGATGATTAGTGGTTACTAAGGCCCTTGTTAGGGTGTATTACACCTAGAAATCATTCACCCATTGTAATGGGGCTAAAGGGAAGGGAGTCTTGAATTGATTTTGTGACTAGAGTAATTATGACTCATTGATCATTCTAATTCCTAGACTTTAAGCGTTCTTAGGCTTTACGGAAGGGAAAAGCTGTAGCGGAGTGATTCGTGTTGTTCCAACTCTACGTTTGAGGTAGGTTATGGTCTACTTGAGTTAGACTTTGATTAGTTGATTGTATTTATTGTGAATTCAATGGGAGAAAACATGTCTAGTCTTCATGCATGATTTGTGTATGGTTAAACTCCTATATGCAATTGATTAAGTGACTGTGTGGGCATCATGCCACTATTCATTATGTTGAACCTGAAAGTTTGATGTTGTTGTGGTAAGAAGTTAATATGATCTTCTCGGTGAGACTGTGATACAAAATGATGATTCAGCATTGATAACAAGGGGATAAGAAATACTAAGGTATATATACATGAGAGGGCACAAATGTGACCTAGATTTTGGGCTCGTGGTCCGAGGTTCATTCTGGAAACGAGTGGTACATGATGTGGACCGCGTCCGAAGTTCTTTCCGGAGCAAAGGATTTATGGCTCGGGTACTAGTCAGGAGCATGATTTGTTTTGGAGGTTTATTAAAATGAAGCCTCCAGTTTTCTATGGTATTAAGTTAGACAATGCATACAAGTTCATCATAGACTGTCATGAAAGGCTCCATAAGATGGGGGCTGTGGACAAGTACGGTGTAGAGTTTGTGACCTTCCAGTTCTTGGGTGATGTCAATATTATGGTAGAGGGCATATGTGGAGTGCAATCCAGTTGGGTCACCTCCGTTGACTTAGGTTCAGTCCTATTCAGTGTTCTTAGATAAGTATGTCCCGCATACTCTGAGAGACCGCAGGAAGGATGAGTTTGGTAATATTGATCAGGGAATCTCGTTTGTTGCTCTGTACGAGTCCCATTTCCATTTCTTGCCTCGATATGCTCTTCAGTTGCTGCCTACTAAGAAGGAGAGGATCAGGCGTTTTGTGAAGGGATTGAACACTGGACTTCAACTATCAGGTTGTAGCCACTGAGGCTTCATTCCAGGAGGTAGTGGAGCACGTTCGTTATTGAGGGGATTAGACAGGAGAGTCATACAAAGTAGAAAGAGAAGAAAGCCCAAAAGGGTGGGAATTTGAGCAACTCCTTCTCGAGGGGTCAAAGTTCACAGGTATATTCAGGATATAGGGTTCAGTACACTATGCAGGTGTTACTCTCGTTTCGTTGTAGTAAAACTTATGGTTTTCTAGTTAGGTATGCCTTTGGAATAGAGACCCGGGCCCGAGTTTTGGAGATAGAAAGTGTCTTACCCCATGTACAAAAGTACCAGTAGGTATTCCTGGTAATTTACAGGATTAGCAGTTGAACGGATCGAATCGACGCAATCTGAACTGATTCAGGGAAATCTACAGATATTAGCCAACGTCGACGTGCCGTCGCCATGTCGACGGACCTGCATTGCGCACCGTCAACTTGTCTCTGCAGCCTCTGTTCTGCAGGCGCAGATCGACGGAGCAAGTCGATGGACCATCGACATGTTGACGGGTCATTGACCTGCTCGTCGAGCCGCATCGCTGGAACTTTGTAGTTTCAATTATAAATATATGATCCTATGACTTATTCCTCATTATCAGACCAGAGAAAGCCCTTACATCTTCCTTTTAATATTTTCCATCATACTAGTGGAGATTTGGTAAGTTTCGAGCCCCGTAAACCCGAGCTTATGAAGAAGAAGGTTGTTCCTAGGGTTTCATTAAAGTTGTGAAGCTTGGGAAGTTGGAGTTGAAGTTGATCCTTGGAATCTTAGACCCCTCAAGGTATGTAAATGATTTCTACCTTTGTACTTAAGTTAATTACTAAGAGTTTTAGTAGTTTTAATTACTAAGAGCTTTAGTGGTTTTAAGTAAAGAGAAGATACTTATGAAAGTGGTAAGTTAATGAAGGGTAAGATGGTGATTCGGAGCTGTTTTAAGAGATGATTGGGAATGGGTTTGATTATATCTTGGTATGTAAGTGTTTTCATTGTTGTTGCTGATATTATGGTTGATGTTGGATTGAATTGGAAGTGGAAGGATTGTTAAGTTTACAAGGGAAATGTTTTCCACAATTCATTAAGCTCTTTTTGTATTTTAAATGGTTAGTAAATGAGGTAAATAGTCTAATTAAGGCCTATGTTATCTTGATTGTAGACTTACGAGTTCGAGAAGTAGAAGTTGGACGATTAGATACACTTTAAGGTATGTTAAGTCTATTCCTTCTTCATTTTTGGCATGATCCTATGTTATGAGCCAATAAGCGATTGAACGAGCTTCGATATTACTCAAACCTTAGAAGTACTAGGAGTACGTTAGTCATTGATGTTCCTATACCTCGTATGATTGTTCCTTCTGTTCATGGGTCTTGAGATGACTTATATTGATGATGTTAGCTTAAAGGTTGTCCATTGGAGGTAATATGACCTTATGTCACTCCGAGCGTTGTATGTATACATTTCAGTTATGCATTGCATTCATATACATGTGCATATTGACCCATGACCAGAAGGTGTTATATACGCGTGTATTATATGTATATGGGGTATGGGGAAAGGGATAAGCGTTATATACGCATTACCACCTGATCAGCCGGTGCACCTTGATGATGATATATGGATCGAGCCGTACGTTCCTTGGCATTATTATATGATATATAGATCGGGTCGTACGTTCTTCGGCATTATTATATGGGACATGGATCGGGCTGAACGTTCCTCAGCACTATGGCCTATATTTATGTATATAAGCATGATAATCATTGAGAGCATGCATATTATGCGCCCACAGAGGCATAGTCAGTTACATAGATTTATGCAAATACTCACATATACTCGTTCATACAAATGCATGTAGAGTTGTATATATATGATAAGATATTTAGTTATACATATGCTGTCAGATAGTCATTTCAACCTATGAGTTTCAGATTTCATTCATGATTCTTATTTATACGTTGCTTTTATGGTTTACATACTCAGTACATTGTCCGTACTGACTCTCCTATTGCTCGGGGGCTGCGTTCATGCCCGCAAGTTCAGGTAAACAGACAGGCGGTCCATCTTAGTAAGACCTCTATCCAGCGGTGGTCAGTGCGCTCCATTTGATCCGGAGCTGCAGTCTATTTTAGTATGCTATTATTTTGAGATGTATATGTATATGGGTATGATGGGGTCCTGTCCCGTCCTTTCTACAGCTTTTTTTCCAGTAGATGTCTGTAGACCGTTGTATGTATTTGTCAGATGATGTAGCCTTGTCGGCTACTATTCTTTTATGTACAGTATATGTAGCGGCCTAGCTGGCTTGCACTGTTCTTTCAGCAGGTATATGTATATAAAGATTGTACAGAGTTTATTGTTATATCCCGTGTCTTCGCACACTTGGAAAATTCAAAATAATCTTGACTTTTAAGAAGTAAGGCCATAATTGATTCTAATTAACACATGAGTTGTTTATGAAAGAATATTAATGTGGAAGTGTCGAGGAAGGCCAAGGGCAAAAATTAGAATTTCAGAAATTAGTTTCGGGAATTACAAAATAAATTTATAGCCAATTGGGCTCACAAAAATGGAAAGAAAAATGAGGCCCAAGAAGTTGAGGGTGGCCGGCCATGGACTTGGTCTTGGCCCAAGTCCATATAGTTGATCATGTGACTAAGCATGTGATCAACTAATATAAAGGGAGCCAATGTTCATGAAAATTCAAGAAACAAAAAGAAAAATTGAAGAACACCCCAAAAGGAGGCTCTCGGCCGAAACCCTTAGGAAAGAAAAAAAAATTCTAAGTCCTTCAATCTTCTTCTTAAAAATCTTGTTCTTCTTGTATTGGTAGCAAGTTCAAGACGCTCTCCGACGTGATATAATTGGTTTAGCGAGAGGGCGACGTTTGCGGCAAGATTGAAGTTTGAAGAAGAGGTAAGAAATCTACTCTTTTATGTTATGAAGTCTTGTTTGTGTTGTAGTATGTGGGAATGAGTTGATTGTATGGAAAAATGGAAGATTTCAAAGTGGGTTTGGAATATAGTGTATAGCCGTGTGAGGGTATATATGTTGTGTACCTATAATGTGTTGAATTATGTTATATTCTAGTTGTGGTTGTGGTGAAATGCATGTTGGAAATGAAAATTGAATGAATTTGATAGAAGTTGGTAGTGGGGTGTTTGGCCGTGTGGTATGGAGTGTGTGGAATGGAAATGGATTAAGTTTGTTTAGTGTGTTAGTTGTGTTATTGTGATTCTTGCAATGTAATGAAAGTAAAATGATATGAGTTTGCTTTGAAATGGAATGTAGGAACTTATGTCGCTTAAGTATGATTTTACGACATTATGAAATGAAGTTATTTGGTTGTTAATTATGATGATCATTGACGAATTTGGGAGTTGGAAACATGTTATGAATATGTATGCCAAAGATTAGAAGTTTTGAGTGAATTTTGAATTTGGCGGAAAGTTTGTATATTGTGTATATCGTGTGTATAACTTGAGGAAACGATATGAAATGCTTCTAAACTATGTTGTGGTGATCTAGATTGATAATGAATGTGAAATCATTGAGATTAGTTTGAAAGTTAAGGTTAAAGTGAAGGTTATGTCATTTTGTTAAAATGATGGCTAGTCGAATTATATTGTGTTCCTAATGTTTGTTGTTGATGTTGATGTTGTTGTTTGGGTTGTTGTTGATGATTTTGAGCCGAGTTGAATTCTCGGGGGTGCTATATGTATAGGGGAAGTGCTGCCGAAGTTTCGGTAGACAAATATGAGTTGAATTGAATTTGTAGCATCTATAACTTACAATTGGTAAATGTGACCATTTGCAGATTTTCGACGAAACGGAGAGTGAGCTTGGATAGGCTTAAAAAGCTCAAAAGGTATGTGAAGCTACCCCGATCCTTCTTTTGGCATGCCTAAGTGTATTAGAAACGGATTCGGGCCTCGAAAGACTTTCTGCCCATCGGAATCCGCAATTGAAAATCTCGCTTTTTCCTTCAGTAAGATTGAGCTCTTTTGGTTTGTATTCTTGATAATCATGTAAACTTTCCCTAAACTACTTGGAAAGCTATAGAACGTCCGTAGAACCTCTGTAGGTGACCCCGTAAGCTTAACATATGTAATTTGAGCCCACCGCCTTGCTTGTTTCGAGGTGGGCCCGCTATTTCTGGTTTTGCCCTTATTGTACTTAAGTCTTAATTTCGAGCGGTTTTTGAAAGAAATGTTTGGACTACCATTTTAACTACCTAACAAACATTGTTTCAAATATTCCATTAAGTCTGATAACCTGTTTTGACACTCGGAACGATTTCAGAAAGGTTGTACTTTTGTAATTATTATGATCCCGCTCGACTTCATTGGATCGGTTTGTCTTTGATATGCCTCATCGAGTCTACGGAAACCTTTATGATATTTTAATTGCATTAGTCTCTCACTACTCCATTCGTGGATGCCCCAATGTTTCCCACACTGAGCCCGGGCCAAGATATGTTGTCAAGCGTGATCCTTTGCATTGTTCGCCGTGCCTCGATATGAGGGGGCAGGTATACGCGTACATGGGTTTGTGGAGTATGTTGTGCCATGTACGCTTATTCTGATATGATTTGCTATGGTCATCTGATATGACATATTATGTTACGGGGTTATGCCCCTATTTTGATTCTTCTGTGTTGTGGCACCAGCGTCGGGAGGGTGGCCACGTTCTGTTTGCCGAGTCCCTTGGCAGGGGCCGGATATGATATGACATATGTTTCTGTACACACTCTGCATGTTTTAAAAATACGTATCTGATACTTTGGATTTTCTGTTTACTTTCTGTATGTTCTGTACCAGTTATGATTTTGTCTCTGTAATTCAGGCTTTACATATTCAGTACATATTTCGTACTGACCCCCTTTCCTCGGGGGCTGCGTTTTCATGCCGCGCAGGTACCGACGACAGGTTTGCCGATCCGTCTGTCTAGGATATCTTTTCTGCCATTTGGAGCGCTCTTTTCTTCAGAGCCCATCTTTTGGTACAGTCTGTCATCACTGTATATGTATATTCTCGTTCATGGGTACGGCGGGGCCCTGTCCCGTCATATGATTCTGTCGGTCTGTTTAGAGGTCTGTGGATATGTTTGTGGGATGGGGTCTTTTTGTACAGATGTGTGCTTATGTTGTGTTTGGGCGATCCCATTCGCCGCGGCGGCCAGTCCGCATATATTTAAATGTTGCTTTGTTGGCCCTGTGTGGCCTTTGTTGGTATTTTCTGCGTGCAGGGTATATGGGATAGTCCGTAAAACAAAGGAAACTCTGCCGAAATTTTTCTGGAAATTATCTAAATTGGAAATAAAGCCTTGTCGGCTTCCGCCATATACTAGAATGTGTTTGAGTGCCCAGATCGGGCACTAGTCACGGCCTACGGGGTTGGGTCGTGACATTTATGATGTCACCCCTTCATGAGGCAGTATGAGATCAGTTTAAGTCAATTATGGGCCCTTGATGTTCAGTATGGTTCAGATATGTGTATAGCGATGTTTAGTCACTAGAGGTCAGACACTCGTCACGACTCATCGGTTTGGGTCGTGACAGCAGGTGTCTGCTAGTCCATCAGGGGCAAATTATCAGGCTTCTGATCAGCATGGGGGTTATACTGCTTCATCAGCTTCTGTTCAGTGACCTGCACTGGACCGTGCATGTTACGAGTGTGGTGAGGTAGGGCATATTAAGAAGTATTTCCTTAGACTCAAATAGGGTGGACAGGGGACTCAGTATCAGGCTCTCTGAGCTCCATTTGCACCATATAGAGAAGGTAAGGATTGCGCACCGGCAGGACGGGGCGGCCACACTGCAGGTAGGGGCGGCGCCCAGCCTAACCGAGGCGGCCTTCAGGTAAGTAGAGGCGGATAGTAGCCCGACAGAGGTGGAGCTCAGACTAGACAGGGTAATCGCGGTGGTTCACAGGTTACAGGACGACGCGATCATTTGTACGCTTTCCTAGGTAGACCCGAGGCTGAGACCTCCGATGCTGTCATCACAGGTATTATCTCAGTTTATGACCAGATGGCTTATGTTTTATTTGATCCGGGTTCTACTTTTTCATATGTGTCTTCATATTTTGCTGTGGGTTTGGATATGATGTGTGATACTCTTGATGCTCCTATTTATGTATCTACTCCGGTTGGGGATTCGGTGGTGGTAGATAGAGTCTACCTTTCTTGCGCAATTACATTTATGGGATATAGTATTTGGGTGGATTTGATGATCCTAGATATGATAGATTTCGATGTCATTTTGGGCATGAGTTGGTTGTCCCAACATTATTCCATTCTTGATTGTCACTCTAAGACCGTTACCTTAGCTATGCCTGAGGCACCTATACTTGAGTGAAGGGTAACTTTAGTCCCCTCTCTAGGAAATTCATATCCTTCGTTCGTGCTAGGAAGCTAGTGGAGAAGGGTTATTTACCTTATTTGGCATATATCCGCGACACCAGTGCAGATACTCCGTGTATTAATTTGGTTCCAGTGGTACGCGAATTTGCGAATGTGTTCCCGGCGGACTTGCCAAGTATGCCACCTGATCGTGATATTGATTTTCGGATTGATTTAGACCCAGGGACTTGTCCTATCTCTACTCCACCTTATAGGATGGCTCCAGCAGAACTCAAGGAACTAAAAGAACAGTTGCAAGATCTTTTGAGTGAGGGGTTTATTCGCCCGAGTGCTTCTTCTTAGGGTGCTCCTATGTTGTTTGTTAAGAAGAAGGATGGGTGTATGTGTATATGTATTTATTACCGTTATCTGAATAAGGTAACTATCTGAAACAAGTATCCCATTTCCCGTATTGATGACTTGTTTGATCAATTACAGGGAGCTTTTGTGTTCTCTATAATAGACTTAAGGTCAGGGTACCACCAGGTAAAGATTCGGGCAGAGGATATTTCTAAAACAGCTTTTCGGGCAGGTATGGACATTATGATTTCTTGGTTATGTCTTTCGAGCTTACTAATGACCCAGTTGCATTCATAGATTTGATGAACAGTGTGTTTAAGCCCTTTTTAGACTCCTTCGTAATAGTGTCATTGATGATTTCCTGGTATATTCTAGAAGTAAGGAGGAGCATGAGAAATATTTGAGGATTGCTCTTGGGGTATTACGGGAGAAGGAGTTGTATGCTAAATTCTCCAAGTGTGAATTTTGGTTGTCTTCTGTGTCCTTTTTGGGGCATGTAATTTCGAAGGAGTGTATTATGGTGGATCCACAGAAAATTCAGGCAGTTAGGGAATAGGCTAGGCCCACATCAGTGACCAAGATCTATAGTTTCGTGGGTCTGGCTAGCTATTATTGTCGGTTTGTAAAAGGGTTTGCCTCTATTGCTCCTCATTTGACTCGCTTGACTCAGAAAGAGGTATCGTTTCAGTGGTCCGACGAGTGTGAGGAGAGCTTCCAAAAGCTCAAGAGATTGTTGACTACAGCGCCTATTCTAGCATTGCCCGTGGAGGGCAAGGATTTTATTGTTTATTGTGATGCTTCACGTTCTGGTTTGGGTGTTGTTTTGATGCAGCTCTCGGCAATTGAAAATGCACGAGAAAAACTATGCTACTCATGACTTAGAATTAGCAGAGGTGGTGTTTGCGCTAAAAATTTGGAGGCACTACTTTTATGGTGTCCATTGTAAGGTGTACACTGACCACCGCAGCTTGCAGCATGTGTTCACTTAGAGGAATCTAAACTCTATGCAGCGGAGATGGATGGAACTGCTAAAAGATTATGACATCACCATTTTGTATCACCCTGGCAAAGAAAATGCAGTGGCTGACGTGTTGAGCAGGAAGTCGACTAGTATGGGAAGTCTAGCTCGTTTGGTTTCTTCGGAGCGTCCATTAGCTAGAGAGGTTCAGACTCTGGCTAACAGTTTATGAGGCTGGATATTTCTAACAAGGGTAGGGTGTTGGCTTGTGTTGAGGCTCGGTCATCATTTTTGGAGCAGATTAAGGCTAAGCAGTTTGAAGATGCTAAGTTGTGCAAAATTCATGATAAGGTATTGCGTGGTGAGGCTAATGAGGTCGTGATTGACGAAGAGGGGATGCTGCAGATTAAAGGGCAAGTGTGCGTGCCACGTGTGGGTGATTTGATCAAGACTATTCTGACAGAGGCTCATAGTTCGAGGTATTCTATTCATCTTGGCGCTACTAAGATGTATTGCAATTTGAGACAGCACTACTGGTGGACTAGGATGAAGTGTGATATAGTGGAGTTTGTTGCTTAGTGTCTGAACTGCCAACAGGTAAATTATGAACATCAGAAACCTGGGGGTACACTTCAAAGGATGCCCATTTCTGAGTGGAAGTGGGAAAGAATAACCATGGATTTCGTGATTGGTCTTCCGAAGATGTTAGGGAAGTTCGATTCTATCTGGGTTATTGTTGACAGGTTGACTAACTCTGCCCACTTTATTCCGGTGCGGAGAAGTTAGCAAAAATCTATAGTCATGAAGTAGTTAGGCTTCATGGAATTCCTATCTCCATTGTGTCCGACAGGGGCACAATGTTCACATCTAGATTTTGGGAGCATTTGCACGAGGAGTTGGGTACAAGGTTGGACCTTAGTACAGCATTCCACCTTCAGATTGACGGGCATTCTGAGCGGACTATTCAGGTTCTCGAAGATATGCTTCGAGCTTGTGTGATAGGATTTGGTGGTCATTAGGATCAGTTCTTGCCTTTGGCCGAATTTGCATATAATAATAGTTACCACTCGAGTATTGATATGGCTCCGTTTGAGGCATTGTATGGGAGGAGGTGTAGGTCTCCTATTGGGTAGTTTGATGCGTTTGAGGTGACATCGTGGAGTACGGACCTTCTAAGAGAGTCCTTAGAGAAGGTGAAGGTGATTTAAGCTAAGCTTCTAGCAGCACAAAGAAGGCAGAAGGAATATGCGGACCGTAAAGTCAGAGATCTTGAGTTTGGAGAGGGAGAGCAAGCTTTGTTAAAAGTCTCACCTATGAAGGGTGTGATGAGGATTGGGAAGAAGGGAAAGCTTAGCTCAAGGTACATTGGGCCGTTTAAGATCCTCAAGAATATGGGGGAGGTAGCTTACGAGTTGGCTTTACCTCCGGGTCTATCAGGCGTTCATCCGGTATTCTACATTTCAATAGAGGTACTACGACGATGGTTCATACATATTATGTTGGAATTTAGTTCTGTTAGATGAGAACTTGACATGTGAGGAAGAGCCTGTTGCTATCTTAGATAAGGATGTTCGCAAGTTGAGGTCCAAGGAAATAGCCTCCGTGAAAGTTCAGTGAAAGAATCGTCCGGTGGAAGAAGCTACTTAGGAAACAGAATCTGATATGTGTAGCAAGTATCCTAAGCTTTTCGCCGATTCAGGTAACTTTTCCTAGATTCCTTATCCTTGTCCGTTCGGGGACGAACGGTGTTTTAATTGGTATCTGGTGTAACGACCTCTTCCGATCGTTATGGAAAATGTAGGATCACCCCACCAAATAGAACCTTTCCAAGGGTAGAACAAGCTAATAGAAACTCAACTGTATAAGTCTAAGATTTGAAAACTTGACTTGGTTGTAATTGTTGTTTGATTGTGTTGAGTCCATCGGGGGGTGACGTAGGAAATTAGAAGTCCATTGGGAATTCCAAGGCCACGGGTGGATTCGTATGGTGTTTTTATGTCTATGTGCATGTTTTATTTGTGTTTGTGAGGCCTTGGATGAAATGTTAGGTGATAGAGTGAAAAACTGGAAAAAATTGCGAGCGTACTGCCTAAATGGTACCGCTGCGACGGAGTGGGTACCGCTACGGAGGCACCGCTATAGCGGTGAGCCAATCGCTGCAAGCGGTGATCTTTGTTCGTTGTGTCTGTTGTGGCGGGCAATGGCCCACTATGGCGATGTCGTTATAGCGGGATATGGCCCGCCATAGTGGAGTTCGGATTCCTTTTAGTCCGCTATAGCGGGCACTTGGCCACTATAAAGAGACCGCCGCAGCGGTGGTTTGACCGCTGCAGCGGTGGATGAGGGCAGAATTCCGGGTTTTAAACACTTAGTTCTGAATTCTTTCTACATAAAACTCCAACACAGTTCCCCACAAGCACCTAGGGCGATTTTCCAAGCTAGGACAAGAATATTCTTGAGAGGTAAGTCTCATCCATCCATTACGTATCCTCTTCATGATTATTATCCCTTTTATGGGTCTTCAATGGTGAATTAGTAATAGTAACCCTAGAACCTAATAGACCTTTTATAATTGATGGGTTATCATTGTTACCACTTATTTATCATCTAATGGCTTGGGCTAACTCCTCTTAATCATGAATTGAACCATTAGAGCCATGAACTGAGTGAATTGAGACTTAGGGTTTTATAAGAATGGTTGCTTGACCTTGGAAACTGCTTGAAATTGATGTGTTGATTAAATATTGTTATAGATTGATGATTAGTGGTTACTAGGGCCCTTGTTAGGGTGTCTTACACTAGAAATCATTCACCTATTGGAATGGGGCTAAAGGGAAGGGAGTCTTGAATTGATTTTGTGACTAGAGTAATTATGACTCGTTGATCATTCTAATTCCTAGACTTTAAGCATTCTGAGGCTTTACGGAAGGGAAAAGCTGTAGCGGAGTGATTCACGTTGTTCCAGCTCTATGTTTGAGGTAGGTTATGGTCTACTTGAGTTAGACTTTGATTAGTTTATTGTATCTGTTGTGAATTCAATGGGAGAAAGCATGTCTAGTCTTCATGCATGATGTGTGTGTGGTTGAACTCCTATATGCAATTGATTGAGTGACTGTGTGGACTTCGTGCCACTGTTCATTGTGTTGAACCTGCAAGTTTGATGTTGTTGTGATGAGAAGTTAATATGATCTTCTTGGTGAGATTTACAAAATGATGATTGAGCATTGATAACAAAGGGATAAGAAATACTGTGGTATTTATACATGAGAAGGCACAAATGTGACCTAGATTTTTGGCTTGTGGTCCGAGGTTCGTTCTGGAAACGAGTGGTACATGATGTGGACTGCATCCAAGGTTCTTTCCAGAGCAGATGATTTATTGCTCGGGTCCAATGAGTATCCGGAACGAGTGGTACATGGACACCATGGGTCCCCTGCAGGTCATGGCTACTGAGCAATGACATCAGTTAGCATGTGTGTACAGTGAGTATATGGCTATTGTGGTAGGCTTATTCCCGTTTGTTGTCCTCGTTGATTTGATTCTTGATATCTTTGGGTGACTTGATTCGTGATTATCCTTGGTTGACTTATTGTTGGGTTATTGATTCATGTTGTTATCTAGCTTGTTTATTTTATTGATTTTATGATGTATGCATGATACTAATCTTAGTCAGCCTATGATATCTACCAGTAGATAGTGTTTGTACTGATACTACCTTACTGCAGCCTTTTGAGTGCATATTGTGATCCAGAGACTTCTACCCGTCCTCATATCTAGCATTGAGGTTATTGCTGACAGATTTAAGGTGAGCTTCTATCCATGCCAGGCCGCCCGAAGATCTTCTTTTATGATGTCTATTGCTACTCCAGACATTGTAGTTATTTGTTAGACATATTTCATTCCTTAAACATGTTTTAGATTAGAGTCCTTGTACGGTGACTTTCAGATTTTGGGGTTTGTAATAGTTATGACTTCCGCATTTACTTCATTATTTTATGGCATGACTTATTTTGATTATTATCTGCTTGAATGGGTAATAACTGATTGAATTGGTTAATATAAAAACAGACTTGAATGAATAGATGACTTATGTGTTGGTTCGCCCACTAGGAGTTACTGTGGATGCCAGTCATGGCGGGTTGGGTTGTGACATTACCAATGCATTGTTGTGAGTCAAGGTTTTGAATTCCGCGTCTTCATTGGTGAGTGGTACTGCTCCCTCTCACACAAAGTCCTCGAATCTTTTTTTCCATGTTGTAGACTACTTATTGTCCATCGGTGCAAAGGATATACCTGCAACTTCAGGTGCATCTGTTATCATATTAATCACGTGACGAGGCTCAATCTGATACTCTTGCTTGTTTGAATCCCTACTCTTGTCGTAATTCTCTTTGGCTCTATCACTCAACAACTCCCTTAGATGACCATATTTTAACAGTCGTGCAATTTTATCCCGAAGATGACGGCAATTAGCAGTCTGATGCCCATGAGTCCCATGATAATCACAAAATAGATTTGGAGCCCTGTGATTAGGATCCAACTGTATCGGTCTGGGACATTTTGCGTCTTCAATTTTTCAATGGTTGCGACTAACTCGGCCATATCGATATTGAAATTATACTCGGACAACCTCGAGTTTTCAATGTTGTTGGATGCAAAATCCCCTACTACAGACTTTGCTTGCAGCCCTCTTCTACCTTGATTTCAGTCACTCCATTCATCAAAACCTGACATTTCGTGTTGGCTACTACGACTTCATTCTGACCTCGAATAAGACCTCTCCGGTTTTCCATAAGGTTGACACCATCCTTCCACGATACTGAATCGAGTCGGCACATTTCTTAGGCTTATCATAATACCAACTCTGACCCATCGACCCGGCCAGTATTCCTAAATGGTTATCTTCCACTCGAATTTTTAACTCATATCTATTGTGAACATCTGCCTACGTTGTCGCAGGGAATTCCAGCAAGTTTTCCTTCAATTTCAAGGAAGCATTCAAACTCTTCGGGTTCAATACTTTGGCGAATGCCTCTGCTGCCCACTCATCCGGTACTGATAGACCATCTTTCGTGCTGAAACCTTCTTTGCTCCCGCATGTGCCTTGATAAAATCATCCGCAAGCATTTTAAAGAAACTGATTGAATGCTCAAGAAGTAAAGAGTACCACATCATTGCCCCTTTAGAAAATGTCTCACCAAACTTCTTGAGCACAGCCGATTAAATTTTATCTGGTTGCATATCATTTCCCTTTATCACACAAGTGTATGATGTTACATGCTCATAAGGATATGTGGTTCCATCATATTTGGATAGATGCGATATTTCGAACCACTTAGGGATCAATTTCGGTGATGTGCTTGGTGGGAATGACAATTGTATGTATCTCTTCGAATCTGGCCCCTTCAACACCGATGGTGCTCCTGGAATCCGATCTATTTGTGAATTAAATTCCTTAAACTCCTTCTCGCTTCTATTCAGTCAGTTATTCAATTCCTTTTCGTTCTTTTCTAACTGACGAGATAGAACTTTTTGGTACTGCATAACCTTCGGTGTTGCATTTTTGCCGTAGCCATTGGCACTACCTTACCCTTGAAGAGCAAGCTTGAAAATAAATGGAGAGGTCATTCATTCATAGCAGAAAAAGCGCTCACTCTCTTTTGTCCCGTTTAAGCTGAAGCATAAGAATGACGGATTTGTGTCCAGCGTGTGATCACAAGGTTTGAAGAAAATTTTGGGAAAACATCAACGACGGCTCAGAATTAGACCTTCTGTAGACGGAACTTCAGCGGCGGGATTTGATACCCGCATCCGATCGAAGTTGCATTTTAGTGCTCCCCTAACATAAAGGGGAGCTTTTTCTAAGTGATCCATCGTTGCGTTCATTTGATCCGCATCAGCACCTCCCTTCCTCGTTTGCAGTTCTGCAATTGCCTTCTGTTGCTTTTCCAGCATATCAAAAAGTTTCACAAGCCCAGATCCCCGACTCTTACTTCATCCTCAGCATCATCATCATCATTCAGAGATAAGTCGTTCTCTGTGTATTTGGACACTTGAGGCGAAATCATGGGCTCAGTATTTCTTGCCCTGACTTCTCCTGTAGCGGGATCAATCTCTTGGGTAGTTGCATTATTTAACACATTATCCACTTGTTTTCCAGTGTTTGCCATAATTCTCAGTTACCTGATTTCACAGATTGTATGAGATTAGTGATAACGTCCAAATCCACCCTATTAATTAGAATGGGCACGGTCGTATGCAAATATAATTACCCAACTATGAGTCGGGGTCGAATCCCACAGAGAACAATATGTAGGCGATTAGGAAAAGTAAGAATTTTCACCAATAATAGCTAAAGCCAAACGATGAATAATATTTTGGTTTTGGAGAAAATTATAACTAATGCAAAAATGTAAACTAACCTAGAAAGCAAGTAAAATGATCAATGACCACAAGCATGGATACAAGGGAAACTACGCTCAAGTAACGATCCAATGTACTTCATGATTTACAAATAATGGTGAGTTTATATTACTTAGCCTCGGATAATGACTCTAAATTGGCTTCTTCCGAAGACTAACTAGACTACCTAATTGAATATCCCTAAAGCAATTAGGAGCATTAAGAACACCCGAATATGGCTACAAGTGGTGTCGCCTATCCCTAGGTCGATTTCCATTAGATGAGGGTTAACACCCAAAATTCTTGTTAATTAATCTTTCCCAATCCCGAGTTTGCCTCTTCCAAGTTTAAATCGAAATAAATGGGCAAGTCTTAGGGTTAGCTACTCCCTTAAGAATCATTCAAAATGAGATTAATTAAAGAAACAATAACCCACTTCATTAGGAATAAAATCATTCAACACATAAGCAAAACAAGAGATTCAATCCAAACTTAAACAATATATACTTCCATAAATAAGGTTCAAGTATTGAAATGAAATACTACACACATAAATATTCAATACAAAGCAAGAGTAGAAGAAATGAGTAAAGAATTTCTCATTGGGTGCTTCCAAATCTTCTCTTCCAAGGTGTTGGTGATGAACCCTAGCCTCCAAGAACTTGTGTGTTGTGCCAAAGATGATAATGTTTTTGCCCTAAGCCTCTCTTTTATGCCTCATATTTCAGATTTGCAATTCTGCCCGTTGTTTGCGAATCTGTCCCGTTTTTGCAAAACTGTCCAGTTTTGACAGTTTTGCAAATCTGTCCAATTTGACCTCTTTTTGACTTTATTTTCACTTGGTTTCTTCCGATCACTTTTAAATCACATAAACCTGTAAAATAGATGTAAATGATATTAAATGCACTATTTTCTCAAGCAAACATAGCAAAAATATAAGATTAAAGAAGAGATAAGTTGGTAAAATACCAACTTATCAATTAGTAAGATAACTAGAGCAACAAAATAATATCAAAATTATCCTTAGCCAAACTATTTACCCTAAAAAAGGTACAGTTGAATTTGTTAGTGATTAAAAGGATACGTGAATTAATTTGTTATCAATAAGAATAAATAATAAGTGACAAAGTAATGAAATGAATACCAGGTAAATATAAAGCACTAATGTAATAAAAGCCCGGGCCGTATGGGCTCGGAGTAATCTCTCAATGAGGACGACTCTAGATGAACACTTTAGCCTTTTAAGAACACTTTGAATCCGGAACAACAAATAGATAAAAATGTATATAATTTACTTTAGTGTGTAAATACAAATTGTTAAGCCAGAATTGCCCCGTCTCACTGAGTTTGGGCTTCTTTTATAGGTACCAAGCATATGAACGTATCAATAATCATCAGCAACAAGCTGTAAATTGAACCTCATAGTGAGTAATAATAATCAATAAATGCTACTTAATTGCATAATTGTAACATTTTGCTACATATTCAAACCGGTTGTGTAACGTCCGATACTCATTAAATGACCCGCGACAATTGCTTTGTAACTTTTACTCCTAGTCCAAGCAAAATCATTGTCTTCGGGTTCTGCCACGAGACACGTCATCGTTCACTTTCGACTGCCACATGTCTGCCCCATCCTATGCCACGTGTAATGTACTATTTTCACCGTATACAATTACGTTACGTGATCCATGAAGATAATACATATAAAATACTCGAAAAAGCTTAGTCTGCTCTAATGAGTTGAATTTGTGAGATGAACTTCATGAACAACATTACAAACTCTTTTCAAAGTGAAAGGTGGAGATCCAATGACTTACCTCTCTAATAAGTGACCCACCAAGACGCAACTATCCTTCACAACTTAAAAGTAGCATGGGCTACACCATGTGTGTCTTGTTGGAAATCTTACGGAAAATACCTGATAACAAACACTGTACTGAATTCTTGAACAATTTCATAGCTTGAGGCATGTTAATTAAGACATTGTCCTTAAGTATATTTCACCCGGTATTGATGTATCCCCCAAGATCCAACAAGCTCTTCTAGTACAAAACTAGGAGCCGGAATCTAACAAAGATTAACAATATAAAACCTAGCAATTTGGAATATAGGAGGAAGAAGATACTTGTTTGTATTCTCTTGATCTTTTTTCATTACTCAATGGGAAGCCAAATAAGATTGTATAGGACACCAAAATGACTAGAGGGTAACGTCTAGATCGAAAGAGGAATAGCTTAATTATTAAGGAATATTGCAGCCTTAAAGGCTATTCAAGGATTATCAATGGTCTGTTATGGTTTTAAGCTAGTCAACGTATAATATGATGACTCATAAATGGCTAATAAATGACTAATGAAGAATAGGTTAAAATTCTGTTACATGCTCAAAGAAACGTTAGGAAAATTATCTTTTGAGATACCACATTATTTTTCAACAATCCCCCACATATCTCAAAAGAACATTAAGGAATAGAATGAAATATGAAGTTTTGTTGGGTTTCCACATATGAATACAATGCATCGAATCTGGTGTCGCGTAGACTATGAACCATACCTAGACAAAATAAGATTAAACTTACAGGACAATTGGTGAAGTTTAGAACTTCTATGAACCAAGAATTCTTTTGTAAGCCTAGAGTCTTATTCTATCATATTATATTCGCACAATCTTTGTCATTATCGCGGTTTTGTGCTAAGAAGCCATGCGCGTGTCCTATATTCATGAGTGCTCTAGAAATCTGTCATAATTTCATAGAAGTGGCACCACCCCACACTTATATAGTTTCAATCATCAAGTGCATTCTGCAGAGCAATACACCACCTATAAAGGATATGAATTGGATTAAGAGTTTTAACTCAACCTCACTTTGCCTTGTAGTATTGCACTATATTCACACACCATAGGAAGAGACATAATTTAATAGTGCACTTTTGATCAACTAATGACTTGCTATTACCCATATAAACCTAATTCATGGGATCTCCAATCACATAGGTTGGGTTACCATCATTGTTAATCTTCTCAAATGACAATAGTCTCATTCCCCTCGATGTTTCTTTTAGTCTTGTGAATCGGCCAAATTCACCTCAAACATCACATAACTTATGAAATAATTTCTTCCCACAACAGCGTTGTTTTATCACTTTATGTCTTAAACAGATGTTTTTAATTGCCATTGAAAAATTTATTTATTCACTATGTACAGCTAATGCTGCTCGGCAACCACAATATGTAGACACGTTGGTTTTATCCCAACCTCAATACTCACTACGAAGTATCTTAGCCTCATTACTAGCCAACTCCAAATCATAAACTCATATTTCATTATGGTCTACTTAGCTGATTTTCATATTATTACACCTCCACAAAAGTAAACACATAACCATAAATCCACTTAACATCATTGTACCCCTCTAGTACAATAAATATTAATTCACCAAACACTTTACCATCATTTGCTTCTTATCAAACTTTGTTTGCAAAAGCATTTCAAAAAACACCACCACATGTTATCATTTTTTTTCCCCACAAAATTCTCTAAACATAACTTTAGTAAGACACCGTGACCCCCGCATTTTCAAAAAATTTAAGATAGAGGAATAATATTTTCATAAATAACGACACTGTAACCCCCACATTTTCGAAACTTTTAAGACAAGGTAATAATATTTTCATAACTCATAAGAAGTATTACTAATTTCTCATAAGACATTTCATCTTATAAATAACAAACTAATATTATAACTTCACCCAAATAATTATGTAAAATTAACTTCCACTATGTCATCATCGACAAATATTTTAAGAAAGCAATATGAGAGAAGTAACTATCAATATCACTTATATTTTTGTCATTTAAATCCAAACATTGTGAACACAAATAAATTATGGTTGTAATATAACTCATAAAAATAAAAAAATATTATTTTGGTTGACACAACCTTATCATACTCAAATAAAACTCACTCCATTTTTCCCCCAAATATAAGCAAGAAAAACTCTTTCTTTTCAAGTACTACTCAAGTTCTTGAATCACCAACATAAATTAATCATCCTTCTTTTTCAACTAGGGTTTAAATCACAAAACTATTTGTTAGCACAAAAGTGCTTAGTAGCACTGTCTAACACCCAATCTCTCACATTAAGAAGAAGTTTCACTTGAGAAATGGCCACAACAATTATATCATCTGCTTGGTCAAATTATTTTTCCTTAGGGGGATTATCAATTCTCCGAATCTTCTTCAACATTTAGGAATATATGGCTTAATTTGTCCCACACTAAACAATTGTCATTTTCATTAAAAACTTGATAATCAATTTTCAGAATCTCATTGTAAATCACCAACCAAACAATATTGGACAATCTCATATTAATTTTTTCCTTTGAGCTAAACACACTTCAATCATAAGTTATATAACAAGAAATATGATAACGTACACGAAAAGCATCAGCTGAAGAATGATATGCTTCATATTCCTTATTACATAATATGCTAGTTATGACTGCAGATCAAAACTTAAAGCAGAACCATCCAATTAAATTAAAGAACCAGTGAAATAAAAAATGTAGACCAAAGTAGGTGCCATCTCTACAGATATATGCTATGGAGTAACATACTATCAAGTCTCAATGATCTTATCATAGTATTTTCTATTTCTTTTTAGTATCCCTTTAAGTTATCAATACACTAGTTATCCAGTAACAAATTTTTGCCACAAAATCTCAATATTGAACACTAAAAAATTTGCCAGTGTTACTTTGGGTATTTTACAAACTCAAATATCAAAGTAATTTCTCAAACAAATAATTTTTTATGCCCCATATGTTAAATTACATACCTATAGAAAGTCCAAATTTAAATAGTCTTAGCCACATGCAAATACAAGCAAAAGCATACCTGGAACTTAGACAGATTGTACTAAGTTATTCTCTTTCAATTTTCCGTAAGAATAAAGCAAGAACTATCCTTAAGATTGTTGGAAATCTTACGGAAAATACTTGATCACAAACACTGTACTGAATTCTTGAACAATTTCATAGCTTGAGGCATGTCAATTAAGACATTGTCCTTAAGGATATTTCACCCGGTATTGGTGTATGTACAAAACTAGGAGTCAGAATCTAACAAAAATTAACAATATAAAACCCAGCAATTTGGAATATAGGAGGAAGAAGATACTTGTGTGTATTCTCTTGATCTTTTTTCATTACTCAATGGGAAGCCAAATAAGATTATATAGGACACCAAAATGGCTAGAGGGTAACGTCTAGATAGAAAGAAGAACAACCCAATTATTAAGGAATATTCCAGCCTTAAAGGCTAATCAAGGATTATCAATGGTCTCTTATGGTTTTAAGCTAGTCAACGGTCTGTTATGGTTTTAATCTAGTCAACGTATAATATGATGACTCAAAGATGGCTAATAAATGACTAATGAAGAATAGGTTAAAAGTCTGTTACATGCTCAAAGAAACGTTAGGAAAATTATCTTTTGAGATACCACATTATTTTTCAATATGTCTCACACATTGTGAGAAAGATCTTCCTTCACACTTATGTCTGAACATCTTAGCTGCAGTAGTAGCTAGAGTGCTGTCAAACTCTGGAGGGAAGAACCTCATAAAGGAATCCATCTTCCTCATAGTATCATCACCAACACTAGAAGAAACTCCTACTCTATCCAGTGGCGTTGCCACAGCCCAGCAATTGTGTTCAACCGAACACACTTCACTGAAAACTTATACCGTGTAGACATATCAATAATTACGTATTAAAATTATATATTACATATTAAACACTCTTAACATATATTATATACTTATTTTTTCAATATTCCAACATTCTTGACACAATTTCTGGTTCCGCTACTAACTCCACCCTATGGTACAACAGGCTAGGGAGCCACAATAAGGATATGAATCACAATCTCAGTAGCTGAAATACGTAGCTGAACTTCAGTAATCGCAGCAGGAACCTAAACTCCACTGTAGCTTGTGCCTGCGTATCAGCTGGTGGCACTGAAACCTCAACTAACCGAGAAGAATCGGACTCCAAGCTGCCCAAAATCTCATCACTACCTCCGGTCAAAGAGATATCATAGGACCAGGAACTGAAGTTTGTATGGGAACATCCTATGCCTCAGGTACCATAGGTTGGGCTGCGCTAGCTCGCCTAGCAGTGGGAAGCCTACCTCCAGTAGCCCTTGCAATTGTGTGGCCCTAGGCTGAGTAGTTCTAAGCTCTAGCCCAACCTCGTGCTCTAGGCGTTGCTTCCACGATATATGTGCATCATCAGGTCCACCAAGAGAAGATCTTGTTCTCGTCATTCTCACCATCTTTGACGAAAACATTTGATAAATAATGTAAATATGTAGTCATAGAATATTTTGTAAATCTTCTAATTTAGGTT
This sequence comes from Lycium barbarum, assembly GCF_019175385.1. Lineage (NCBI taxonomy): Eukaryota > Viridiplantae > Streptophyta > Magnoliopsida > Solanales > Solanaceae > Lycium > Lycium barbarum. The sequence continues at coordinate 105,885,662 of NC_083345.1, forward strand.
AGTATATTTTGTATCCTAATAGGACATTGTAACTATGGTATATTTACCAATTCCATCAATGAGAATAATCACGGAATTAATCTTTTTCATGGTATCAGATACTAGGGTTTCCTTTCCTCCTCTTCCGCTACCCTAATTTTTCCGTCGTCCTCTTCCTTCTTTTTTTCTTTTCCGTCCACCTTCTTGCTTTCCTTCAATGGCAGACACCAAGTTTCATCCTGCTATGGCTGTCTCCAACATCAAGAATCACATTCCTATCGTTCTTGAGATGGAAACGGATCATTATTCGGCTTGGGCCGAATTATTCAAGCTTCATGCCCGGTCTCACCGTGTCCTTTCCCATATTCTCCCGACCGGAAAAGAGAAAGCTCCTTCCACCGACGAAGAAAAGGAGTTGTGGTCCACCTTGGATGCCATGGTACTTCAATGGGTGTATGCAACCATCTCCACTGACTTATTGCATACGATCATCGAAAAATATTTATCGGCATAGGAGGCCTGGGATCGGCTCCGTAAACTTTTTCAGGACAACAAAAACTCTCGTGCCGTTGCCTTGGAACATGATTTCTCTCATGTCAAGTTGCGGGATTTTCCGAACGCTTCGGCGTATTGTCAACGACTCAAGACCTTGGCCGATCAACTCAAGAGCGTGGGGGCTCCGGTGACCGACAACCGCCTCGTTCTTCAAATGGTGGCTGGCCTCACCAAGGCGTACAAGAATGTGGGCACCTACATCCGGCACAGTAAGCCTCTTCCATCATTCTCCAAAGCTCGGTCAAGTTTGTGCCTTGAGGAAATGGCGTTGGCTGAAATGCATGATGACTCGCCCTCGGCTATGGTGGCTAATTCCCAACGTGAGTTTGATGACTCCACTCCTATGGAAAATTCTGGTCGTGCTCACCATCATCGGGGCAAAAATAACCACAAAAATCGTGGCTCTAGCGGCGGGAAAAATAATGGCGGTGGTCGTGGTTCTGGCGGCGGCAGTGCCAACCGTCGCCATGGTGGTCGTGACCGGCAGCTGGTCCCCATGCAGCAGCAGTGCCAGCAGTCCTCTTCACCGTGGCCATGGGGTTGGATGCCGCAATGGGCTCCCCCTTGCCCGTATCCCACCCAGCAGTGGGCTCGGCCACAGCAGCAGTGGCAGCCGCAGCCACCGTCTTCTGGTGGCAGGTCGATGGCCCAACCTGGAATATTGGGCTCGCGACCACAGCAACAGGCGTATGCAGCAGCAGGCCCAACGACGCCGTGGACTCCGACTGATATTGAATCGGCCATGCACACGATGACGTTGAGCTAACCCGATCCAAATTGGTATATGGATACCGGCGCCACAACCCATATGACATCCACAAAAGGTACTCTCTCGTCTTATTTTAATTTGAGCGATCATAATACTGGCATTGTTGTTGGTGATGGTAAGTCAATTCCAATTCGAGGTTGTGGACGTGCTAAATTGTCCCCCCCGAACCCTCCATTATTATTAAATAATGTCCTTCTTGCTCCAAAACTCATAAAGAATTTAATATCGGTTCGTAAATTTACTACTGATAACTCTGTAAGCGTTGAATTTGATCCTTATGGGTTTTCTGTGAAGGATTTCCGGACGGGGATGGCTCTCATGAGATGTAATAGTAGGGGTGCTCTTTATCCATTGTCCACCTTCAAACACCGCATCCATTCACCATCAACTTTTGCTGCCTTGTCTTATACACGTTGGCATGATCGTTTGGGCCACCCGGGAGCTTCTATTTTGGATTTTCTTAGGCACAATAAAAGCATTGAATGTAATAGTTCTAGTTCATCTAGTATTTGTCATTCTTGCGTTCTTGGTAAACATGTTAAGTTTCCTTTTGCTAGTTCTATTTCCGAGACTTTATTTCCGTTTGACATTATTCATAGTGATTTGTGGACTTCTCCCATTTTGAGCTCTATGGGGCATCGTTATTATGTTTTGTTCTTGGATGATTTTAGTAATTTTTTGTAGACTTTCCCTTTGGCTATAAAATCTGATGTTTACTCAAAATTCATAGATTTTAAGTCCCATATCCTTACTCAATTTGAACGTCCTATCAAAAAAGTCCAATGTGATAATGGGAAGGAATATGATAATGGTCAATTCGGAAAATTTTGTGCGTCTAATGGGATGTCTTTCCGTCTTTCCTGTCCTCATACATCCTCTCAAAATGGGAAAGCCGAAAGAAAAATTCGTTCAATAAATAATGTCATCCGCACTCTTCTTGCTCATGCCTCCATTCCTCCATCTTTTTGGCATCATGCATTGCAAATGGCAACTTATCTCCTTAATATTCTACCAAGCAAGTTGTTGGGTCACAAATCCCCTTTAGAAGTTATTTATCAACGGAAATCATCTTATTCTCATCTCCGGGTCTTTGGGTGTTTATGTTATCCCCTTTTTCCGTCTACTACTATTCACAAGTTGCAACCTCGGTCAACTCCATGTGTCTTTTTGGGATATCCACCAAGCCATAGTGGCTACAAATGCTTTGATTTATCCTCAAATAAAATCATTATTTGTCGTCATGTGTTGTTTGATGAGACTCAATTTTCGTTTTCTAAGATCCACACTTCCACTCCCACCTCGTATGACTTCCTTGATGATGATTTTTCCCCTTACTTGATCCGCCATCTCGCCACCAGCCCCTCTCCACCGCAGCCGTGTCCCCCTCCCCCGCTGCCCAGTGGTTTTCCGCCTGCTATGGGCCAGCTGCCCACGCCACCTTCGGCTGGGCAGCAGCGTATCCCTTCCTCTACGCTAGACCAGCCCGCACATATGCCCAGCCAGCTTGCCAACAGCCTACAAAACTCCACCAATACTCCTCCTATCCAGCAGCCACCTACCCAAACGCGCATGGTCACTCGTAGTCAGCGCGGGATCTTTAAGCCCAAGCACCCATTTAATCTACATACGGCTGTTACCAGGTCCCCCATACCTCGTAATCCGTTGGATGCGCTACGTGACCCGAATTGGAAATTGGCCATGAATGATGAATATGATGCTCTTATTAAAAATAAGACATGGGAGTTGGTACCCCGTCCACCTAATGTGAATGTTATTCGGTCTATGTGTATTTTTACTCATAAAGAGAAGTCTAATGGTGATTTTGAGAGGCATAAAGCCCGTCTTGTAGGTGATGGAAAAACACAGCAGGTTGGCATTGATTGTGGTGAGACTTTCAGTCCGGTCGTAAAGCCAGCTACGATTCGCACTGTCTTAAGTCTAGCTCTCTCTAAGCATTGGCCCATTCATCAGTTGGATGTCAAAAATGCATTTCTTCATGGCGAGCTCAAGGAGACAGTATATATACATCAGCCAATGGGTTTTCGAGACCCATCTCATCCCGATTATGTGTGCTTGTTGCGCAAGTCCTTATATGGGCTTAAACAAGCACCGAGAGCTTGGTATAAACGATTTGCTGACTTTGTTTATTCCATTGGTTTTGTTAATAGCAGGTCCGACAACTCATTGTTCATCTACAGCAAAGGGCACGACTTGGTTTACCTTTTACTATATGTGGATGATATTATTCTTACTGCTTCTTCAGATACTCTCCGTTGTTCGATTATGGACCTTCTCGGCTCAGAATTTGCAATGAAGGACCTAGGTCCTTTGAATTATTTTCTTGGCATTGCGGTGACCCGTCACAAGGGTGGTATGTTTCTTTCACAACGAAGTTATGCTACAAAGATTATTGAGCGTGCGGGCATGTCATCGTGTAAGCCTTTTACCACTCCGGTTGACACTAAACCGAAGGTCAGTGCCACTTCTGGCGATCTTTGTGAAGATCCCACTCATTTCCGGAGTCTTGCAGGTGCTCTTCAGTAGCTAACCTTCACCAGACCGGATATTTCTTATGTCGTGTAGCAGATTTGTCTTCATATGCATGCTCCACGAGATACGCATATGCTTGCTCTTAAACGGATTATTCGGTATATTGAGGGTACTCTCGATCATGGTTTGCATCTCTATCCATCTTCAGTTACTGATTTGGTTTCGTATACTGATGCTGATTGGGGGGATGTCCCGACACACGACGTTCCACGTCGGGTTATTGCGTGTTTTTGGGAGACAATTTGATATCTTGGTCATCCAAACGCCAACCTACTCTTTCCCGCTCCAGTGCGGAAGCAGAATATAGGGGGGTTGCTAATGTTGTCTCTGAATCATGCTGGATACGTAACCTACTCTTGGAGCTACATTGTCCAGTCCCTAAGGCTACTTTGGTTTATTGTGATAATGTCAGTGCTATTTACTTGTCAGGGAATCCAGTCCAGCATCAGCGCACCAAGCACATTGAGATGGATATCCATTTTGTTCGTGAGAAGGTTGCGCGCGGCCACGTACGTGTCCTTCATGTTCCGTCCCGCTATCAGCTCGCCGATATTTTCACTAAAGGACTGCCGCAGGTCTTATTTGAGGATTTTCGGGACAGTCTCAGCGTTCGTCAACCTCCCGTTTCGACTGCGGGGGTGTGATAAATAATGTAAATATGTAGTCATAGAATATTTTGTAAATCTTCTAATTTAGGTTAGTATATTTTGTATCCTAATAGGACATTGTAACTATAGTATACTTACCAATTCCATCAATGAGAATAATCACGGTATTAATCTCTTTCAACATTAAAGGATTAGACTTCATTTTTTTTTGCACGGATTGTCTGGTTTTTCAACTTTTGTCCTTCGCTCAAAAAGGTGACCGAAAATATTCGAGGTTCTGAATTCGAATCCCTACTCAGTTAAAAAAAAAAAAAAAAAAAAAAAAAAAGATCGCAAGACAAGGCTTTTGCAAAAATTTGTCTTACAAGACAAAGTCTGTCGTCTCCGGCATAGGTTCTATATAACTTTGCCCGAATAGACATAGGTTCATATAAACCTATGTCTTGTGAAATTATTATTATTTTCGACTCTACTGGATTTTGAACTTAGAACCTAAGGGGTCGTTTGGTGCATGGTATAGGCTGGGATATTCCAGCACTAAATTTTTGTACCGAGTTTGGTAGGAGGTATAAATTTATCCTGGGATAAATTTATACCTCCTGCCAAACACGGTACAAAATGAAGCCTTATCCTAAGGGTGGAATATCCCATCTTATTCCACTTATCCTGGAATTATTTTATCCCATCTCCCAGATGGGATAAAATAATCCCAAGAAGTGGGATAAAATTGTCCCGGGATTATAATCCCGGAATAATTTTGGCTACCTACCAAACGACCACTAAGGATATTTTTTGCCACCTTTTTAAGTAAAGGGCAAAAATTAAAACCAGTGAATTGAGGGGTAAAAATTAAAGACCAGTCCCTATGACGGGCAATCGTGCAAATTGCCCCCATTAGACTTTAATTCAACTATCTCGCTATAAAATATATGTAGCTACTTTATGAAATAAATAAAATAAAATAATTAATTTATCATAAGATTTAAATTTTTCTATAGTTTGCTGTTTAAAAGAAAATATTTAATTTGGTAATTACGACAAATGAGCAGTCCAATCTCCTACTTTCTTTTTTCATTTTTTTTATTGTTCTTTCGTTTTAAAAGAAGTTTATATTACAAAAATTAGTACTTATAAGATTATAAATACTATAGAAGGGCAATTTTAAAATAGGAAAAAGGGGTAAATATATCCCTCAACTGTGCAATTTAGAGCAGATATAACCCCCGTTAAAAAAGTTGGACATATATATCCTTGCCGTTACACAAATGGTGCATATTTGCCCTTTTCTTAACATACCTATATTTAAAAAAATAAAAAAAATTATTTTGCCTTATTTTTCATTTAAAAATTGCCATGTGGCTTTTCAAAAATCAAAAATCAAAAAATTGTTCATTATCTTCATGTTAACTCATTTGTAAATCTCCAACAAAATCACTCAAAACTTCACCAAATTATCCCAAACTAGTGAAATAGGAAACGTCATCATTGAATTTTTAAGCGAATGATATTTTTAAATTTTATTAAGAAAGGAAGAAATAAAAAAAAATCTTGATTCTTTTCTTTTTAACTTTGAGTTATAAATTTAACTTCGACATACATTCCATTCAAGTTTAGAAATAATAGAAAAAAGTAAGTAAAAAGTGAATCTACTTTATTACTTAAACCAAATTTTACTCCTATTTCTCTCGCAACAACTTTAAAGACCAAACTTCTGGCCAAGAGAACAACATATTTCATATTGACAAATTTCCTAGTTTAACTTCTCGAAATAATTGGAAGGCGGCCTTTTCTCTTTAGTCGATCGGAATTGCTCTATTATACTATTAATTTTATTTTCAAGGGGTAAATTATTCTGAACTTCTTAAAATAATTCTTAATGAAATCAGGTCTCTGCTACATTCCAAGGCATTCCTGTGTAAACATCAAATGAAAGATTTATAAAAATTCACAGGCATATATCCTAACAGTCATCATCATTCATGAATAAAATATATAAGAAAAATTTAAATATGGCAGAAAAGTAATGCCAATATTTATATAAAAGAAAATCTGTCTATATTAATCAGACATCATTTATGTCTCTTTTAACTTTATATACATAACAATAAAAGAAACATCGTATGTTAAATATGAAACGACATATCATTTTTCTCGAATAAAAGCTACCGAAAAAGAAAACAAAAAAACTTATCAAAAATTAGCCATAGCAAGAAAAGACGAAAAAGTGAGAAATTGGAAATATAACAGATTAAAGACGTTCAGGTTTCTTATGCTCGATTCTTGGTTGCTTTTGGTCCCTTTATAGTTGTTGTTGTCTTTCTGCAGCTCCTGTCTTCAAATCACGTTACGCTGCTCCGTCATACCTATCTCTTCCATGTCATAATATATATATATATATATATATATATATATATATATATATATATATATATATATATATATATATATATATACTGTAGTTTAATTGCAAAATCATTATAGTTTTCTTTCATTTAGTACTTGAAAAGGTACTGTAAATGAAAGGTTTTAGAAACTAAAACTGGGAGTACTAGATAGTTGGTATGATAAATACACTAAAGTAAATGACTACATTTTCTAATTTTCTGTTATAGTGCTTTCGTATGGAAAATAAATGCCCTGGCAGTTTTAACTTTTATTTAATAGAGAGATTTATAGGCTTTTATATATCAAAAAAAAGGAAAGGACATGAGCGTTTCTTTATGGAAGATAAACGGGCTGCATAATGTTTCTTGGCTTCTTTAATAAAGACTTTGTCCTTTCAAACTAAATGTGAGTTGAAAGAAAAGAAGATAGGAGTAGTAAAAAAAAAAAAAAAAACTGAAACTCTTAAGCTGGTACTAATTATAAGGAATGAGGAATATTGGGCATAATAATTCAGATTTTTAGTTATATAAATTAAATTAGGCGAGAAAGATCAAACAGAAGAGAAAAAAGACAAATGAAATTCTTAACCAAAGAGAATTGACACCTCACTTTTCTATAGACTAATATTTTATAATGTATGAATTTGTGCAGATTTGCAGGAGGTGGGGCTTTAATATATGATTCTCTTTGTATATTAGACACAAGTATTTAGGTATTTGATTTTTTTTCTTTCAATAGATAGTAAATTTTAGGCTTTAAAAAGTTTTTTCTATTCAAATAAAATCATGAAATGAAGAAACTAAAAATAAAAAAAAACCCAAATAAAATGCATTTCCGTTATGCATTTCTTCCCTCTCTTTTTTTTTCCCTTTATTCTTCTTCCTTTTCTTTTCTTGTTATTCCTCAATTCTCCATCTCCTATTCAGGAAAATAATCCATGGATATGTACTTATAATTAATGAACCTTAAAGACGGTTTTGAAACAGAAAAAAAAAAAAGATAAGTAAAATTGTTAAATCTCAATCAATTCTTTGTTGTCAATCTGAAAACCTTAAAGATGATAAATCAAATCTAGTTGAAAGATATAGGATACATTGTTAAATACTCCAACCAAGTTTGAACTTCTATAACCCCTAAATGAATTTGCAATTAAAACTTCAGTTTTTTTTTTTAGCTCTGTTTGTAAAGAGTTACTCCTTGGGGCGGCTGGGTCTGCCATTGACGGTGATAACTTCAATTTTTCCATACCTTACTTATAGAAATTCCATGGAAGAAACTTCAACAGCTAGTTAATTATACCAATCCCTTTAATCTTCCTATTTATCACCTTCTAAAGAAAGTCACTACTTTGGTTTGGTTAGGCGTTGAAGTTTCTCATTAGCTGCAGATCTTGAAGGATTTGGTGGGACAATGAGTTCTTCTAACAAAGGGAGGAGAGAAAAGATTTTTACCATGGTTAGAAGGTTTGGGTTAACTAAAACAGATCTGGGCCATTTATTTATTTAAAGGACACGGGTAAGAATTTTAATAGCCCATTAGAGGAAATGGAGGGATCAGCTACTGGAGGGGAGCTGGATCCAAAAATTAGGATCCGGCTCCCCTCCAGTAGCTGATCCCTCCATTTCCTCCGGTGGGCTATTAAAATTCTTACACGTGTCCTTTAAATAAATAGATGGCCTAGATCTGTTGACTTAACCCACAGTGGTTAATAGCTCACTCTCGTTCCTAATCTTCTTTTCACAACCGAATAAGTTCTCCTTCTCTCTCCTCCCAAATCTCTCAAACAACAAGAAAAGAACAATCCAAATGCACTTGGGTTAGAATTGTACAGATTGAAACGGAAAAATAAATAGTAAAATTGTTAAATCTCAATCAATTCTTTGTTGTCAATCTGAAAACCGTAAAAAAAAAAAAAAATCAAATCCAGTTGAAAGACATGGGATACATTGTTAAATACTCAAACCAAGTTTGAACTTCTGTAACCCACTAAATGGATTTGCAATTAAAAGTTAATTTATTTTTTTTGTTCTGTTTGTAAAGAGTTACTCCTTGGGGCTGCTGGGTCTGCCATTGACAGTGACGACTTCAATTTTTCCATACCTTACTTATAGAAATTCCACAGAAAAAACTTCAACAGCTAATTAATTTTACCAATCGCTTTAATCTTCATCTTTATCACCTTCTAAACAAAGTCACTACTTTGGTTTGGTTAGGCGTTGGAGTTTCTCATTAGTTACAAGTCTTGAATGATTTGGTGGGACAATGGATTCTTGTGACAGAGGGAGGAGAGAGAAGATTTTTACCATGGTTAGAAGGTTTGGGTTAAGTAAAACAGATCTGGGCCATTTATTTATTTAAAGGACAAGTGTAAGAAATTTAATAGCCCACTGAAGGAAATGGAGGGACCAGCAACTGGAGGAGAGCCAGATCCAAAATTAGGATCCGGCTCCCCTCCAGTAGCAGATCCCTCCATTTCCTTCGGTAGGTTAACTAAATTCTTACATGTGTCCTTTAAATAAATAGATGGCCCAGATCTATTGACTTAACCCACCTTGGTTAATAGTTCACTCTCGTTCCCAATCTTCTTTGCACGGCCGAATAAGTTCTCCTCCTCTCTCCGCCCAAATCTCTCAAACAACAAGAAAAGAACAATCAAATACACTTGGGTTAGAAATTGTACAGATTGAAATGAAAAAAAAAAAGATAGTAAAATTGTTAAATCTCAATCTATTCTTTGTTGTCAATCTGAAAACCTTAAAGATGATAAATCAAATCCAGTTGAAAGATATGGGATACATTGTTAAATAATCCAACCAAGTTTGAACTTTTGTGACCCACTAAATGGATTTGCAATTAAAATTTCATTTTTTTTTTGTTCTGTTTGTAAAGAGTTACTCCTTAGGGCGGCCGGGTCTGCCATTGACAGTGATGACTTCAATTTTTCCATACCTTAATTATAGAAATTCCATGGAAGAAACTTCAACAGCTAATTAATTTTACCAATCACTTTAATCTTCATCTTTATCACCTTCTAAAGAAAGTCACTACTTTGGTTTGGTTAGGCGTTGGAGTTTTTCATTAGTTGCAGATCTTAAATGATTTGGTGGTACAATGGGTTCTTGTGACAAAGGGAGGACAGAGAAGTTTTTTGCCATGGTTAGAAGGTTTGGGTTAAGTAAAGCAGATCTGGGCCATTTATTTATTTAAAGGACACGAATAAGAATTTTAATAGCCCACTGACGGAAATAGATGGATCAGCTACTGGAGGGGAGTTGGATCCAAAAATTAGGATCCGACTCCCCTCTAGTAGCAAATCCCTCCATTTCCTCCGGTGGGCTATTAAAATTCTTACACGTGTAGTTTAAATAAATAGATGGATAGATTTGTTGACTTAACCCACCGTGGTTAATAGTTCGCTCTCGTTCCCAATCCTCTTTTCACAGCCGAATAAGTTCTCCTCCCAAATCTCTCAAACAGCACAAAAAGAACAATCCAAATACACTTGGTTTAGAAATTGAACAAACTGAAACGGAAAAAGAAAAAAAACAGAGATCGTAAAATTGTTAAATCTCAATCAATTCTTTGTTGTCAATCTGAAAACCTTAAAGATGATAAATCAAATCCAGTTGAAAGATATGGGATACATTGTTAAATACTCGAACCAAGTTTGAACTTCTGTAACCCACTAAATGGATTTGCAATTAAAACTTCAGTTTTTTTTTAAAGTTATGTTTGTAAAGAGTTACTCCTTGGGGCGGTTGGGTCTGCCATTGACAGTGATGACTTCAATTTTTCCATACCTTAATTATAGAAATTCCATGGAAGAAACTTCAACAGCTAATTAGTTTTACCAATCACTTTAATCTTCATCTTTATCACCTTCTAAAGAAAGTCACTACTTTGGTTTGGTTATGCGTTGGAGTTTTTCATTAGTTGCAGATCTTAAATGATTTGGTGGGATAATGGTTTCTTGTGACAGAGGGAGGAGAGAGAAGATTTTTTCCATGGTTAGAAGGTTTGGGTTAAGTAAAACAGATCTGGGCCATTCATTTATTTAAAGGTCACATGTAAGAATTTTTTTAGCCCATCGGAGGAAATGGAGGGATCAGCTACTGGAGGGGAGTTGGATCCAAAGATTAGGATCCAGCTCCCCTCCAGTAGCAGATCCCTCCATTTCCTCCGGTGGGCTATTAAAACTCTTACACGTGTCGTTTAAATAAATAGATGGCCAGATCTGTTGACTTAACCCACCGTGGTTAATAGTTCACTCTCGTTTCCAATCTTCTTTTCACAACCAAATAAGTTCGCCTCCCAAATCTCTCAAACAGCAAGAAAAGGACAATCCAAATACACTTGGGTTTGAAATTGTACAGATTCAAATGGCAAAAAAAAAGATAGTGAAGTTGTTAAATATCAGTCAATTCTTTGTTGTCAATCTGAAAACCTTAAAGATGATAAATCAAATCCATTTGAAAAATATGGGATACATTGTTAAATACTCCAGCCAAATTTGAACTTCTGTAACCCACTAAATGGATTTGCAATTGAAACTTCAGTTTTTTTTTTAGCTCTGTTTGTAAAGAGTTACTCCTTGGGGCGGCTGGGTCTGCCATTGACAGTGATGACTTCAATTTATCCATACCTTACTTATAGAAATTCCACAGAAGAAACTTCAACAGCTAATTAATTTTACCAATCACTTTAATCTTCATCTTTATCACCTTCTAAAGAAAGTCACTACTTGGGTTTGGTTAGGCGTTGGAGTTTCTCATTAGTAGCAGTTCTTGAATGATTTGGTGGGACAATGGGTTCTTGTGACAGAGGGAGGAGAGGGAATATTTTTACTATGGTTAGAAGGTTTGGGTTAACTAAAACAGATCTGGGCCATTTATTTATTTAAAGGACACTGGTAAGAATTTTAATAGCCCATTAGAGGAAAATGGAGGGATCAGCTACTGGAGGGGAGCTGGATCCAAAAATTAGGATCCGGCTCCCCTCCAGTAGCTGATCCCTCCATTTCCTCCGGTAGGCTATTAAAATTCTTACACATGCCCTTTAAATAAATAGATGGCTCAGATCTGTTGACTTAACCCACAGTGGTTAATAGTTCACTCCCGTTCCCAATCTTCATTTCACAGCCAAATAAGTTCTCCTCCAAAATATCTGAAACAGCAAGAAAAGAACAATCCAAATACACTTGGGTTAGAAATTGTACAGATTGAAACGGAAAAAAAAAATAGTCAAATTGTTAAATCTCAATCAATTCTTTGTTGTCAATCTGAAAATCGTAAAGAAGATAAATCAAATCCAGTTGAAAGACATGGGATACATTGTTAAATACTCCAGTCAAGTTTGAACTTCTGTAACCCACTAAATGGATTTGCAATTAAAACTTCATTTTTTTTTAGCTCTGTTTGTAAAGAGTTACTCCTTGGGGTGGCTTGGTCTGTCATTGACAGTGATGACTTCAATTTATCCATACCTTACTTATAGAAATTCCACAGAAGAAACTTCAACAGCTAATTAATTAATTTTACCAATCACTTTAATCTTCATCTTTATCACCTTCTAAAGAAAGTCACTACTTTGGTTTGGTTAGGCGTTGGAGTTTCTCATTAGTAGCAGATCTTGAATGATTTGGTGGGACAATGGGTTCTTGTGACAGAGGGAGGAGAGAGAAGATTTTTACCATGGTTAGAAGGTTTGGGTTAACTAAAACAGATCTGGGTCATTTATTTATTTAAAGGACACATGAAAGAATTTTAATAGCCCACCGGAGGAAATGGAGGGATCAGCTACTGGAGGGGAGCTGGATCCTGATTTTTTGATCCAGCTCCCCTCCAATAGCTGATCCCTCCATTTCCTCCGGTGGGCTATTAAAATTCTTACACGTGTCCTTTAAATAAATATATGGCCCCGATCTGTTGACTTAACCCACCGTGGTTAATAGTTCACTCTCGTTCCCAATCTTCTTTTCACAGCCAAATAAATTCTCCTCCTCTCTCCTCCCAAATCTCTCAAATAGCAAGAAAAGAACAATCAAAATACACTTGGGTTAGAAATTGTACGGATTGAAACGGAAAAAAAAAAGATGGTAAAATTGTTAAATCTCAATCAATTCTTTGTTGTCAATCTGAAAACCTTATAGATGATAAATCAAATCCAGTTTAAAGCTATGGGATACATTGTTAAATACTCCAACCAAGTTTGAACTTCTGTAACCCACTAAATGGATTTGCAATTAAAACTTCAGTTTTTTTTAGCTCTGTTTGTAAAGAGTTACTGCTTGGGGCGATTGGGCCCAGATCTGTTGACTTAACCCACCGTGGTTAATTGTTCACTCTCGTTCCCAATCTTCTTTTCACAGCCAAATAATTTCTCCTCCTGTCTCCTCCCAAATCTCCAAATAGTAAGAAAAGAACAATCCAAATACACTTGGGTTAGAAATTGTACAGATTGAAACAGAAAAGAAAAATAGTAAAATTGTTAAATCTCAATCAATTCTTTGTTGTCAATCTGAAAACCTTATAGATGATAAATCAAATCCAGTTGAAAGATATGGGATACATTGTTAAATACTCTAACCAAGTTTGAACTTCTGTAACCCACTAAATGGATTTGCAATTAAAACTTCAGTTTTTTTTTTTTTTTGGCTCTGTTTGTAAAGAGTTACTGCTTGGGGCGACTGGGTGTGCCATTGACAGTGATGACTTCAATTTTCCCATAACTTACTTATAGAAATTCCATGGAAGAAACTTCAACAGCTAATTAGTTTTACCAATTACTTTAATCTTCATCTTTATCACCTTCTAAAGAAAGTCACTACTTTGGTTTGGTTAGGCGTTGGAGTTTCTCATTAGTTGTAGATGGGTTCTTGTGACAGAGGGAGGAGAGAGAAGATTTTTACCATGGTTAGAAGGTTTGGGTTAACTAAAATAGACCTGGGCCATTTATTTAATTAAAGGACACGTGTAAGAATTTTAATAGTCCGCTGAAGAAAATGGAGGGATCAGCTACCGGAGGGGAGCTGGATCCCATTAGCAGCACATATTGCAAGACACATGACAATGTGAGCATTTCGCCAGTGTGCTTTTTGTTTCGAAAGTAAGGCCATGTATATTCAACCATGAAACTAAAGAATATTTTTTTTGTGGAATATTAATAACTAAATACAAAAAGTAAAAAAATTAAAACCATAATCATAAAATTTAAATCTATCAACTTAAACAAAATAACTTTTTTATACAAAATTTTCATGGTCTACCATGCAAAGAGATATCATCATCTTTATCATCTAAGAACAATTGTCATCAAATTCTTCAACTTCGAAATAGAATCAAGAAGGTGAAAGTTTACTTTACTTGATGAAAAGAATATTTCTAGCATAGTAGTATGATTATGGTGAGGCTGAACACGAGCAATATTGCGAGTTTCTTCCTGCTTACCTCTATCATTTGGTTCTCTAAAATAGAGCATAACCTCCAAGCAAGTTTAATTATGTTTCATGTACGGATGACTTAGCAAAAATTATCATCATAATTTACCTTTGAACGCGGGAGATATATCCTCTCTTCTGATCTTTTCAACTCTTTCAACTTTGTCTGGCTGATATAAATCCTTCTGATTAGCATTAGCTGGAAAAAAAAAAAAAAAAAAAAGCACGTTAAAAACATCGATCCAACAGACAATGATTAAAGTTTTGTAATCGACAATGATAAAAAATATGGCTTTTATACTTGAAAACTAACTGTATAAATACATTGAAATCCAAAACGAACCGCATGATTTATACAACAATATTCCAAATTAAATTTAATCTATCAAATTGATTTTAACAAAAAAACATCAAGATGAAAAAGTAGAATTACTTGACAAACTAATTGTATAGATACACGAGAATGTCAAACAAATGTGATATGCTTGGCTACTAATTGTATAAACACAGGAAAATGACAAATAACATGTAAAACACCCACTAAAATGCCAAAAAAAATGTGATCTGTATATGCTTCCGAATGAACTTTTGGAATGAATAAATAGGATTTTTTGCAACAAATTTTAATATGCGGAAATAAATTACAACCACAAACAAAATATGTTGAAACAGAGATTTTATTGATGAATATTGCCGGTACAAGATCTGTTTACTCCCTTTATTCTTCTCTCCTAATATTTCTTCGTAATTCGAGGGTTGTTAGTAACTTATTTCTCAAATGTAGGATGATTTGGATTTGGATATGTGGACTTTCTTGGGATGTATTTGATCTCCATGAAAGGATATTGTGGATATTCTTGAAGTTTTTGGTTGTCAAGAAATATCATGCCACATATTGACCTCTTCTTAAATACCCATGAGTTTATGGGATATCTGAGATGTCTTTTTAAGGGAATATGCCTCCTTTATATAAGCGTGAGCTAGGGATTAGGGTAGAGTAGCCTACAAGAAACCCTAATGGATATTGGGCTTGTTTTGTAGAGGCTCGACCTAAATTGGGTAAAAGTTTAGTGTCTATAAATGCCCCCTACTTCAAGGCTTGTCAAGATGTGGCTTGCCGAAACTCAAAGACGAGGCTTGAAGTATCCACGACGGCAACATTTTTTCATTGCGCTGCTTTTGAGGCGCCATTTATGTACACTTCTTTTCCAAAGTGTAGTTTAAATAATCATGAAGGAATTTTATCTGAACCGTTAAGTCAAATGGTCAATGACTCCAATCCAAACTCAGCCTTGTTTTCCTTCTTTACTTTGTGGTAGTTCCTTTGATGAATATTTGGATATAACAAAGTTATACACTGAATAACAATATCCAATGTAAATCAGTCCTTCAACGTGGCTTATCAAAGGAAATATGGATAATTTAAGACACCAATTGTTTTATGATTATGTTCCCTTCAGGACTCCTCGATCGAACTGATCATCAAAGTGTATTTGACTTCAAATTGAACACTAAGTATGATCCCTTGTAGGAGTGAATAGCAACCGAGCACGATACACGTTCATCGGATGCAGCATCATAGGTATTTTTTTTTCAAAATGTTGTTGATCTTCCCTGCGACTGTCAGGACAAGTGGATCCAGATTTTGCGGATATAATTTGTGGGAGAAGAGATGAAGGGCAGACTTGGTCCCACTGGGCGTGCCAATTTGTTTGCAACAAATTTTAATATGCGGAAATAAATTACAACCACAAACAAAATATGTTGAAACAGAGATTTTATTGATGAATATTGTGGGTACAAGATCTATTTACTCCCTCGGTTCTTCTCTCCTAATATTTCTCCGTAATACAAGGGTTGTTAGTAGCTTATTTCTCAAACATAGGATGATTTGGATTTGGATATGTGGACTTTCTTGGGATGTATTTGATCTCCATGAAAGGATATTGTGGATCTTCTTGAAGTATTTGATTGTCAAGAAATATCCTGCCACATATTGATCTCTTCTTGAATACCCATGAGTTTATGGGATATCTGAGATGTCTTTTTAAGGAAATATGTCTCCTTTATATAGGCGTGAGCTAGGGATTAGGGTAGAGTAGCCTCCAAGAAACCCTAATGGATATTGGGCTTGTTTTGTAGAGGCCCGACCTAAATTGGGTAAAATTTCAGTGTCTACAAGGATTACTCACGAGAGTTTAATTGGAATTTAAAGATTATAATAAAGATAAGGAAACTCAAGAGACTCAATCATTATGTGTATAGAATTCCGTGCTATTTAAAGCTTATAAAGAAGGATTTGCAATTGAAAAGTCTTGGAAAATAAAAAATAAACATTTTTATTTATAGAAACAAGGAAGAAAAAGATAAAAAAAAAAAAGGAGAATTTTTGACCTTAGAGAGGTGTCACGTCATTTTATCTATGCCTAACTTTATATTATATATAGTTATAAATTTCAGGCATGAATTCTTCAAGACATTCCCAATCTTTTATAATAACACCCATTCGAAAAGGTGTCCAGGCAATTCGAAAATTTTAACTTGAGCTTCAAACTCCTTCAATAGTTGAGAATGAAGGAACTTGAGCTTCAAGCTCCTTATGCAGCGCAACCTGCAACGATTCAAGATGTTGTGTTGTTGATTTTCCAAATATGTGAAAATCATTTTCACCTCTCAACTTTGCTTTAAAAATCAATCCCAGCCCCCCCCCCCCCCCCCTCCCTCTCAACTCCTCAACTTTGAACAATAGACATTCTGCCCCCCTTTATCCTGATTGACTTTTTATAAATACCTATTTTACCCTTACATGATCAAGTCTTGTCTTTTTTCTTTTTTCTTTTTTCTTCTTTTTTTTTTTAAAAAAAAAGTGATGATAAATTTCATGTTTTTAATCTATGTAACCAATTTTCTGTGAAAAATAAATATTATCTTCTCGGCGAAAAAGAAGTGATAAATAAATTGAGTATATAAGTTAATGATGTTATATATTGAAATGAATTAGAAATAAAAAAATTTATTATTATTAATTAAAACTCTAATATCTATTTATACAAGTGAAAATAACATGTAATAATAACTTATAAATATATTTCAATGCAGGTAATATGAATAATTAATAAAATAGAGACAAATTTTAAAATTATTTATTTATATTTTAAATGAATTGTTAATTATTTTAAGAAATATTTCATTAATGACAAACAAAATTTGTTTACTTATTTAGATAATAGGAAATAAGAAAGAAATGAAACTTAAATATACACACACATGCATGTACATACATATATACATACTTAATGCTTATAATATAATTAAAATAAAAATCATAAAATAGCACCAGGCTTTGTGAAAAATTCATAAAAGTATGATTCTACTAATAATGTTAATAAAATTAAATAAGAATCTATAAATACCTAGGTTAAAAAAAATTATATATAATATAAAAATGTAGTACATAAATGAAGGATTGAAAATAACAAGGGTGAAATACACATTGCATAAGATAAAGGGGAGATAATATCGATTGTTCAAAGTTGAGGGATGAATTTGATTTTTAAAGCAAAGTTGGGAGATGAAAATGATTTTCGCCCATTTCCAATTGAATCATCTGGACTCTTATCTACTACTCCTATTATAATTTTCTTCTCATCTTCTGCTTTAGCATCACTGTAATCTTTGATAGCATGGTACTACTAAATTCAACACCTTGTTTTTGGTGTTCGAGATCTAGAAAATAAATTGTAGTTCGCCTCGTCGAATAGGGAATTTGCCTCTTTGTCGTTGTTTTTTGAAACAGGCTTGACAATGGTGAACCTATCGACGATCCATTCAAACTTATTGACCCGTATTGAGTAAGCTACAGGTATGTGCCGAAAAGCTCGAACAGTTTGACATTTGTCAATGCCATCGGCATCGCCATACGCAAACTTGTTCTTCCTACAGTTGAATGAAATAGAAAATGTCCAAATATTTGTTCATCGATTAATGTGTGAATGGAAAATTGACAATTAAAATAGGTCCTGGTTTCAATTTCATCGCATAGCTAATTTGGAAAAGGGCCTAAAATGCTCTTGAACTATTAGAATTGGTACAATTGCTCTTTGAACAGGAACAATATTATGCATACCAAATTATAAAACGTTTAGATTCCAGGGGAACAAAAAAAGAGCTGACAAATCATATACAGGAGATACTTTTCTGTGCTGCATTATATGAATACCCTCTGAATAAGTAACGTCATCTTTTAAAGTTAATTGTAGCCATATCTTCTCACAAACATCACCAATTGCTCGAGTCATGCGAAATTGGCCCAGCGAGGAGATGACAATCAGTGAAAACATATCTTTGAATCGCTGTAATTTGCAACTATTTCTGTCAATACATTAAGATATTGACTCTGTAGCAGAAGAAAATGTTTAATTGCATTTCTAACACGCGGGCATGTTAAATAACTAGAGAAGGAAGTGAAGACAACAGACTAAACGTGTCAACCGGTCCGGTTTAACCGGTTCATACCGGTAACCGGACCGGTAAAACCGGTTAACCGTCTATTTTTTACCGGTTCGGTTTCGATTTTTTTGAAACCGGAACCGGACCGATTAAACCGGTGAAATTTAAAAAAAAATTAATATAGCCATTGTTGGGCTTATGCTGACCGTTATTGGACAGTTGGCAACGGTCCATTTGCAAAAATGGTCGTTGCCAAACGGCCATAAATTCATTATTTGCCCCCCCCCCCCCCCCAACCCCCCAAACTTTTTTTTTAACACTTTAATCCATTCCCTACCCCTATATAAACCCTTCTTCATTTTCATTTTAATCCACACCAATTCACTCTTCTCTTTCTCTCAAATCTCAATCTCTCAATTATAGTTACTTTGCAATAATTAGCCACTTTAAATTTCTCTCAAATAAATATTATAAAGTCTTATTCTAGTTTCAATTATTAATTTTGCAATTATAATATTGTTGGTGGAGTGGGTGATTTTGCAACAATCCGAAGTAGCTTTGGTGGATTTGCAATTCTAGCCGCCTTCACTTTGTTGGAAATTAATCCGGCAATTTGGTACCTTCGTTCCAACTCTATCTTTATTTTTCGCAATTTAATTTGTTACAATTTATTTGATTGTGATTTAAATTAATTTTATTTAATAATGGCAAAGAGATTTAGACGTGGTGCCGGTAGTAGTAGTGGTATTGTTAGGGGTGGGCTTAATGAGGAAAAATTTGTGGAAGAAACACCTAATTTAGGTATTGATGTTGGTGGAAATAATCCACTTTTAGGTCATGAGGCAATGAAACAACATTTTACCGACACTTTTAATGAAATTGATGATGATGGTGATGATGATGAAACACAACCCCCCGAAAATCTCATAGGAGATACATGTCTTGCACAATCACATACACAAGACAAACTGCCTAGAACTCGTAAGCCAACCGCTAAAATTTGGAAATTTATGACTAAGAATAGGGAAAATTTTTATAATGCAACTCTTGCTTTTCCTAGACAATTCTATCTCACGGTAACTGAAATTTTAGCCTACTTAGCGGAAATAGCTAGAGTTTTACAAGAGTATAAATATAAACCCGGTTATCAAGTGGCTATTTTTGAAATGCTAATCAAATTTAAGAAGTATTTTTTTTCCCATCTCAACTTTATTTATTTTGGGTTCTCTTTTAAATTCTTATTCAAAAGTATCTTATACTAAAGCATTGGTGGGTCAAATTTATACATTTTTAGAAATTGAAGAGGGAGTTCAACCATCTTTAGCTGAAGCCGAACTCGCTATTGATGACGAGTTTAGAAATTTTTTTACTCATTATTCTAATTTGGAAGAACGTGCAACACCCGTTGCTCCACGCCCTACTACTTCTCAAAGTAGCAAAAAGAGCTTGTCGGGTTTGTCGCATTTAAAAGTTTTACATTCACAGCCAACTTCTTCTTGTAATGCAAACTTTGATGAATATAACTTTTATTTGATGCAGCCAAATGTGGATATCAAGGAACTGGATGAATTGGACGTCTTAGCATGGTGGAAGAGGTACAAGGCAAGTCATCCGATACTCTCAAGAATGGCTCGAGATATCCTTACGGTTCAAGTATCAACCGTGGCTTCGGAGAGCGCATTTAGCCAAGGAAGACAGCAAATTGGAGACCATAGACATTCATTATCCGGCTTTAGCTTGCAAGTACTAGTGTGCATTCGCGATTGGATTAGATCGGAGCGACGCAACCAAAACTCAGAAGCGGAGGAAGGCGAAGAGGAAGAAATTGAAGATTTGATAGCAAGTGAACCAGACCAAATGCAAGACTTTGAAGATATTTCCGTGGCCGAATACGATATGGGGGAAATTAACGAAATGATTCAGAATTGGTGATTTTATTATTCTACTATTTCTTTACAACTCATGTATTATTTGCAAGTTAAAAAAACTACAACTTGCAAATAAATGTTATCTAAGAATGAATAAAATATATGGCTCATTGAGCTTTCTTCTATTTACTTGTGTTCATATTTTTACTTTTATTAAGTTAGGAATATACCTAAAATATACTAAGAATACACTTATAATTTACATCTACTTAAATTAAAAACTAGAAAGTTATATACTTGAAAAATAACTAAAATATATTAAGAATATATATTATAGTATACATATAATATATATTAAGGATATATAGTATACATAAAATATATTTGGAAATACTTATAATATATAGTATACATATAACTATATAAGTATAACTTAAACATATATATATATGTGTGTGTGTGTTTTTGAGTTATACTTATAGTATACATATAAGTATAGTATATATATAATATATATTAAGTATACATATAATATACATTAAGAATATATAGTATACATAAAATATATTTGGAATATACTTATAATATATAGTATACATATAAGTATAACTTAAATATATAAGTATAGTATACATATAAGTATAGTACACATATAATATATATTAAGTATACATATAATATATATTAAGAATATATAGTATACATAAAATATATTTGGAATATACTTATAATATATAGTATACATATAAGTATAACTTAAATATATATATATATATATATATATATATATATATATATATATATATATATATATATATATATATATATGTTTAAGTTATACTTATAGTATACATATAATATATATTAAGTATACATATAATATATATATTAAGAATATATAGCAAGTGGACCGGACCAAATGGAAGACTTTGAAGATATTTCCGTGGCCGAATACGATATGGGGGAAATTAAAAAAATGATTCAGAATTGGTGATTTTATTATTCTACTATTTCTTTACAACTCATATATTATTTGCAAGTTAAAAAAACTACAACTTGCAAATAAATGTTATCCAAGAATGAATAAAATATATAGCTCATTGAGCTTTTTTCTATTTACTTGTGTTCATATTTTTACTTTTATTAAATTAGAAATATACCTAAAATATACTAAGAATATACTTATAATATACATCTACTTAAATTAAAAACTAGAAAGTTATATACTTGAAAAATAACTAAAATATATTAAGAATATATATTATAGTATACATAATATATATATTAAGGATATATAGTATACATAAAATATATTTGGAATATACTTATAATATATAGTATACATATAGTATACATATAACTATATAAGTATAACTTAAACATATATATATATATATGTTTAAGGTATACTTATAGTATACATATAAGTATAGTATATATATATATAATATATATTAAGTATACATATAATATACATTAATAATATATAGTATACATAAAATATATTTGGAATATACTTATAATATATATATATATATATATATATATATATATATATATATATATATATATATAAGTTATACTTATAGTATACATATAAGTATAGTATACATATAATATATATTAAGAATATATAGTATACATAAAATATATTTGGAATATACTTATAATATATAGCATATAAGTATAACTTAAACATATATATATATACTATATATACAACAACAACAACAACAACCCAGTGAAATCCCACATCGTGGGTCTGGGAAGGGTAGAATGTACGCAGACCTTACTCCTACCAAGGTAGGATGGCTGTTTCCGAGAGACCCTCGGCTCAATAGAAGCATAAAAAGGGAGTCAGATAAGGTTAAAAGATTCAAAACGATATTGCAATGAAATAATGCAAGCGACACAGTAAAACAGGATAATCAAGGAATTCAAAGCGATATGGAAATGCAAATAACGACAGCGGCACAGATAAAATAGAGTAATCAAAGTACAGAAAGTAGCAAATAATAACATAAATCAGAGCACAAGAAATTATAATGCGCTAATGCGCCTATATATATATATATACTATATGTTTAAGTATAGTATATGTATACTTAAACATATACTATAATATATAAGTATATTCTTAATATATTTTAGTTATTTTTACACCTATATGCTGTATTGCTGACTTGCTGTTAGCCTGTTAGTCAGTAAATATTTAAACTTTACTTATAAACTTATATAACATATGTAAATATACCTACAATATACTAATAAATACTATAATATATATATATATATATATATATATATATATATATATTATACGAAAAAAAAGGGTTTTGGACTGTTTGAACCGGACCGGTTCCGGTTTTGGTTTTGTAACTGGTAAACCGGAACCGGTGGCCGGTTCCGGTTTTTTACCCGGAAACCGGCCGGTTCCGTAACCGGTTACCGGTTCGGTCCAGTTTGACCCGATTAACGGGCTTACAACAGACTACACAACGTATGTGAGGTATCAATTGGTAAAGACAATTATTTTATAAAGTTTATACCATACTAATCCTTTATTTTATTTTTATTTTATATAAGTAAAATTAGACTTTTTAAAACCGTCCCATATGGTTCATGATTTGCTGACATGGATAAACCATCGTGATCCTCGACCTTCTTCCTTCTCAATTCAACCATTTTAGTCACCAAAGAAGTGTTTGCAAATGTCCCAAAATTAATAGCATTCGAAATCGAAGAAACAATTTCTCCGTACTAGGAAAATGCATGTTATCGAATGATGCCCTCCCACCCCCACCCCCCACCCCTCTACCTTTTCCTTTTCTTAGTCAAGCTGAAAGAATTGGTAGTGAATTGTCTTAGGATGACCTGATAAAATTCTCAAGTTGTATAATTATTAATTACTGCATGAATTTTCTTAATATTACTTACTTGATATTTCATGTCAGCTCCTACAATGGAATCCGCAACTTAAATGATCCCAAAAATGAGATTTTGATCCAAAATAACCCCCCCCCCCCCCCCCCCCCCCCAAAAAAAAAGGAAAACTTACATAAACAATTACTTTTTATAAGCTCCTAACAATATATAGCTACAAGTTTGCAATTTACAAACCGTAGCTACCTTTTATGTGATTTCGGCTGTATTTCCGTGTTTTTAAATACAACGAAATACATGTATCATAAAAACATAGTGGAGTAAATCACTTAAATACACGAAGGAGTTTCAGCTGTATTTTCGTATTTTTAAATATAGCGAAATACGTGTATCATAAAAATAGAGTGGAGTAAATCCCTTAAATACACAAATGAGTTTCGGCTGTATTTTCGTGTTTTTACATACATCGAAATACATGTATCATAAAACTAGAGTGGAGTAAATCCTTTAAATACACAAAGAAGTTATGTATTTTATTGTATTTACATACTGATAATCCTTTTGTTTTGGCTGTATAAATGTATTCGAGTTCAGATCAGTAAAGTGGACGCCTGACGTCACATCAGTTGAATGTATTCAACTATATTTGAATGTATTTACACTCAAAAATGATGAAAATGAAGAATATAATCAAATCTGGTCATATATCCGGCGAAAATACAAAATACACTGTATATAAATAGGAAGAATACAATAACACCGATCAGATCTCCGACGACATACAAAATACTACTGTATTTACACTCAAAAAAATACAAGCGAAATACAAAATACCGCTGAATTTACACAAAAAAAAAAAAGATGAATACATTCAAAATCCATTTAAAAAATACACTATATTCGGGTGTATTTGATTATTCAAATACACATTTTCTACTTCGAAATACAAGCGAATACAAAAAAAATACACTCTATACAAAAGAATACAAGCGAAATACATAAAATACCACTGTATTTACACCAAAAAAGATGAATACATTCCTTTCTCCGTTGTGGTGGAATTGTACCATTAATTCTTGTTTTCTTCTTTCGTTTATGAACCAAAACGGAAGGTGAAACCAAAATTTTCACAGATTGTTCGTTTCAGAAACATTGATGAGACATATGACATTAGTGGGAACTCTCATGGAGCAAGTGGAGAGTATGAAACTTTAGTGAGCACCCTCTTGGAGCTGGTGGAGAGTATGAAACTGTTTCCAATAACGACAGTTGGTTTGGTGAGTCGAAGGACTATAAAGAGAAAACTTCTAATCTTCCTCTCCGACAAGAGACATTACTTGGCACTGATGTGTCGGATCTGGACCTCAGATCTGAGCGTCGGATCTCCGGTGTGAAGGAGAGGAGAGGAGAGAGGTGTTGCGGTCATGGTTTGTCGTCGGAGCTCCGGCAGTGAGGCGGCAGCAGTTGTGTTATTGAAAAGGAAGGAGAGAGAATTTTTTTAGGGTTTGGAGAAGATGAAAAATCTTAAATGTGTAGTGAGGGATAATCTCAATTCAACTATCATGGCTTGAAATGTGAGCTCACTATAACATAGAAAAACACCTGCACACAGAAAAGACCCAAATATAGAAATATGCAACAATCCAACATACATATATATAAATAAGCGAACCGACAAGGCCGCTACAGGATCATGAGTGTCATAAAGCCGGCAAGGCTATCAGGAGAATATCAAAACAAAACAAGGCCGACTAGGCCAAACAAAACATCTATATACCCCACTGTGTCTATGAACCCCTAAGAGCAGAGGCGGATCCACCCTTTACCATGGGGTGGCATGGCACCCTCTCAATTAATAATTTTTTTTTGTATATTTATGTTGTAATTTGCTTAAATTAGGTTAAATATTTGATTCTGTCACCTCCAGTAGTAAATTAGATAAAGGTGTCACGACTGATAGACACAAGTTTGAATCCATCTTGAATATTTTTTTACTCCCGTTTTCCTTTGCGCTTTTTACTTTCTTTGTACTAGTAATTCCCTTTTCGGCCCTCCCAATTTTCTATTAATATTTTTATTATTTATATTGATTTTTCCTCTTTTCTATTATTTTATCTGTGATCTCTAGCGAGAACACACAAATAGAACTTTCAAAATCCCTTAAATTAAGTATTTCTCTTAATTTCAAATCTGTGAGTATTTAAATCGAAAAACTTGGGTCTCAATGAGAATTTTGAATTGAGATCAAAATTCAATATTTTTTATTTTTCTTATAATTTCTTTTGTTTATTGCTCCCTTCGTCCATGTTTACTTGTCTATATTTGACCTGGGACACTCTTAATAAGTAATAAATAAAATGAGAAATGAATTGGAGTACTTAATAATAAGGATAAAATAGGTATAAAATGGTAAATTATGTCTTGGTTTTCCAAACTATATAACTTACTAGTAAAAGTGGACATATATTTTTAGTATAATAGACAAATAAAAATGGACGGAGGGAGTGTATTATAAAAATTTATGCTATTCTATTCTATAATTGTTAAATTCAATTTAACTTTACTACTTAAATTGTGATGGAAATTTCGTAAGCACTGCTTAGAAAAGACATGAAATTTATGATTTATTTTTGAGAACTTTGTAGTTTATCTAATTCTACATTTACTTAAGGGGAGTATTTACCTATTGAAGAGTTTTGCTATTATTTTTCTTATTTTGATTGGTGTAATTCCCTTATTGAAAAAATTATTTTACTTGTGCAAATTTATTTTTTAATATACATAAGAGATGCAAGTCCCTTGGTCAAAACGTTGATTTTACTTCTGTTATTAATGGGTGTTAATGAGTGTGATTTCTTGTTTAAGATGTTAATTATGTTCGTTTCCTGATTTTTGAGATGTAATTTTCATATTTGCAAATAAAAAAAAGCCTATCAAGTTGACTCGAATAAACTAAAATGAAATGGACCCGACCCAAATATATATTCCTAACAAGATGTATATTGAAGAAAATTGTGGCACCTACCACCTTCAAATCCTAGATCCGCCTTTGTCTAAGAGTACATATATATGATATACTGGACAGGACATGGACCCGTCGTATCCAAAAGATACATATGCATAACATGTTAATATAGCATACACCAGAATGGGCAAGTCCGGAGGAGTGGTACTTGCTGACGCAACTGAGCTGTCAATCCTACTGAAGAGGTCCTCCGCTCTGTCTGTCAGCACCTGTAACATGAAATGCAGCGTCCCATAGGATGGGACGTCAGTATGGATAAAAGTACTGAGTATGTAAGGAAGGAACCCATAACATAAGTGAGACATAGATATAAAAGATTAGAAGTAACCTGAGCCAACTGAGAATGTGTAATATGCAATGCATGCGTTTGAAAATCATAAGCAAGTGTGTGTGTGTGTATATGTATATATATATATATATATATATATATATATATATATATATACATACCCATAACATAAGTGAGACATAGATATAAAAGATTAGAAGTAACCTGAGCCAACTGAGAATGTGTAATATGCAATGCATGCGTTTGAAAATCATAAGCAAGTGTGTGTGTGTGTATATATATATATATATATATATACATACATACATATATATTATAACGTACCTTGCCTTTTCAGGACTCGATGTGTAACGTACCCGGCCCGTACGGGACTTGATGTGAAACTTACCCGGCCGTTTCGAGACTCGATGTGTAACTTACCCAGTCTTTTCGGGACTCAATGTGAAATACCCAACTGATCAGTGGTTGCACAATAGGTGTCATACCCAACCGACTATAGCGCGGCTCGATGTAGTAAAATAGTCATACATATATATACACACAATGCATGAGGAGTCAATGAAATAACATTGGGCCTTTCGGAGTGATGTAAGGTCGTAACCTCTGAATATATTATGGAGCTAATATCGAAGCCGAGAAATAACTCAGTAAGAGTAGTCATAATGATATTATAAGAATCTTTAGTGAAGTATATCCAAGTATTTAGGAATCAATCAACATCTCAACAAAGAACGTTTATATAGGCATTGGAACAAGAATAGAGTGGAGTCATTACGCTATGCACGCTAGTAAACTTCTAGGATTCGTGCCAAAGGAAATGAAGATAGCAACACCTTACATACCTTATTTGTCAAGTCGTCACCTCGAACGAATCCTTATTCCGATGCTCGCCCTTCACCCCTACCTATATTGAAAGGTACATCCTTAATCATATTCCATCATGTTCATACATCAACTTAGATAAGTTGTATATCGAAAGATGATTCGGATTACGAGAATTCGGGGAGCATTTCCCCTATTTTTACTATGTCCCAAGTTTACAACGACAACAACCAACCCAATATCAAAAACATCAAATTCAATTCAACCACCAATTCATCCAATCAACCATAATTCAATACAAGGTTTATCGTTTTTCGCTTAATTCACTAAATACGTTATAATCTAGCGAATATAATCTCAAATCAATGGAATTCCATGGATATAAAGAGAGGATCTTACCTTATTAATTTCCAGTTGATCCTTGACGGCTTCAAACCCAAGATCCTTCCATCTCTCACCTTACTTCGCAATAATCACGATAATACGATGTTGTCACGAGCTTCCCGAGCCTAGACTACATAACCTCTTTATGATTTCTTGGTTTTGATGATAAGGAATATTGGGAGAGGTATGGTAGATGTTTCTAGACCTCTAAGGGTGTAAGAATGGGGTGTAAATGGGTGGGAGTTGGTATTTATAAGGTAGAAGGTCGGTTTCCACCGACTCAATAATTGCCCTTCGCGTTCGCAAGGCCTTTGGCTCGCGATCGCGGAGAAGCCTCTGGCAGCCTATCTTGAAACACGCATAACTTTCTACGTCGATGTCTTATCGCAAAATGGTTTGTTGCATTGGAAACTAGACTCAATGGACTTCAATTTACATAGGTTACGCATTCCATAACTCCTCATATTCTATGATATACACCTCTCTCAAGTTGGACCAAAAATTCTGTCCAGAATTCTGCCAAGTTTTTCCAAAATTTCGACAAACTTAATTCCTTCATTTCGCTTGATCCCGGAACCCTTAGATACTCTCTTAATACTTGTTAAAGGTCTTGCTTAACCTTATAAGAGTTGCATGACCTCTCCGACTTACGTTACTTTACTTATGACCCAAATGACGCAAAAACATTTCGAGGTGTAACACTATGTACGGTCAGAATCTCATCAGCATCAGGAGACGGGTCCATCTGTGTCATGACCCAACCGGAGGGCCATGACGGGTACCCGGAGCTAACTTGCCGAGCACCACCTAACATACTTCTCATATTCATACCTAGGTGGACCACGTGGCTAACTCATAGATATCATAATCCATAAGGGCATAAGCTCCAAGATAAAACACATCTAAATAAACATCATAAACTATGTCATATATACAAGCCGACAAGGCTGTCAGAATGATATACAAGATAGGAACCAATGGGGATTCTAAACATCTAGCCATACACATATGTCTACGAGCCTCTACAAAGAGTACAAAATCATTAGGACGGGACAGGACCCTGTCATGCCCATATGTACACAAAAGAATAATACCGCTAGATTGCAGCATCGAAGCAAATGGAGCGATCCTGATAGGTCGCTATGAAGCTCCTAAGGGTCTGATCCGTCTCCCTGCCTACTTGCGGGCATCAACACAGCGTCCACAAGAAAAAGGACGTCAGTACGAATAATGTACTGAGTATGCAAGGCATGAATAGCAACATAATAAAGAAGATGTAGAAAATAACATGAGATAAGAGAGATAACTTGTACATCTGGATGCCTCTGGCGGATGTCATGCATGCTTAGCTTTTTTAAGAAAACATTTTTCATATATGCATACATATAAATATTGCTGCGGAACATGTAGCCCGATCCATATATCATATCATCCCGCGTCTGGGGTAACATCATAATCTGCCCACTGCAGTGGTGCGCACATCTACATGCCTGCCCGGCAGACTATAGCGCAGCGCGGTGTGAGAAAATACATATATATATATATATATATATATATATATATATATATATATATATATATATATATATATATATATATATATATATATATAAAGCATGCATGAGAGCCCAACTAAAAGCTATAAATCTATCGGAGTGACGTAATGTTGGTAACCTTCGATATGTTGTTATGGAATCATCATCATCGCTATACCTCACCTTGAAAGAACAACTACCATAAGGTGAGATCAACAACAATGAATAAAATCAATAATCATGAAACAAGCTCGATAATATCATAATGGCATCAAAACTATAAGCTTTGGGATCTCTAAAAATGGAATCATTATCATCATAAGAATATCAAGAGCTATAGGTTGTGATGTCTTTGGAAAGAAATCATCATTTCCATCATAAGGAGTGCTCATCAATAACATCAAAAGAATCATGAGAATTATAAACTTCTAGCAATCTTAGGAATAGGGATATTATGGATATGGTGTGAAGATTTACAACAAAAGAATCATGCCTTTAGAAAGAAAGGGTTAGCCTTAACACACCTTTTACGTCTCCTTAACTATCTAACGTTCTTTCCCAAAGTTCGCAAGTCTACATTCAAAAGGACTAGTTCTAGAGTTAGGTCTTGAGAATACTTATAAGCTCAAACTAGAGTAATTAGTGGCTAACGGGATGTGGGCAGCACTTCTCCTATTTTATTAACTTCCACCAATTTCCAATTCAACTCCCAACAACAATAACAACATCAACAACTCCATAATTAGTAGGTTATATACAATTTACACCTAAAACAATCCAAAACTTCTTTCCAAGTTTCATTCACAACCAATAATTACAACACCATGTCCCATACTCTTTCCTACCTCAATTTCCTTCACTTTAATGACTTACTAATCTCCAAATCAACTCAATATTGGAAATAAAGAGAGAACATACCTCAACCTTGAACAACCCTATCTCCCCAACATTATTTCAACCCAAAACCACCTTAAAAATTAACTTAAGAGCAAGGATCATTATCATCCATGGACTAGCTTAGGGTTTCAAAGCTTAATTCTTACTTGAATTTGGCTTAGGGAATGTATGGATGAGTAGGGAGTGTAGGGAGAACTTGAAGGATCTAGAAAGGTCTGATTTTTGGTGAAAAATAATGTTCCAAGTCGTGGGCCTTTTATTTATAGTAGAGAGAAAAATCTTTCCACCGCCTGTGGTTCGACGGTCCGTCGACTCGCCACCGTCGATCTGCGGAAGCCTCTGAATCTCTCAGAGCTTTTCGATGAGCAGGTCGACGATCCGTCGACCAGTCGATGGTGCGTCAACTTAACCGTCGAATTACTCTACTGCAGAACTTAGATTTTTCTGGTTCATTCCGCCTCCAATTTTCGATACTTGCTGTACACAACTTAAACTTCCGTATACGTAGAATGATTAAATACAGTTTTTTGTAACCTTGACAAACATCCTCACTTACTAACTTCTCATCGGCTATCTTACAGTGAAACTCAGCGTATAAAGTAGGGGGTATAACAATCTCATCAGGAGATGGTTCCATAGGCGCAGGTGGATGAACCTGAAATAACATATAAATAATAGTATTAATTTTAATTTAGATTTAAATTTATACATTATCTTTTGGTAAAAAATCAAACCTGTGTGTCGACAGGCTCCTGAGAGGGCTCCTCAGCGATCTCCTGAGCGGGCCCCGGAACTGAAGTTGTAGATTGTGCCAGAACTGGACATAGATCCTAAGAAATGGAAAATTATATAATAATTAGTATAAGTATTTTAATTTGCTAAAATAATTATTTTAAACCATTACATCTTGGCTCAGAAACATGTCAAAGTTCATGAATGTATAGTCGTACTCCAGCTCCTTGCTACCCTGTAGATCACGAACTGGCCGCTCACCCTATGGATGACGAATTGGCAGTTGCGCAGACCCTGATCTGCAGTCTGTGTGATCTGAATATAGCTACGCCGGAGTATATAGAGGTGTAGACCATCGGTAAGAAGTCGACGGGCGCTCTGAAGTCTACGGGAGCTCTGAAGTTGACGGATGTTGCTGGGCTGGAAGGGGAATGGGATCATGCTCGGTAGGCTCATCTACTAGACGGAGGCCTCTACCGCTACCACCTCGGCCACCAGCCCCTCTGGCCCCACCCCCTCTGTCACCAGCCCCTCTATCCCTACCCTCTCGGCCACTGGCCCCTCTGGACCCCACCCCCTCCGACACCCCTCTTCTGCCACCACTACCTTTATCACCACCGCCTCCACGACCACGACCACCCCCTAGCTGATACGGAATCTCTGGAACACGCTCATGGATACATCCGAGCTCTTGTGATTATCGCATACCACTATCGGCTAGCTCAATGATCTGGGCTGCAAATCCCGCTATCTCGGGGGAATTCATATGGTCCATGCCCACCCAGCGTATCGTCTGTACGGTCCGTAGCTGCATTTGTTTGTAAACATTAATGATTGAATAAATTTGTAACATAATATATAAGACGATTAATTAAGTTTAATTAGTAAACTTACCAACACCTCATACTATCCCGTGAGTGCTGCATATCCTCAACAATATTGATGACGCGTCCTAGGGCTACCAATCAAGCTGTGTGTGATCTGCCGGTACCATTCCATGTACTCTAGGATCGGAGTCGTACGTCCGACCACTGCTAGCATCCCCATCCAATGATCCCAACGCTGGATCTGCTCCTGCATAAAGTCCACGTATGCAAGAGTGATGTCCACACGCTCATCCTTCGTATAGTGGTCGTGCTCCTAAAGAACCAGCTCAGGTATATCTTGTATATGCTCGAACTATCGTAAGACGCGGTGGGGCACGTGATCCTCAACGATATACATGTGTATCAACGGACACCGCGACCTCCACATGGGCTCCCCAGCCTTACAAAATGCCGGCAACTGATCATATAAAAACTATAAAAATTAGTAAACAACAAAAGACAAAAATAGTTAAAAATAAATAAGATAATAATGTAAAATGAAAAAAACTTACCATTTCTGTCGTTATACTGTCTAGCTGATCCCTGAACAAGTCTGTGGTGCGTATCCACATCTCTGATTATGCCTCCCGTCTATCTCCGCGCGTTAGGGCATGCCCTCAGCAATGAAGTCAGGCTGAGGGTGCGCAGCTACAGGCTGAAAAGGCCTCATCCTAGACCACACCCATATCTGAAAGGGTCATTAAAAAAATGTTTTATTAGTCGTCGTTTGAAAAAGCTATATTTGGAATGAAATTACACACTCAAATATATTACCTGGATAAGCGCGTGAAATCTAGAGACATCCCTCTTATTTCCCATAGACGCTCGACATAATGCTCGATATAGGTAAGCCAAAACAGCAGCGCCCCAACTATAACAGCTCAACTCGCCCAGATCCTCCAGAAATAGCAAATACTTTAAGCTCACATGCGAACCAGATGTGTTCGGGAACATGATGCCTCCGAATATGATGAGTAAGTACAGATGGACACGACAATTGACATCCACATGATGTGTGCCGTTTATAATAGGATGCTCAATGTCTAAGAGACGCAAGTCAGTACATAGGGCAACCATCGACATCCGAGTCTGTCCATGGATCTTACCCTCTTGAGACACGTAATCAGTGAGCCTAGTCAACTCCTCTCAATACGACGACGACGGCTGAGGCTCCTCAATATATAACGGGCGTCCATTTACCTGTAGTTCATACATGACCTCCACATCCTAAAGCCTGATAGTGGCGTCACCAGTGCGGAGATGAAATGTGTAGGTCTCAGTCTTCATCGCTCAACCATGGCCGTCACAAGAGCCCTATCATGCTGTACCCGACCAGCAGCAACACTGTTGACACCCAATTTTGTCCCGCCTCTACTCCGAAATACCTATTTACGTTTCTAATATTTTCGGAAAATTAAAATATATTTATATTTTACTATAATTATTAGCCTCTTATCAATACCAGCATTTCATTATTCTATTACAGTTACTAGCTATTATTATTATTATTATTGTTATTATTATTAGTTCAAATACAAGCCCAATTCACCCCCAATATTTTCAGATTAACCCAAAAATAATTTTCATAGGCCACTACCCATTTTAATACCCAGCCCAACACCCTATTCATATACAACCAGCCCAACATTTTAATTCAACTCAGCCCATTATTTAAACTATACCCAGCCCACACCACCGACCCGACCCGCCCCTTCCACTTAACAAAGGAAACCCTATTAGGGTTTCCTTCATTTTCTCTTCAGCGGAGCCGCCTCCCTTCTTTCTCTCCTTCTCCCTCCTTTCTCCCTCATCTCCCTCACGTTACCTCTGCCACCTCCACCTTCCCCTGTTCCCCACGCTCACTGCCACTCCTATTCCCTTGTCCCCCCACGCCTGTCCTTCGTCTCTCTCCCACGCTCCTCTCTCTCTCTTCTTCACAAGAAAACCCTAGAAATTCATCCTATAAATAATCCGGTCTTGAATCGGTTAGAGGAGGCTTTGGGTAATCGCAAAGAAAATCTCCATAAAAAGGAAGTTCTTGAACCATCGAAATACCCTAAAATTAAGTCTTTTCCAGTTGCTACAAATTCCCTGGAAAACTACTAAGTCTTCATCAGGTTTAAATATTTCTTTGATATTCATTCGAAATAGAAGATTATTCTGGTTCTCTTTCATTTCCTGCAACTGTTTTCGAGCCCGAATAAATTCGAGATCGGAATTTGTAGTGTTCGAGTTGATATCGAATCCTTCGCCCCACTTCGCTGCACTCGGAGAAGGTATTTTCTGTCCTTTAAGTTATTTTAGTATTTGATTGGATGTTTGAAACTGTTTGTGCGATTTGTTTGTTTAGTCGTATTTCAGTTTCGTTTTGTCGTTATTTTAGTCGTGTTAAACAGGTTTAGTCCGGTTCAATTTAGTTTTGTGACTGTTTTAGCTCTATATGCTGGTTTAAATTAACCTTTGTGCTGCAAGTTGACCTTTGTTTGCTTGTATGTTATTAGACTAATCACATGTTAGTGTGGACTAGATGATCTGTCGATCCTGTTCGTGTGCGTTAGCTTTATGATCAGTTAGTTTAAACAAGTTTACTTGGGTTACGCTTTGATTTGGCCTGTTGTCAGTATAGTCTGTTGTTCTTGTTTGATATTGGAGTAGTTTGGGAATGCTATGTTGGTTCGGGTGGCTCAGTTGTTAGTATGTTACTCAGTTTAATTTAGTTCAACTGCTATTGGATCAAGTATGGGTTATATTAGCCTAGTCGTTAACCTGCTGGCAGTTTTATTGTAGTCATCAGCGTGTCTATAGCATTTCATACTGCTCAAATTATATAATTGGTCTAGTATCAACATGCTTTGTGGCTTGACTAGATTATGCTAATAGTTAATTATGTGCCTATTAAGATTATTACAAGCATGTTTAAGTTACGTTCATGTTCTGTTCAAATGTGTTTGTCCAGATAGTTTTAAGTTATTAGTATTTTCATATGTTGTTTTTTTTGCCTTATGGGATTTGATTACTGTTTGTTAGGTCATCAGCATTTGAGTAGTTTGACTGCTGTTTAATGAAGTAGTTTAACTTAATAATCGTTTCTGGAACTTCTAATAGACTATAGAGTTTAGTTTGGCTATGTTCTATGTGTAAAAGGTGTTCTTTCCAGCTCAATACTTAAGATGAGGCGAAATATATTTTAAAACTAGTTTCTTCTTTTCCTTAAACTAGAACTCTCCCTTTCTCCCTCATGTCCTTGGTTCTAACTCTCCCTTTCTCCCTCATGTCCTTGGTTCTGTTTGATGTTGTGTATAATTACTTTCCTAGTTTTCCATCCATGTAAATCCAGCATCAATACGAGTTAGTTAATTTGATTTCATGATTGTTCTAGTTTTGCTGACTGACATCCATGTATGAAGAACCTCGTTAATGGTTTTGTTGTCGAATCACTGATACGCTAATCAATATGTAATTAGTCGAAGTAAATTTGTTTGAGTTTAGCTTCTGATTTAGGTGTTAATGAACCCATTTTATCACCTTGGTTCTATAGAAACCGATATAAGAATAACTAGTTGAAAATATGTGCTAAGTGGAAGGGTATTCAGACTGCCTTTTAGTTTTTGGAATCTGGCTTTATTTTGCTTCCCAAATTGCTGGCTCTTGTTATGTGTGTTAGTCGGGAAATTATATTAACTATCTAACTTGCGAATTAATAATTGTTAATTAATTATTATACTAACTACAATTAACTAACTAATATTATATTAATGATATTTTTAATCCTAAACTAAAGGTGTTCAATCCTAAACTAAGGATTAACTATTTCTAATTAATAATTGATAATTAATTATTATACTAACAACAATTAACTAACTAATATTATATTAATGATATTTTTAATCCTAAACTAAGGATGTTCAATCCTAAACTAAGGATTAACTATTTCTAATTAATAATTTTTAATTAATTATTATACTAACTACAATTAACTAAGTAATATTATATTAATGATACTATTAATCCTAAACTAGTGATGTTTAATCCTAAACTAAAGATGTTCAATTTCTAATTAATAATTTTTAATTAATTATTATACTAACTACAATTAACTAACAAATATAATATTAAGGATTAATTATTTCTAATTAACAATTGATAATTAATTAGATAACTAATTAGCACATTAGCACATACAATTAGATAACTAATTAGCACATTAATAATTAACATGGATTAAACGATTTTACAAATAAATAAATCAACAATTAGATAATTAACAAATAAAGATATTATTAGGAGATTAGTATATTTTCCTAAAATCAAATAATTAACAAATCATTAACAAATAATTTAAAATTAACAAATCATTAACAAATAATTAACAATTAAATAATCATATAATTAACAATTTAAAAAATTAAAAAAAATTAAAAAGGGGTTGGGCGGTGCGCGGACATCCGCAATATTTTTTTTTGAAATCCGCGACTATTAAACATTAATCATGCTTAGGATAATAATATATTTAACAATGTAATAGAAAATTCATAGTAAAATACCTAGATTAAATGTTGTTTTTGAGTTTTTGAAATCGAGTTCCACGGCGCTTTATTCCGAAAAGCTTCGAAACTTGTTCTTTGACTTGAATATACCGAGAATATTGAATTTTGAGTTAAAAAATAACACGAAAATGACACTTTTGGAATGTGGGACCTCGGAAATTGGGTGTTAATGCCGTAAATATTTATTATTTTCAATTATAATTTTTGACATCTAGATATAAAATTTCTTAATGAAATGAGATCTTGTACGTTAATAATAATTATACATTTGCTTTCCTATTAATCATAAAGACGACATTATCTCCCAAGTTTCTTTTGGCAACTTATATCTGTAAATTAAAATCAAAATATAGTATTACTTATTTGAAGGTTTCTTACTAATTTTATAAGCTTAATTTATCGAAAAGTCCCTGTGGTTTATGAGCAAAAGAAACAAAAGGATGGTTTCAAATGTCAATAAAGAATTTATTTTATAAACAGTTTGATAGTGGGATAAAATCATCTGCCCATTCAACCAAAGTGTAATGGTGCTCCTTACGTGTTACATGCTTGCACGATATAAGAATATTAATCAGAAGGTTAGTTAAAAAGAGGCAGAGAAGATGATAAAGTTGGGAAAGTAATAAAAAATAATATAAACTGAAAGTAAAATAAAACGGAAATAATGCCGTTAATGGTTGCCAAGATTTGTGGGACTGGAGATTTTCTTACCAAAGTTAGCAAGTACTTCCTAAGATGAGTCCTTAACTATGGTAAGAATGTTGTTTAAGCCAACTTAATCTAAGCCTTTGAAGTTTAAAACAGACGAGTGTCACTCATCTAAGCATGCACTTCAGGAAATAGAGAGAAAATGTAATGGAAATGAGCTAAATCCAAATGTTATGACGTGTTTAAGATCATAAATTTTTAAAAAAATTATTTTTTTCTTAAACACTGCATATTCGCACCTATTCTTTAGAGGATTATCTAGAGGATAATCTTTCAAAATTTTCTTGATGCTAAATTTGACCTTCTCCAAATGCATGAATTGTGATACATATATACCACTATATCTAAACTTAAATCAATTATTGGTTAATCTATTGGTTGGCAAATGTATTATGAAATCGATGAAGTTAGGTTATTAACTAAAGATAACAATTAAAATAGATGAGATTATAACATCATGATACTGTCAGACGATGTTCGCAATTGTTCTTCCAAATTAAATCATGCAGATATATTCAAAATTTAAAAAAAGTTAGAATTAATTATCTTACTTTAAACTTTTTTTCTTTTCATTTCCAGATAGCATATAAGAAACGTCAAAATATTACGCGTTAGACGCCGTGTTGTATTACAAATTTAATAAAGTTAATAGATGAATAAACATAACATAGAATTTAAAACCAAAAATGTTTAAACTTTTGATAATACAAAGAAATGTTTGCAGATGTCCTGAAAATGATATACTCCTATTAGAAATCGAAGAAACAATTTTCCCGTACTTTAAGACCGCCTATTTTCTCGGAAAATGCATGTTAAGGAATGGCTTTTCCTCCATTTTCTTAGTCAAGTTAGAAGAATTATTATAAATTTTCTAAAAAATATTACTTTATGATTCTCGAAACATTTTAAATATAGAAATCACAACTCTTATTTATTTCATGTAGTCTCTAAACATGGGTTCAACTGTTATCTATGCTTTCTTCTCTGGAATATAGCAATATTATACTTTCGTTAAAGTTACTTCTTAAATATAGATATGTGTACGTAGAGGAAATTCAGGATTTAAAGCTTATGTATTCCTATTAATCTTTAAGTTAATCTGTAATAATAACTGACTTCTCAATCAAATACTTATAAATACATAATAAATTTTTGAATACATACATATATACAAGATATGGATAGAGGCTATTGGATTTCAGTAAATTCGTAATGAGCAGATGAAAAGTAAGAGATGTAGCAAACTTGTGAAGGCGTAAAAATGATTTTAAACTTTTAAAATTGTAATTCTAAAATTATTCATTATGAAAATTATGTTATATTTAGAGAAAAGAATGCTTTATGAACAAAATTCAAGGCTTGTTGGGCCTCTGCAACCAAATACCTAAAAAGAAAGCATGATGTGGAAAATTTCCAAGTGTCAGTCCTTCTGATTGCACATCAGCTCCTATAATAGATTACCTTTTGCTGTCAGCTTATGATATAAAAAGGCATGTACTCTGGTTTCATTTGTGAAATTATACGAAGGGATTTGAAGTAATAAGATGGAGAACTAAGGGCAAAATCTAACCTGCAAAAATAGGAGGGTACGTGGGAGCCACTGTAATAGATTATAAAAAGTAGAAAAGAGCCCATGTAAAAGTAATAGCGATGCAGTTGGTTTTTCCGTCAGTTGACAAAAAGAGAATTGTTGAAAGCTCAAACCAACTAGTTTGTTTGAAGACATATTCTTATTAATACCTTTAATAAAAAATATAAATTAAATTCACAATTTAATTAAGTTAGAATTACTAGGGAGATCAGGTATAATTTCATTACTCTAGAAAAAGGGTAACATGAAATTTAGCTAAAATTGAAATATAAAAAATCAAACCCTGAGTGCTATTTGACCCTATTTGGCATTCTGCAGATTGGAAAGAATTGAACGAGCAGATGAAGGATTTGCTTGGAAAAGGCTTTATTAGGCCTCGCTTGTCACCGTGGGGAGCACCAGTGTTATTTGTGAGGAAGAAAAATGGCTTCGTGGAAGCTACTCTTTCTACTATGCAGCCTGCAACGATTGAAGTTGCTTCATTGTCAGCAATTGAAGGAGCTTGAAACTCAAGTTCAAAATTTCGACTTTTCGTAATAGGGCTTTCTTTCTAATGATATTTTAAAAGTTTGGGGATGTTTCGAAGAATCCATGCCTAAAATTTGGGATAATTTGGTGAAGTTTTTGAGTGATTTTGGTGGAGATTTACAAATGAGTTAACATGAAGATGTTGAACAATTTTTTTATTTTTGTTTTTTTATTTTTTAAATGAAAAAATAAGGCAAAATAAATTTGAATATTTTAAATATAGGTCTGTTAAGAAAAAGGTAAATATGCACCCATTATATAACAACAAGGTTATATATGCCCCACTTTTTAAATGAGGAATAAATCCGCTCTAAATCGCAAAATTGAGCAATATATTTACCCCTTTTCCCTTTAAAATAACATGCAAAATTTATCCTTTAAACAGTTTGTTTATAAACAAGTTAAAAAGTTGGATCGGGTCAAGTCATGAGTAGTTTATTTGGGTCTGAGCGCTTTAAACTTTAAAATATCTTTTTCAATTAGAATAGGAACTTTTCAATCAATTATCACAAAAGATGGACAAGAAGATTTTTTATGAAATTAGTAAAAGTTGAATAATTTTGTGATTAGAAATATTAGTTTGATAACTTTCTGCAATTTTTATTTTTGATAAAATTACCAAGAGCTACAGTTATACTCCTCCTATTTAATTACTTTAATCGTTTTTTAGCACCTCTTTTTTTTTTTTTTTTTTTTTCGAGACGTCCGAAGATTCAATCATTTTCATAGCAACACTATAAATTGGAGAATTTTTACGAAATTAACCTAACTAATTGGTAGTAAATACTTATGTACTTAGCAAAAAAGATATTTATGTGGAGAAAAAGAATTAGAGATTATTTATAAATTTTTGTGATGATGGTCAACACGATCTTGAGAAAATGCCATAAATAGTCCCTTATCTATGGGAGTAGGTCTAAAATAGTACCTTAAATATACACTTATCGGTTTTAATCCTTTAACTATTCAAAAACTTATCAAATTTGGTCTCAGTCTATTTTTTATATAAACAGCATACAAACCCATAAACCTCCGTGAGATTAATGTTAAACCATTCCTCAGACTTGTTACTCTCTCTCTCCCTGCTTCTTTTTCCTCAAGTTCCTATTGTTAAAAAAAAAAAAAAAAAAAAAGAGAGCATTCTTGCACTGGTGTCGCTCTCGAATCTCTAAAATCCGAAAAGACAAACTCAGGCACACAATTTCTATAATCATTCTTCTCAAACACTACTAAAAAACTAGCAAAAACAGACGGATTTCATTGGTTTTTTCAATAATTTTTTTAAAGAAAACCGACGGACTGCGTCGGTTATTTTTTGTGCAAAAATGTGTGAAAAATATAATTATTTTTTTGTATTGTTTTCTAAAATAAACTAATGGAGTCCGTCAGTTTTTTATTTTTAATTTTTTTTATAAAAATTTTAGAGCGAAAAAAAAGTATAAATTAAATCAATGTAAGTATATGAACAAAGAATACTAGTGGTCTAGTGGTAAAGCCTTTTAATGCCAAGGAACATACCTGGGTTCGATTTCAAGTTCCTACATTTTATTCTTTAATTTTCAAAAAAAAAAAAATCGACGGGAGTCTGTCGATTTTTTTTTTTTTTTTTTTAACAAAATCGACGGACTTCATCGGTTTTAACCGATATAGTCCATCGGTTACGAAAAGCGAGAGAGAACCTGAGGAAAAAAGTTGAGGTTAAAGAATGAACTTGAGGAAAAAGAAGCAAGGAGAAATATTGATCTGAGGAATGGTTTAACAATTAATCTTATGAAGGTTTATGAATTTGTACGCTATTTGTATAAAAAATAGATGGAGATCAAATTTGATAAGATTTTAAATAGTTAAAGGATTAAAATCGATAAGTGTAAATTTAAGGGATGATTTTAAACTTAGTCCGATAGATGGATGAGGGCCCTTTTCTCACACGATCTTATATGTCCACACGGGGAAGACATGTGTTGACAATACCAAGAACCCCTTGAATATATCTCGTCTTTACACTTCTCTTTCTTCACTTATCAGATCACATCACTCTACAGAATCCAGAAAGTTCCCACCAAATCCAAGAGAACAAGCAAGGTCAAATCAGTTCTAGCGGGTAATACTGCATTTTCTTTTCTATCTTTCACTCAATTATTACTTTTACTTTCTACCTTTTTTTTTTTGTTTTTGGTTCTGCCATGCTTTTTTTCTTCTTCTTGATCAGATTTGGATCAAGCCCTTTTTGTGTTTTGTAATAAAATTGCAATCTGAGTAAGATTCTCTGCTTTGCTTATCATTCTTGATATCCCAAAATGACATCCTTTTACCATTTTTATACATATCAATTGATCTGATCAGATCCTTCATTTCTCTGTCAACTCCATTTCTTGATTCATCTGATTGTATTGAAATGTGTTTGAATATCTTTTTTGACTATTAGATTTGTATGGATGCTTTTAGTTGACTTGTTAATGCTGCAAGTATTTGACTTAAAATAAGGTGGATAATTTATTGAAAGTACTAAATCTTGAGCAAAGAATGAAGCTTTATATTAGCACTACTTGTGTTAGAGAATAAACCTGTTCTCTATTGGTTGCATTAGGGTTCAAAAGAGTTTATAATGGGTTTTAGCTGTTCCATTTTATGCCTTAAGATTTGATTTTGGGTTGGATGATTGGATTCTTTAAAGTAGCATCAGAGTCAACCCATTTTCAGTTAATTTTCATCCTATTTCTCTCAACTCATTCCAAATTTTGCTCAAGGCACTAAAAATCAATACGGGTTCACAGAAATTCAGTAGCTTTTGCCTAGACCTATATGTATATTAAGAAATACACTAAAAACGAATAGGTATTTGACCGTGAACTCGGTTATTCTTGTATATTAATTGGAAATTATTGTAGGAGCTCATAAACTTTAAATCTTGGATTCGACTGTGGTGATGAGCACCTACTTTCTACATGTTAAAAAATAATTTATCTCACGTGGTCGCTTTTAGATCCATTTCACTCTTCAGCATTTGAGGCACATTGGACTTTGCAAAAATGAAAGATCCAAGTCACCCGGTACCTGTGTTGGTGGGAGGTGGCAAGTGTCCATTGGAATTAGTTTAGGTGTGCGCAAGCTGATCCGGACACGACGGTTATTTTAAAATAAAAAGGGCTCAGTAATTTTTATGATTGTCCTAGCTACTCTAGCTAGTGCTTGAGTGGTCCTGGGAAACTCCACCGAATGTCTAAAGTTTTAGATTGAATAAGTTTCTCACTACTGGTAGTTGCACAAGCAGTAGACTTTTTTGTTATCTTTTTTTGTGAAATTAAGGTCAGAGCAACACAATTTTTGTTATCCACACCTTATGTATGAAAGATTTATTCAAGTATGATTTAACGATGTATTATTTATGTGTCCATTTAGCATAACTAAATGGCAGCATTGCGGACGGGATTAAAGTGCAGTATGATATCAAAATGCTTCCCATTATTTTCTTAGCAATTCTCTAGAAGCAACAGAAACATTCTTTCTGTTTGTAAACTGTGTCTTTGGAGGTTTTTAAGCTGTTATTTCCATTTTACTTCCACTTCATGTGGCTGTCACTGTTAGTGGGGCTAAGTTATCTAGGAGGTAGAACACCCATTTGTTGCTTGCTAGTATATTTATGTCTTGAATACCAGTTGTCAGTCTACTTTGTAACTCATTGAACACTATTTCTTGCTTTGCTTATAAGGTATGTCGTCTTCGG
The DNA here is from genome assembly GCF_019175385.1 of Lycium barbarum. NCBI lineage: Eukaryota > Viridiplantae > Streptophyta > Magnoliopsida > Solanales > Solanaceae > Lycium > Lycium barbarum. Next base: position 105,928,791 of record NC_083345.1, read on the forward strand.
AAAATCCAGAGATTGTCGAAAGGGGTCTTTTCAAGGACAAGGAGAAGGAGGAGAAAGAAGACAAGAAAGATGAGCAAAAGGGTGGTTTTATTGAAAAAGTAAAGGACTTCATCCAGGATATTGGTGAGAAAATCGAGGAAACAATAGGTTTTGGAAAACCAACTGCAGATGTCGCTGCAATTCATATTCCTCATATCAATCTTAAAACGGCTGAAATAGTTGTTGACGTGCTTGTGAAGAACCCGAACCCCATCCCAATTCCTCTTATTGACATAAACTACTTAATCGAGAGTGATGGAAGGAAACTGCTTTCTGGATTGATCCCTGATGCTGGAACAATACATGCACATGGTTCGGAGACCGTCAAAATACCACTTAATCTGGTTTATGATGACATCAAAACTACATACAGCTCTATAAAGCCTGGAAGCATCATTCCATATAAGATCAAGGTTGACCTCATAGTTGATGTGCCTGTTTTTGGTAGGCTAACTATTCCTCTTGAGAAAAGTGGCGAGATTCCTGTACCTTACAAGCCAGATATTGATCTTGAGAAAATCCATTTCGAGAAGTTCTCTTTCGAGGAAACTGTAGCAGTTCTTAAGTTACAGGTGGATAACAAGAACGACTTTGATCTGGGGCTCAAAAGCCTTGATTACGATGTCTGGCTCTCCGATGTCAATGTTGGTGGTGCAGATCTTGAGAAATCGGCTACTCTTGAAAAAAATGGAATCAGCCATATCGATCTTCCCATAACCTTCAGGCCCAAGGAATTTGGCTCTGCTCTTTGGGACATGATCAGAGGGAGAGGTACTGGCTATTCCATGAAAGGTAACATAAATGTGGACACGCCCTTTGGACCAATGAAGTTGCCCATTAGCAAGGGGGGGGGTACAACCCGTCTCAAGAAGAACAAAGAAGATGGGGAAGACGATGATGAAGATGAGGTATGTTATCTGTTCTGCTTTAATAATGGGCTTTTTTCATTTTTATTACGGGTGCTAGCCAAAGTATACATAACCTATACTGACTATGTATATAATATGCATGTTATATGTATATTTTTGTATATTATATGCGGCTATTATTTTTTAGGCCAGTCCGAATGTGTAATTATCCCTTTAATAATCTCTGGTGTTGCTCATTCGTTGCACTTATTTGACATTTCTCTGTGCTTCTAAGTTGAAAAGGCCAGCCTCTTTTCTAACCTGAGGATTCCGAGGTTTCGCTGTCGTTTAGCACTTTGTTTTATAAATATGTGTATGTTATTGACTCAACCATGTATATTTAAAGGAACATGAAAAGACAAATGTATCTCTACTCTTGAAATATGTGGGTAATTAAAAAAGCTTAATTATTTCAAGGGAGACTACAAGATCACAGGTGCTGGTATCTAAAACTTATTGTTGGTATCTGGTAATGTCGAATGAACCATGTTTTTCATAATTTAGTTTCCAGCCTACATGTTTGTTATCTAGAGAGGTAAGAGAAAATGTATCTTCTGTGAATTCTGAGAAGCCATGCCTCTTATGTGAGTAATTCTGCGTTGTATAAAGAGAAATTGTGCTATTCAATCATCGATTCGATTCTTCATTGGAAGATCATAGTCTACTCTGCAAAATAAAATCTCTCTGTGTAGGCATGTGTCTAGCTTGGTTATCTCTCATTTAAGCAAAGTCGCTGCACTAGTAGCAGTTTATCGATTTATTAAAGCTTCTCTCTTCTGTTTCTGCCCAAATCTGAAAGTTAAATTTCTACTAAAGCTTCTCTCTGTAGTCTACTGCTGGGCAATGGGCATAATCATGTCCATTTCAGAAAATTTACAATTGCGTTAAGGTAATAACACAAGGAACAAGATTTTTTCTTTTAAATTTTAAATCGCGATCTCTTCTTTTGAGCCGAGGGTCTTTCGGAAACAGCCTCCCTATCTTCCGAAATAGGGGTAAGGTCTGCGTACACTTTACCCTCCCCAGACCCCACATTGTGGGATTTCACTGGGTATGTTGTTGCTATGTTGTTGCTGTTGATCTCTTCTTTTGGTCCCTTATTAGAAAATACCTGTTGGGACTTGAAATGACAATTTGCCAAAGAAATTGATTTGTTCCAACTTCTGTATTTTACAATGTAATCTCATGTCACCGTGTTGACTCATCACGGTCAGTCATCTAGTGCCTAATTCTGACTGGTTTTACTTGTCATCATGTTAGATTTGATGAAAACTGTGGAAAAAAAATTAAACCATTGACACCAAGAAAGTCTCATTAAATCCTAGAGACTGCAACACAAAAACTGTACTCCCTTACTAGTCTACACTTTCTCTTGCGGAAATTAATCTACGTCTCTAGAACAACAAACAATAACATACCCGGTGTAATCTTCGTCTCTAGTACATAGTTTTATCATGTATAATCACTCTCTCTGTGCATAGTTGTCCTATGCATATTCTCTCTTGCCCTCTTGTGTTTCCTTTTAACCCCTTGGCTGTACAAACATGTAACTGTGTTAACACTCTGTCCTTCCATTCACAGGATTGAAGTTGGAGATGCACTTGTTTGAGGCACGAGCTTTATAGAGGAAAAGCCATCTGCTGATGGGGGTTTTTAGACCCCAAAATAAATATTTACTTAGACTTGAATGTGAAATATGTCTACTTAGTAGATTATTTTGGAATTATGTCTCTGCTTGTGTAACTTGTTGTGATTGACATCGTGATGAATTTGTTTGCTTTTATTGTTGTGGTTGATATACTATATGCCCCTTGATGTTTTTAGACATTGCGCGTAGGGGTGGGCATGGTACGGTATGATACGGTATTTGAAGTTTCGGTTCGGTAACTTCGGTATTCGGTTTTTAAAAATACGATACCATTACCATACCAAATTAATTCGGTACGGTTCGGTATTTTTAAGTTCGGTTTCGGTATTTCACGGTACGGTAATTCGGTAACCATAGTTTATTTAACTTCGACTTACGTATATACTCATGTAATAAAGGATTATGACTTTGAGATTTCTCAATTATATTAAACTAACACCATACACAAATAGACGTATTTAAAAGAAAGTACAAGCAATTTTCTTCGTTAATCAATTGCACAATGGACATTTGAATCACGATAGAGTAGTCAAAGTTTCAAAGTCTAAACAACATTAGCCAAAATTAAGCATAATCTTCGGTCCTAAACAATTTTACATCAAAAATTTCATTCAGCAGCAGAGAGAATAGGCCATTTCCACCATTTCAAGTCTTAATGTATTGGAAAAATAGTAGAGATAAATTAAAGGCTGCTTCTAGGCTTCAGCATATGTGAAAGACTAAAAGCATGAAAATATTGGATAAAAAGTTAGCTTTGATGGTACAATTTTCTATTACATACAAATTGGCATTAAATGAGATGTGATGTAATTTTTTATACGAAAACTAGTCTATATATTTAACAGTAGTAAATATAATATATATGGATTGTATATATGTAGTATAAACTTCGGTATGGTATACGGTATTTCGGTATCCATTTTATAAATATCAAATACCATACCGAATACCAAAGAAAATTTAAATTCATACCAAATACCATATCAAATACCATAATACTAAAACCGCGGTATTAAAAACTTCGGTATCAGTATGGTATTCGGTATATACCATACCGTGCCCACTCTTAATTGCGCGAGTCATAACTAGCTATTGACATTCTAATGTTGTTGAGTTTCTTATCTGCTGCGATTCCGGTCTTCTGACTAAGAGCATCAAGGGCCAGAAGAACCCACAGAGCTTTGCTTTATGCCCTCTCAGCACGAGGGGACAAAAGCCTGGTATTTAAGTGGAAAAGGTAAGAAGGATTGGTCATTATTGAAAGCAAAGGGGCTAAAAGAGCCATTCAAGAAATGAGTCAACATTTCAACTCTTATATTTGGCTCATTGTTATCTTATGTTGCCATGGTTTTCTAGCTGACCATTAATTGGACAAAATGCTAACTATTTTGGAGTCCGGAGCTAAAATGACTTATTTTTACAGCTATTAGATAAAAATAGTATTTTTTTTAGACCAAAATGGATATTTCGTTGCATAACCAACGAAATACCCACACAAGTACTGTTCCGGTGCCGATGAATTTCTTGCATTTCGCTACATGTGTAGCGAAATGCAAGAATTTTTTTTAATTTATTTTCCTTTGCATTTCGTGAATCAATTCACGAATTAGGCTTTTTTTTTTTTGCAATTCGTGAATAAAAACGAAACTGATTTGTATTTTTTTTTTTTTTTGTATTTCGTTGTGCAATCAACGAAATATGTGTTTTTTTTTTTTTTGCAATTCCTGACACAATCAACGAAATAGGTTTTTTTTTTTTTTTTTTGCAATTCGTGAATAAAAAAAGAAATAGGAAATTATATATATATATATATATATATATATATATATTTTGCATTTCGTATATTAAAAAACGAAATAGGATAATTTTTTTTTATTTCGTTCATATAAAAACGAAATTGGAATATATATATATATATATATATATATATATATATAATATATATTTTTTTGCATTTCGTGTATTAATGAACGAAATAGGTTTTTTTATTTTTTTTTGTATTTGGTGAATTAATGAACGAAACTGATTTTTTTTTTTATTTTCCTTTGCATTTCGTGAATCAATTCGCGAAATAGGCATTTTTAATTGTTTTTTTTTTGCAATTCGTGAATAAAAACGAAACTGATTTGTATTTTTTTTTTTTTGCATTTCGTTGTGCAATCAACGAATTTGTATTTTATTTTTTTGCATTTCGTTGTGCAATCAACGAAATATGTATTTTTTTTTTTTTTGCAATTCCTGACACAATCAACGAAATAGGTTTTTTTTTTTTTTGCAATTCGTGAATAAAAAAATAAATAGTAAATTATATTTTTTTTTCTTGCATTTCGTGTATTAAAAAACGAAATAGGATAATTTTTTTTTATTTCGTTCATATAAAAACGAAATTGGAAAATATATATATAAATTTTGTTTTTGCATTTCGTGTATTAATGAACGAAATAGGTTTTTTTTTATTTTTTTTTGTATTTGGTGAATTAATGAACGAAACTGATTTTGTTTTTTATTTCGTGTATTAATGAAGGAAACTGTTTTTTTTTTTTTGTTTTGCATTTCGTAATTTAATGAACGAAATAGTTTTTTTTTTTTTTTTTTTTTTTTTTGTATTTCGTGAATAAAAAAAACGAAATAGGAAATTATATATATATATTTTTTTTTGCATTTCGTGTATTAAAAAACGAAATAGGAAGAAATAGGAATACATATATATATATATATATATATATATATATATATATATATATATATGTATTCCTATTTCGTTTTTATATAAACGAAATGAAAATAAAATTATTTCCTATTTTTTTATATAAACGAAATACAAAAATACAAAAAAAATTATTTTCATATTTCGTTTTTAGATGAACGAAATAAAAAAAAATTCTTATTTCGCTTTTTAATAAACGGAAAAAAATAGTTGTAAAGTCAAGACATAACTTTATCTTGAATATAAATATAATTCTAAAAAATATAGGGAGAAAAACTAGTTGTAAAGTCGTCAAACTTTAGATGGTCATAACTTTGCGCTCGGACATCCGTTTTACGCGTTTTTTTTTAACTTGCTTATTTTTTCGAGATCTATGCGAACCAACCGCCACAAGGCAGTTTGGCTGAGCCGATTTAAAAAAAAGAAGCCTTTTATCCCATTCAATTTCGATTTTCCCCCAAATTGGCGTGAAATTTTCAGTTTTATTTACTTATAAGATGATGATGCGCAAAAGATTTCAACGTAAAACTCTCGGGGTAATGTAGCTGTGAATGTCAATTTCACTTCTGCGGTTTCAATTTTTGAAAATAAAGCTGACCAATTTTCTCGACATATAAAGTTGACTAAAATAACCTTACAGTCAAATTCTAAGTTCTTTCAAACAAAACTTACTTCGGGCACCTTTTCAACCCCTAAAATGACGATCCGAACGTCTACGTATCCTTGATGTATTGGGCCTACATTATTGTACGCAGAAAAAAATATCAGGTTCTATATAAAATATTGACGTTTCGGAGTCTTGACACACGACTAATGATTGGTCAAAGTATCGAGAAAAACACTAAGTGTTGCAAAAAATAAAGTTGGTCAATTATTTTTTTTTTGGTACTGTTTCTATAAAGCAGTTTACTGCGTTATAGAAAAAAAAATTGGTACTGTTTTACTGCTTTATAGAAAATATATATATATATATATATATATATATATATATATATATATATATATGTATGTATGTATGTATGTGTTCCTATTTCTTCCTATTTCGTTTTTTAATACACGAAATGCAAAAAAAAAAAATTATAATTTCCTATTTCGTTATTTTTATTCATGAAATACAAAAAAAAAAAAAAACTATTTCGTTCATTAAATTACGAAATGCAAAAAAAAAAAAAAAAAAATCAGTTTCCTTCATTAATTCACCAAATACAAAAAAAAATAAAAAAACATATTTCGTTCATTAATACACGAAATGCAAAAAAAAAAAAATTATATATATTTTCCAATTTCGTTTTTATATGAACGAAATAAAAAAAAATTATCCTATTTCGTTTTTTAATACACGAAATGCAAAAAAAAATAAAAAAATTATAATTTCCTATTTCTTTTTTATTCACGAATTGCAAAAAAAAAAAAAAAAAAAAACCCTATTTCGTTGATTGTGTCATGAAATGCCAAAAAAAAAAACATAACAAAACAAATCACTTTCGGTGAATCAATTCACGAAATAAAAAAAAAAACAAAAACACATATTTCGTTGTTTGCACAACGAAATGCAAAAAAAAAAAAAAAAAAAAAAAATACAAATCAGTTTCGTTTTTATTCACGAATTGCAAAAAAAAAAATGCCTATTTCGTGAATTGATTCACGAAATGCAAAGGAAAAAAAACATTTTTAATTTCACGAATTGCAAAAAAAAAAATGTCTATAATGCAAAGGAAAATAATAAAAAAAAAAACAGTTTTAATTTCACGAATGGCAAAAAAAAAAAAATGAAAAATGCCTATTTCGTGAATTGATTCACGAAATGCAAAGGAAAATAAATAAAAAAAAATTCTTGTGTAGCGAATTGCAAGAAATTCATCGGCACCGGAACAGTACTTGTGTGGGTATTTCGTTGGTTATCCAACGAAATACCAATTTTGGTCTAAAAAAAAAAAGCATACTATTTTTGTCTAATAGCTGTAAAAATAAGCCATTTTGGCTCCGGACTCAACCATTTTGGACCATGAAAGGTTTATGGTAATTTATATTAAAAAAATTGTTCTCTTAAAACTGTTTTAGTTGAGCCGAGGGTCTATCTTAAATAACCTCTCTGCGAAGTTAGGGGTAAGGTTCGTGTACGATCGACCCTCACCAGACCCCACTTATGAGATTGACTGGGTATGTTGTTATTGTTGTAGAAGTCAGTCTTACAGTTTCTTTATTCATTTTAGGGAAAAGGATCAAAAATCCCACTCTACTTTGTTTTATTAGTCAGTTTTATCCTCCACAAATTTGTGTTATTTATACCTTTGTCCCTACTAAAGCTAACAAAAATACTCCCATATTGATGGATTCCCTCAAATCAATTTCCATTTTCTAATTTCAATTGAAATTACTTGATTTCTCTCGTTTAATCCAACCCGACCCGATCCAGTAAATTAATTTAACCCATTTGAAAACAACAAACCCCATTTCTCTCTCTCCTCCACTCAAATAAACCTTATGGTGGGTCAAATGTCATTTTTTTATGACAAGTTTGAGTGAGTGATTTTATAAGAAAAAATTCTTAAGTTGAGAGATTTTATTGATACAAAATAAAGTTAAATGATTTTGTTACATAATTCCTCATAATTGAGTGATCTTTAAAAATATTTACTTTTTAAAGTATTTTTATGTCTTAGATGTAACTTCCTTTATTTTTTAACTAAGTGCACTTCAGCACGATCATAAAAGATCTAATTAAATTTGTGATTTTTTTCAAATACCCCAAATATTAAAATAATCACAAAATATATTTTATAAAATTTAAAGTTTTCTTTCATAAAATAAAATATATATAAGTTTATAAATTAAATTCAATCCTTATGTATATTTTAAAACTTCAATTGAACTCCCAACTTACCGTGCTAGATACACTCCTGCTTAAAGACCCATTTTTTTTTTGCCTTAGCAACAAAAACAAAGTAAGCAAATTGTTGTTAAAATGCAGAGAGATAAGAAAATTGGAGAGAAAAATTAAAGTTTCTGAAATTTGTTTTTCTAAGATTTTCTTGAATTGTAGCTATGGCGGGTGTTTATATTGGCAGAGACACAGTTTTTTTTTTTTTTAAAAAAGTCACTAGAGATAAGTACTGTCGTCCATTCGATGGGTCAACAAGTATTCACCAAGACTTTAAAAGTTGACACGTAGAAAAAGGTTCGGTGTTATCAAAGTGAAAAGAGAGTGAAAGTGCATGAAGTCATGAGCTATAGCACGGGAGAAAAAGAGTTTTAACACTTTTGAGGTTAAATAAATACTTTACTTTACTACACTAGATATATACGTTAAAAAATTGCACTTATTATAACTAAGTGTTTAGAGAAGTAAAAAAACTAAAAATATATAATGATAATTGAGTGAAAAAAATTATAATAGGTCATGCTTAGTTTATGCAAAGAAGGCGGTAGTAGAATTTGAAGTTTATAGTTTTTTGAATTTGTCATCAAATTATTATCGTCGTCATTATTAAGTTTGTTATTAAGTATTTATATATATATTTAATAAATTTCCTAATATAAGTACTAGCTAGACTTAATCAAAAGTTATTGTGCTCGTATGAACCTGTAATTAATACAATCAATCCACCCCTGAGTTTATGGTAAGAAATGAATATTAAATTTAACTCAATTTAACTAAGTTATTTGGCAAAAATTTTCAAAGATCATATGCAGAAAGTAAATAAACCATTCTCGCACGTTTAGAGCTGAACATCTACATAAATAATATAAAATAAAAACCTCATGAACTAAATGGTTCTAATGTTGATGTCATGATAAGAAATAAATTCTAGACATAACTCTAACTTCAAAATTTTTGTTCATATGGTGAAGAAGACCCGAACTATTCTAAATAAATTCATCACCACCTATGAAAAAATTCAATAACATGAATACTCAATATGAAGAACTTTTAGCTTTCAAAAAGTGTAATAGAATAATTGATATCTCGTCATTTTTAATGGTCTGGAACTCAGTCTTAATTCATATTTCTTCTTCCGAGAGTGAATTATACTTCCATCATTAGTGAAATTTCTTGCAACAAATTATAGTTGATGAAGCAAATTTCGAATATCTGATGGTTAAAAGAGGAAAAAAGGAATTCAACAAATATCTTATTAAGTCGCCGAGTCGTTCAGCCACGTGTTTTTATATCACTTAAGTTTCTAAAACACTATGGTGAAATTTTTTCCGGAGGGATAATGAAGCGGTGTAGTGATAGCGTTTACTATACGAAGCTTAAAGCGAAAAAATAAAAGAAAATAGGCATTTTTCGCCCGTGGGTTAAAAACACGTCTAATAGTTTGTGAAGCAAATTTCAAATATTTGATGGTTAAAAGAGGAAAAAGGAATTCAACAAACACCTCATTAAGTCACCTAGTCGTCCCGCGACGTGCCTCTACATCACTTAAGCTTCTAGAACACTGCGGTAAAATTTTATCCGAGAAATAATGAAGCGGTGAAATTTTTTCTATGGTGATAGCGTTAACTATACGAAGCTTAAAGCGATATAAGCATTTTTTCACGTGCGGTTAAAAACACGTCGGCAGAGAATAGGGAAAAAGGAGAGTAGAGCGTAGGACATGTGCGGACACGTGGGCACAAGAAAAGGGGCTAATAGTTAACGATGTTATCATAGACAAAATTTCACCTCTTCATTATCCCTTCGGACAAAAAATCACCATAGTGTTCTAGAATCTTAAGTGATATAGAGGCACGTAGCTTGCACGTGGCAGGACGACAGTGAATTAATAAGGTATTTGTTGAATTCCTTTTTTCTCTTTTAACCATCAAATATTCAAAATTTGCTTCACAAACTATTAGACTTGTTTTTAACCCACACGTGAAAAACGACTATTTTCTCCTCTTTTTTCACTTTAAGCTTCGTATGGTTAACGCTATTACCATAGACAAAATTTCATCGCTTCATTATCCCTCCGGACAAAATTTCACCTCAGTGTTCTAGAAGCTTAATTACGTGATATAGAGCACGTGGCAAGACGACTCGATGACTTAATGAGGTATTTGTTGAATTCCATTTTTTTCCCATCAAATATTAAAAACTTGCTTCACAAACTATTAGAGTTGGTTTTACTTAATGTAACGACCCGTTTGGTCGTTATAGTCTTTTCGGTACTTTTGACCCTTCCCCGAACTTGTTTAGCTCACATTTGATCCGAGGGGACCGTTGACATGCTTCCCGAGGTATTTGGATAGGATTTGGGTGACTTTTTGTGAAAATTGGGCTTTAATCGAAAAAGAGTTGACTCAAAGTTGACTTTTGGGTAAACGGGCCTTTTTCAAAAATTCGTTAATTTCGAGAGGTCCAGGTGGTCTATTAGAATTTGTCTGTATATTCGGTTCGGTTCCCAATGCACTCGGGTGCATTTTAGGACTTGGGTTGGAAAGTTGATGTTGAGGTATCGAGGGATGACTCGGTCAACGAGACCTCCGTTGGGAATTCTGAGGCCACAAGTGCGTTCGTAGCGTGTTTTTATGTGTGTCCGTGTATGTGGTATGTGAGCAGATGGCCTCGGGTGGTAGTCATGATTTCGGGATTGAGATTGTGATTATTTGGGGAATTCTGATTCTGGTGCCTGCTATAGCGGCACCACTACCGCATCAGCGGCACCGCTATAGCGGTGGACGTACCACCACAGCGACCTAGTGTAATATTAGCTGACCGCCGCAGCGGTCTGAGTGGTCGTCGAGGCGGGACAGCCGCAGAGGTCCCGTTGCCGCAGAAGTGGTATCAGGCTGATTATTTCATTAACTGAGTATTAAAAGCCCTAAGTCCCTCATTCTTTATTATTTCGACTTTAGAGTTTTTGAGAGCTTTTCAAGGTGATTCTTGAGGGAAACTCTTTGAGGTAAGTTCTTCTATTCTCCTTGCTATTCCATGATTTCGTTACCACCTTAGGATTCCATTAACATGATAGTTCCTTAAGGGTTTAATGATTAAAGAGGGTTCCATGAGTTCTTCTTTCTAGGCTTCTAAATCTTATTTATTGATTGGGTTAGCTTCACTAAGCATAGAATTGATGACTAGAACCTATAATTGCAAGATTTCTTCCTAATTAGTGGCTAATTTATGGGATTGGAAGTTAGGGTTTATACCCAAATTTGGGGGGTTTTGCCTAGAATTCGAATTTGAGTAAGTCGTTGGTCCTTATAGCTTGATATTGATGGGAATTGATCACTTAGAGCTTAATTTCATGTTGAGGCCTTTAGATTCATAATTTCACCTTTCTAGTTCATAAACCCTATTCCATAAGTTGGGGATTTGAGTCTTGAATAGAAGTAGGGTTTGAATGATGTTCTTCTTGATTCTAATTTCATGATTCGGATATGTTAGACTTTCACTATCACGAGGCTCAAAAGAAAGGAAAGACTAAGGTGTGATTAATTAGAGACTTTGCTATTCGGCCTTCCAGGTAGGTTACAGTTTACCTTATGGTGAGACTTCGACTAGCGAAGCGTATGTTTAGATGATATTGTCGGAGAATGCATGTAAGCCTTCGGGTACGGAGCTGGGATGGATATTGTCTTAGGTTGGGCCTTGTTGTATGATTTGGGGCTAGCCACCCCATTGTGTTGTTGATTCATCTTGATCCATTTACTGGTTGGTTCGTTGACACGGTGAGACATTGGTAATTGTGGCTAGTGATATATCATGGATTTGATATTGCAGTACTTACTCATTCGATACTGAGATGAGAATGGTGATTCATTATGGCTTATTGTATAGCCTGACTGTTGATGTTATTGATGTGCCATGTGTGGTACTGTTTCGGATTACATTGGTTGTTGATATCACATTTCATCATAGTCATACGCATTTCCATAATACATTGACATATGCATGGTTCTGATACTGATGATAATATGTGAGAGAGTGTAGCCCCTGAGGTTTCTGTCGGAGAGCGTAAAAGAGAGATGAGTGTTCATTGCCCGAGGTTTCTTACCGGGAATGATGGAGTGTCCGATGCCCGAGGTCTTTGCCGGGATCGTGAGAGTGTGCTCGTGATCCGAGGTCATATTCCGGAGCGAGTGGTACATGGACTTCGCGGGTCCCCCATGGGTCATGATTGCCGAGACGTGGAGTCATTCTGTTCGGGACATGTTGTACAAAGCTTCATATGCATTGAATTCATCCTACATACATTATTGCATTGCATTTTATCTCGGTTTTTGTTGATTATTGTGATACTGCTGTGATGTACTGGCTCGGATTGCTATACTGAGACTTAGCAAAGTTGGGTTTAGATGCTACAACATAGGCGATGACTTGTACCGTGGATATGGCTTATTGTTGATGTCACGACCCAACCGGAGGGCCGCGACGGGCACCCGGTGCTAACCCATCAGGGCACCTCTTATCATACATTCCCATTTACATCTAGGTGAGCCACATAGCTAAATCATACTTTCTATCTATCAATCATACTAATCCCATTGGGCAATCAATACATTTATATCATCATTAGCAACTATGCCCATATCAATGTACATAAGCTGACGAGGCTAACAAAATGATATCCAAAATATAGGCCGACAAGGCCAAATACATCTAACCATATACACATGTCTACGAGCCTCTAAGGAGAGTATGTCAGATCATATAGGCGGGACAGGACCCCGTCATGCCCGTAAATATGTACACAAAAGAATAAATACCAAAAGCTATAGCTCGGAATGAAATGGAGCTCCGCTATGTAGTCCCTGAGTAATAAAGCTATGGATCAAGCCTGTCTCCCTGGCCACCTGCGGGCATGACGCAGCGTTCACAAACAAAAGGACGTCAGTACGAAGAATGTACTAAGTATGTAAAGCATGATCAACATCATTATGAAAGCATAATAGACAACATAACCAATAGCATAGGATGGGAGATAGTAGTATTGTCATCATAAACACTTACTTGCTTTTCATAAGGACTTTCCATTTCTAATGCGTGATTTTGTACATACATTCGTATCCGTATCCGTATTCATATCCGTACTCATTTACACTCGTATTCATTTTCGTATTCATATACATATTCATATTCATATACATATCATTTACATAGCATACCCGACCATGAAGGTTCGGTGTTTCACATACCTGGCCCTACCAAGGCTCAGGGTCATACATACCCGGCCCTACCAAGGCTCAGGGTTGTCCGTACCCAATATATGTATGTATGTATATATATATATATATATATATATATATATTCTGCCCGACCTTATAAGCTCGAGGTTTCATAATAGCCATACATAGGCACATATACATAAAAGCCCATAAGCATCTTTAGCATCATTACTATCGTCGTTCATTACATCTATCCCTAGAGGATTACTCATCATAGGAGGAATTTAGTACAATCGTAACATATCGAGAATCATGAGCTTAGTAGCTTTTAAAGATAGAATCATTTGGAGGACATTATAGGCTCATAGAAGAATAAATATTTGGCCAAAGAACTATGCCTTATGAAAGAAGGGTTAGCCTTACATACCTTTCCGTTCAACTATTCTATCACTTGCACGTTCTCCTTCAATGCTCACGTTTCTACCTTCATTAGAGTTATACTATCATTAGAAAATCGATAGCTTAGCATACATGACTAAAGCTAGAGAAAATCGGACAGCATCTCCTTTATTTATACGACTTCCTCCATATCATATATCAACTCCCAAACATCAATAATAACATTCACAATATCATAACAATACTCTTTATTCACCTACATTATCCTTACTTCTCAATTCGCTTCCAATCATCCATATCCATGGTCATAGCACACGATTGCATTCATTCATATACAATGTCTATCCCATGTTCTTAACATCATTTATAACATAACCATAATCACAACACATCAAGAATCATGACTCAATCCAAGCTATTACTAAAAAATGACACTATTCCCATATTTATGACCCATTTTCTATATCCTTCTACAATCCAAGTGTTTCAACTTTTCAATACCTTAAACAACATGGAAAATACCATAAAACTTACCTTAGATGGTGTAGGAATGAACCTTGGGTGGAAACACTTCACTTGAGCAAAACCCTAGTTCCACCTCCACTTGGATTTCTTGTCTTGGATGAACTTTAATGAGTTTCTTACACTTGATTAACTTGGTTTGATCAAGTTGATCACTAATATCTCATGAATTCTTGTGGGAGAAGTGTGGAGAAATATTGTAGAGAGTTCTAGAGAGAAGGGGAGTGAAGGGGAAATAAAATGAAATGAACTTGATCCCTTATTAATAATACTCCATCTGTCCCGACCAATTTCTACGGACCAACATACGGTCCGTATAAATTATACTGACCGTATGTCTGGCCTAGATTTGGTCCAGTGAGGCTGGCCATCTGGGCTGATTATACGGCCAAACATACGGCCAGTATAATTTATACGGCCAGTATGTTGGGCCGTATAATGCCTAGTTCTTCCGAACTCATTCTCGTCGACTCGTTTGATCTCCAATCCTTATGGACCTTCTTGACACTTGTTTATTACCTCATTAACAATCTAAGGGACGTTATAACTCTTCTCCAAAGCCCTATTAAAGCACCATTAACTTGTTACTTGTAAATCATTTCCGATACATATCGTATGCCTTGCCTTCTTTTGGAAAACTTTCTCCCCCTACCTCGAATGTCTTTGAAAGCTTAATTAGGGTCATTAAATGTCATTCCTTACTTATTGAAATACCGTATACTTCGTGCTCTTCGTTAGTCTATTCACTGTGCATCAACGGAAAATTTTCCGAGGTGTAACATTCTTCCCCCCTTAAGAACATTCGTCCTCGAATGTTAAGTCCTCGGAGATTCTATAAAAATTTCAACAGAGTTTCCCCTGTAATATGGCACTACCATCTTGTCACAACAGCCCATAATAACAATGCCTCACAGGGCCACAACATAATAGCAAACCTCTGAACCCAATCGGCACTGACCCCAATGTAACTTCCCACACTGGGAACATCGTGGCACGGGTGGCCTCGCCTGACCCGAATCACCCAATTGGGGATCTACACTTTTGCCCATATAAAGCATCATACGGTGCCATTTGGATGCTAGAATGATAACTATTATTATAAGCAAAATCAATATCAGAGCCGGTGTCGGGCCGGTGGTGGGGCAAACCCAGTAGTGAGGCAAACCTCAGCGAGGACGCTGAGTCCCAGAGGGAGGTGAGTGTAAAGGTTTCCTTAGGAGAATCCCACATCGGTTGGGGAGGAGAACGAAGAGTGCTTGGATACCTCTCCCTTGTAGACGCGTTTTAAAACCGTGAGGGGCGAAGGCCCCAAAGCGGACAATTTCTACAAGCGGTGGCCTGGGCTGTTACAGTTGACTTGTACTTGTTGGTTTATTTGTTTATCTTGCTTTGTTGTCTTTATATACGTTAGCTAGTCTTAGTCGGCCTATGATACCTACCAGTACTTGTTGCTTGTACTGACTTGCACTTGCGGCATTCTTTTATGAATGCAGAGTATCAGGTGGGATCGACGTCTACCTCTCGTGGCTGAGAGTTTGAGGGCTGCTGTTTAGAGTCTTACAGGGTGAGCACGAGGACGTCCGCCGCCTTGAAGATTCTTCTTTTATTATGTCTTGATATTCTGAGACATATTGAGACTATTGATGTATTGTTATTACTTCCAGACTTGTAGATTCTAGTTAGATGCTCTTGTATGACCATACCAGATAATGTAGTGGTTTTGATGTATTTCTGCATTATTTATCTATTTATATGTCAGACTTACGTATTTCTATCTCTTTCACTCATTTACTTATTTATTCATGCTTTTAAGATTGTTGGGATAAGGATTCGCTTACCGAGGTGGGAAAAATAGGTGCCCGCCCGACTTAGTGAAATTGGGTCGTGACAATTAAGCTTCGTATAGTTAATGTTATCACCATAGAAAAGCTTTCACCGCTTCATTATCCTTGCAGAAAAAAATTCCACCGCAATGTTCTAGAAACTTAAGTGATATAGAGACACGTGGCTTGCACGTGGCAGGATGACTCAGTGACTTAATAATGTATTTGTTGATTTCCTTTTTCAACTTTTATCCACCAAATATTTTTAACTATAAAACGAAACTTACATCGAAAAAGGAGAAAAATAAGCATTTTTTCACGCATGTGTTAAAAACACGTCGGCAGAGAATATGGAAAAAGGATAGTAGAGTGTAGGACATGTGCGGGCACGTGGGCACAAGTAAAGGGGCTAATAGTTAATGCTGTTATCATAGACAAAATTTCACCGCTTCATTATCCTTCGGGACAAAATTCCGTATTGTTCTAGAATCTTAAGTGATACAGAGGCACATGGCTTACACGTGGCAGAACGACTCAGTGACTTAATAAGTTATTTGTTGAATTCCTTTTTTCCTCATTTAACCATCAAATATTTTTAACTATAAAATGAAACTTACATAAAAAAAAAAAAAAAGGTGAAAAATAAGCATTTTTTTTCATGCAAGGACTAAAAACACGTCGTCAAAGAATAGGAAAAAAGAAGAGTAGGGTGTAGGACACGTGGACACAAGAAAAGGGGTTGTGGGAAAAGCGAGTGCAGACAAAAGGTGTTATAACGGTGTCACAATTGAGTGACGCGTCCTTATTCTTTCTTTTTCTTTTTTCGTTATTTTCTTCCACCTTTTTGGTCCCTTCTTTTTTTTTTTTTTTTTTTTTTTTGGGTGTACTAGCAATACATGTCCGTGCGATGCACGGGCCAAACATGTCTATTCACTTTAATTAGTCAATTTTTAAGGTTTGTATTTTGAAAATAACTTTTAAAAATATTTTAATTGTTATTACATATAGCAAGATATACAAAATGTATTTTATGTACTATCACTTTAGTTATAATTAAACAATAGAGTTTGAAATTTAAAAACATATGATGGAACTAAGTCTTTGATATGGAAAGAGTCGGAATATTTTCTCATTGTCATGACAATGAAAGTTGTTCATCGATGTGAAAAAGAAAATTAGTAAGAATATGAGGGAAAATTAATATTTTGAAAAATGGAGTTTAAAATTAAAAATATATGATGGAATTAAGTCTTTGAGATGGAAAGAGTCGGACTTTTGTCTCATTGTCATGATAATGAAAGTTGTTCATCAATGTGAAAAAGAAAATTAGTAAGAATATGAGCGAAAATTAATATTTTGATTCTAGATTTTTTCTTTTTAAATTCTTTAATATCTTATATGTATACCGACATATTGATATTCATTTCAATTAAGTAACTGTTCAGATCCAAACATAAGAACCATTGCTGTATATATTAGATTTTTTAAAAGCAAAACTAATAAATTTTTTTTATTAAATTAATTAAAAATTTTATTATAATTTTTTATATTAACAATTATAGATAAAAAGAATTGTTACAAAGAAATCAAAATTAGAAAGATATAATAATCAAGGAATGCAAAGGAGAGTAAAATAAGTAAAGTATTGACAAAAAAGGAAAATGAGGATAAAAGTCACTCCCTCCCTTCACTTTTACTTGTCGACGTTAAAAAAAGAAATTGTTGTTCTTCTTATTTTATCCTTCACATTAATTACCTTTTTTCAAGTCATTTTCTGAGGCTATTGAGACTATACACCAATAAATATGGATATTATGATAAAATATATACTTCATTTATAAATTCTTAAAGATCGCGAAGGGTCAAAAGTGGACAAGTGAAAGTGCATGGAGGGAATAAATATGTGTAGGAGAATTAAAATTGAAGTGCATACATGTATACATGAGAAGAGAATAAATACTCAGTACTATGACATATGTCCAAGTGGATAAAAAAGTAGTTGGTTAAACTGTACAATTTATATAACTTTTGGTACAAATTTTCATTGCTATTGTTCGTCCTCTCTCCAATAAATACATTCTAATCAAAATTGACTATTTTCAAGAACATTTATTACTACGGGTAAGATGGGAAAGATGTAATTAATTTTATCTTGATTTTGTAAATGAATAAGTAATTTGGACATATATTTTTAGTAATGTGGCCAAGTAATATGGGAAAAGAAATTTTTGTTCTTATTATTAATTTTACCCTTCACATTAATTACTCATTTTCAAATCATTTTCAAAGGCTATTAAGACTTACACCAATAAATATTACTATTATGGTAAAATATATACTCCCCCCGTCCCATATTACTTGTCACTTTTTCTTTTGCACGCATCTTAAGAAATTATAAATAAAAATATATCTTACTATCTTATCTCTACCTTTCTCCAATAAATACATTCTAATCAAAATTGACTATTTTCAAGAACATTTATTACTAAGGGTAAGATGGGAAAGATTTAATTAATTTTATCTTGGTTTTGTAAATGAATAAGTAATTTGGACATATATATATTTTAGTAATGTTAAGTACTTTATTTATGAACAAGTAAAAGTGCACGGAGGAAATAAATATGTGTCAGAGAATTAAAATTGAAGTGTATATGTGTATACATGAGAAGAGAATAAATATTTAATACTCTGACATGTGTCCACGTGGATAAAAAAGTAGTTGGTTAAGAACAAATAAAAGTTCACGAAGGAAATAAATGTGTCGTAGAATTAAATTTGGGGTGCATACGTGTATACATGAGGATAGAATAAATATTCAGTACA
Organism: Lycium barbarum; assembly: GCF_019175385.1. Lineage (NCBI taxonomy): Eukaryota > Viridiplantae > Streptophyta > Magnoliopsida > Solanales > Solanaceae > Lycium > Lycium barbarum. The sequence goes on from NC_083345.1 coordinate 105,947,754, forward strand.
ATGACATATGCCCACGTGGGATAAAAGTACAATTTATATAGCTTATGGTACAAGCATTCATTGCGGGTACAATTTTGTTAAGTACTTCATTTATGAATAAGTAAAAGTGCACGAAGGAAATAAATATGTATTAGAGAATTAAAATTGAAGTGCATATGTGTATACATGAGGAGAGAATAAATATTCGAAAAGTAATGTTGAGTACTTCATTTATGAAATAAATATGTGTCGGAGAATTAAATTTAAAGTGCATACGTGTATGTATGAGGATAGAATAAATATTCAGTACTATGACATATGTCCGCGTGGATAAAGAAGTAGTTGGTTAAAGTGTACAATTTATATAGCTTTTGGTCCAAGCATTCATTGCGTGTACAATTTTAATGTTAAGTACTTCATTTATGAACAAGTAAAAGTGCACAGAGGAAATAAATATGTGCCAGAGAATTAAAATTGAAGTGCATATGTGTATACATGAGGAGAGAATAAATATTCAAAAAGTAATGTTGAGTATTTCATTTACGAACAAATAAAAGTGCACGGAGGAAATAAATGTGTCGGAGAATTAAATTTGAGATGCATACGTGCATACATGAGGATAGAATAAATATTCAGTACAATGACATATGTCCACGTGGAATAAGAAAGTAGTTCGTTAAACTGTACAATTTATATAGCTTATGATACAAGCATTCATTGTGGATACATTTTTTAAAGCATTTGGTACAAGCGGGGGTGGCTGTGTTCGTACCCACCGCACTTATATATATTAGAATTTATTTATGGCTTCTTGGGTTTTTTGCTCTTCTAATCTCTCTCTAGTCGTAATATATTTCATTTGTTTTTCTTATTCGAAGTTTGGCAGTTATTCCAATGATTTTGAATATCTGTTGTGTAAGCGAATTAAAGGGGAAGTACGCCTTGTTAAAGATTTTTTATTTTAGTGGTTTGAAGTCGAGATATTTAATCAGGGATAGAGATAGCATAAAAGGAACGGATTTGACATAATCCAACAATTTTAGTTAAAATTCTGTATTGTCTTAAAATTTTATTAATATGTGCATATTTTTAATTTTAGTTTTTGGACACGTGCTTTGCAGGTGTATACTTAGCTTCTTATTACTTAACTGGTAGCAGAAAAAATTATTACTTAAATTGCATATATATTCTAAAGTGATTTTATTGATACAAAATAAAGTTAAATGACTTTGTTACATAATTTCTCATAATTGAGTGACTTTTTTGCGATATTTACTTTTTAAGTATTTTTATGTCTTAGATGTAACTTTCTTTATTTTTTCAATTGTTAACGTAGGATTTTGTCCACACACCTAGCAAGTTGAATGACTTTACTACATAATTTCTCATAATTGAATGACATTTTGAGATATTTATTCTTTTAAACATTGTTAGAAAAATATTCTTTTCTTTTTAATATCTCAAAATATAATAGGCCATAAACATCTCTAATGTCTGAATCATTTCTTGGTAACATACATTTGATCTTTAATAGCCTTAACTAACCATTATTTTGGTATATCACTAACGTTTTTGACCATTATATGGGTACAGACCATTAAATGTTGGCAATTAAATTTGGTTCTTTATTGCCATTAACCATATACCCTTTAATGCATTATAACCGTTTGAAAATTGACACTGTCAATCATTGCTTGCCTGGTTATGAATCTTTTACATATATATATTGCAAAAGTCCTTTCATTTGGTGGGTGAAATAGGACCGAGATGAATTCCTTCTATATATTTCTACTGTGTTTCTTTTGAGAAGTAGAGAGATCAAATCAAGTTCTTGTCCCCGTATTTTTATGAGATGTGTGCTGGGTTTTCTTTAAGATAAATCTTTGTTAGATTCTGACTCCTAGTTTTGTACTAGAAGAGCTTGTTGAATCCTGGGGGATACACTCATACCGGGTGAAATATCCTTAAGGACAGTGTCTTTTGACACGCCTCAAGCTACAAAGAATTCTCTACAATTGTTCGTGATCAAGCATTTTCCTCAAGTGTAAAAGAAGTTCCTACAAGTGTTCGTGATGAAGAAAAGTCCCTACACGTGTTCGTGTTGAAGTATTTTCCGTAAGATTTCCAACAATCTTAAGGATATCTCATGCTATGTTCTTACGTAAAATTAAAAAAAAATAACTTAGTACAATCTGTCTAAGTTACAAGTATGTTTCTGAATTATAGTATAATGGAAAATATATGATCTAAAAGTAAAGTAGTAATGATTTTGATATGATTAATTTATACTTTTATTTGAGACTTTTAAGTTGTGCTTCGATAGTAGTTTTAGTGATATCTTCTCTAAGATTTAATATTGAGTTGTGGGGCAGATTTCTAGTGTAAAAATTATAAGTGGGTTTATCATGATGTTCTACAAGTTTGAGATGTTGTGGTGAACATTTTTATATTGGATAATGTAGACTCTGAAATTAATCATATTTTTTTTTGTCTTAGTCATTTGGGTCAACAAAATGCTGAATACAATGAATTGGTTTTGGGTTTGTGATGAATTTGTGTTGTTGTTATATTATTTTAGGTAGCTCTTAAATAATGTCCAAGTCATTTGAATATTTGTGGATAATCTATATTTGAGGTGGTAAGATGAGTGCAAAGATATGTATAATAATATGCATCTATATGTTGTGATAATTTATGAAAAGTTGGCTTGAAATTGATGTTTATCTTTATAGATTAATTATGGTGCAAGAATTTGTAGACCTATCTTTGAGATCTATGTTTGTATAAGTTGTGTTCTTTGCAAATTGAAGAGATTTGGTAAATTTAATTTAGGCTTTAAAATTGCTTGATGATTTGGATGAAGAAATGTTGAATTATGACAAATTTCTTTTTCTACAAATGTGAGATATTTATGTGGAAATTTTACTTTGGTTTTTGAATATGGAATTGATTGGTCCTAACGTGTTTTTTTTTTTATGAGAATGATGCTTGACAAAGTCAACTTCATGTGTCAAATGATATGGTATTGATCAGATTCCGCAAAACTAATAAAGAAGGTTTTAATGAAAATAATTATTATTTTGTGTGTGACGAACTATGTCATCATGTTCATCAATGTAGAGAAGATTCGGAGAATGATAATCCCGCTAATTGAAAATAATTTTGGTTAAACGGATAATATATTTATTGTGGTCATTTCTTGAGCAAATCTTGTGGCTAATGTAAAATATTCGGTGTTAGATGACTTTGATACTACTAATCATATTTGTGCAAGTAAAGTTAATTTTGAGTTCTACACTCAAGTTGAAGAAGAAGAAAAATGATTTACTTATGTTGGTGATTCAAGAACTATTCAAGTTCTTAGAATGAAAAAAAAAAAAACCTCTTAAAACTACTTTTGAAAAATATTGGTGTTATCATTGGAGTGAATACTCTATTTGAAGATGATGAGGTTGTTTCCAAATTGTGGACAATAAGTATTGGAATTATGATTTATATGTGCTTACTATTTTTAAAAAATACTCTTAGTATCGATACTTATTTTCTCATATTGTTTTTCTTAAAAATATTTATTGATGATGACATATTGTGAGTATCGCTATTTGGGTGAGTTATATTATTAGCTTGTTATTTATAAGATGAAATGTTTTATGAGAATTACCAATACTACTTATGAGGTTATGAAAATATTGTTCCCCTATCTTAAATACTTTGAAAATGTGGGGGTATGGAATTATGAGTCATGAAAGTCCTTAACTTTGAAATTTTGAAATTATGGGGGTCATGATATCTTACTAGAGTTATTTTGAGAGAATGTTTTAAAAGTGATAATATTTCAGTTGGTCTTGTTATTCAAAATGTTTTTGAAAAAAAATTAAATTAAATTAAATTATGGTGTTATTTCTTTTCTCGGCACATGATTTTGAAAAGAACCAAATGATGGATAAGTGTTATAGTGAATTAATATTTGATGTACTAGAGAGGATACAATGATGCTAAGTGGATCTCAAAATCCACTAGTGAGTATGTGTTTACCCTTTGTGGGGGTGTAATAATTAATATGAAAATAAGCCAAGTAAACCATAATGAAATATGAGTTTATGGTTTGAAGTTGGCTAGTGATGAGGTTAAGATACTTCTTAGTGAGTATTGAGGTTGGAATAAACCAACATGTATATATTGTGGTTGCCAAACAACATTAGTTGTGTGAGAAAATAATTTCTTAATAGCGCTATTGTGAGATGTGATAGTTTTTATGATTGTGTGAAGTCTGAGGTAAATTTGACCGATTCACAAGACTAAAAGAAACATCGAGGGGAATGAGACTTTTGTCATTTAAGAAGATTAACAATGATGGTAACCCAACCTATGTGATTGGAGATCCCATGAATTAAGTTCATATGGGTAATAACAAGTCATTAGTTGATCAAAAGTGCACTATTAAACTATGTCCCTTCCTATGGTGTGTGAATATAGTGCAAATCTGCAAGGCAAAGTGAGGTTGAGCTATAAACTCTTAATCCATTACCATATCCTTTATAGGTGGTGTATTGCTCTGCAGAATACACTTGATGGGTGGACCTATATGAGTGTGGAGTGGTGCCGCTTCTATGAAATTGTGACGGATTTCTAGAGCACTCATTAATACCAGGACACGCGCATGACCTCTTAGCGCAAAACCGCGATAACGACAAAGGTTGTGCGAGTATGATGTGATAGAATAAGACCATGAGCTTACAAAAGAATTTTTAGTTCATAGAAGTTGTAAACTTCACCAACTATTCTGTAAGTTTAATCTTGTTTTATCTAGGTCTGGTTCATAGTCTACGAGACACCAGATTCGACGCATTGTACTTATATATGTAAACCCAACAAAACTTCTTATTTTATTTATTTTATTATTTTTGAGATATATGGGGGTTTGTTAGAAAAATATTCTTTTCTTTTTAATATCTCAAAATATAATAGGCCATAAACATCTCTAATGTCTGAATCATTTCTTGGTAACATACATTTGATCTTTAATAGCCTTAACTAACCATTATTTTGGTATATCACTAACGTTTTTGACCATTATATGGGTACAGACCATTAAATGTTGGCAATTAAATTTGGTTCTTTATTGCCATTAACCATATACCCTCTAGTGCATTATAACCGTTAGAAAATTGACACTGTCAATCATTGCTTGCCTGGTTATGGATCTTTTACATATATATATTGCAAAAGTCCTTTCATTTGGTGGGTGAAATAGGACCGAGATGAATTCCTTCTATATATTTCTACTGTGTTTCTTTTGAGAAGTAGAGAGATCAAATCAAGTTCTTGTCCCCGTATTTTTATGAGATGTGTGCTGGGTTTTCTTTAAGATAAATCTTTGTTAGATTCTGGCTCTTAGTTTTGTACTAGAAGAGTTTGTTGAATCCTGGGGATACACCCATACCGGGTGAAATATCCTTAAGGACAGTGTCTTTTGACACGCCTCAAGCTACAAAGAATTCTCTACAATTGTTCGTGATCAAGCATTTTCCTCAAGTGTAAAAGAAGTTCCTACAAGTGTAAAAGAAGTTCCTACAAGTGTTCGTGATGAAGAAAAGTTCCTACACGTGTTTGTGTTGAAGTATTTTCCGTAAGATTTCTAATAACATTATCACGTCTTAGACGTAACTTCCTTTATTTTTCAATTACTAGGAAGAACCCAAGGATCAAATTTGTACAAATCAATATCACCAATGATTTGTATAGAGAAATCATGACCAGTAACTTTGCGGCACAAATATTGAACTAAAAGCTCTTCATCAGTCGGGTAAAACCGAAACCCAGGTGGTAAACTTAGTTGTGAAAGAGGATCCGTTTCTTGAAGACCCATTCTTTTTCCTTAGCAGCAAAAACAAAGCAAACAAATTGTTGTTAAAATGCAGAGAGAGAAGAAAATTGGAGAAAAATAAACATTTGTTCACACGTGGATTAAAAACAACTCGGCAGAGAATACGGAAAAAGGATAGCTCTAGTAGAGTGTAGGACACAAGAAAAGGGGCTAATAGTTACGGCGTTATCATAGACAAAGTTTCACCGTTTCATTAATATGAGCATATTATTAATTCTAATTTTTGGACACGTGTTTTGCACGACGTGTATACTTAGCTTCTTCTTACTTAACTTGTAGAATTATTACCTAAACTGCATGTGTATTCTAAAGTGTTTGCGTTTAAAATAAAGTTTATTGCATATCAAAAATTAATTATTGTATCTTAATACTTTTGAATTTTTCAGTAATCATATTTTGTCTGTAAACATATATGAAGAAAAAAAGGAAAGGAAGAATCAATTATCCTTACAGTGAAAACTTCCGAAGCTTTTCGGTTATAATTTTCTTAAGCATTTTAGCAACAATTTCTATTCTTTTTATATTCTTTTAAGTCCAATTAATCAACTGGAAAAATTAATATCAACGCTCTAAATTTACATATACACAGTTATAGTAAATTTCATAAAACCAAAAATCTACTAAACATTACTAAAAATTACAAGGGATGAATTTCTTGAAAACAACTATCCTCCAAATACATAAATAACACCACTTTTTGGCAGTAAACAAAAATATATTTCTTTTTTCCTTATTTTCTTCGACCTTGTTTGGTCCCTTCTTCTTCTTTTTTGGGTGTATTTTGGCTTCTTGGGCCTTTTTCTTCTTTCTAATCACTCTGGTAATTCCTTTTTATTTGTTTTTTAATTTGAAGTGTGGTGGTCGCTGAGCGAATTAAAACGGAAGTACTTCTTGTTAAAGATTTTTTATTTTCGTTGTTTGAAGTCAAAATGTTTTATCAGGGGCAGAGATAGCATAAAAGGAACGAATTTGACATAATCCAATAATTTTAGTCAAAATTCTGTATTGTCTTAAAATTTTATTAATATGTGCATATTATTAATTCTAGTTTTAAAGCACGTGTATTTTGAGATACTCAAAAGACATTGGATGATACATTATACAATATTACTATGGCATTAAATACATTATACAATATTAATATGGCATTGAAGGTTTTTATTTAAATGTGTTTACATTTGTATACAAAAACATTATAAGAGTATTAATTGCTTGAGGGGTAAAAAGGTCGTTCAACATTACATGGGCATTTTGATAAACCAACTTTGAACTTTATAGCTTTCCACTTTTAGAATAGTATGATTAATGTAGGATTTTGTCTGCACACCTAACAAGTTGAATGACTGCTACATAATTCCTCATAATTGAATGACCTTTTGAGATATTTACTCATTAAAGTATTCTTATATCTTAGAGAACTTCCTTTATTTTTCAATTATTAATGTAAGATTTTGTCCACACACCTAATAATTTCTACTCAAACTAGGTTTTACATGGTCATTACCAAGCGCCCCCCCACCCCCCACACACAATTAATTAGTCTTGTTGGTCACTCATATCATACGAGTATTTTCGGTCACGAAAGCTCACAAACTATTTTTTCTTTCTTTTTTCGCGCACGCGCATCTCCAAGTTCGGAAGGAAATTAAGCCCCACGCTTAAACCTGTTAACCGGTTCAACTGGAACTGGACCGGTTATAAAACCGGTTGGTTTTCGATTTAAAAACCGGAACTTGCCACCGGTTTACCGGTTCCAAACATGAAAACCGGAACCGGACCGGTCCAAAATATTAGAAAATCCTTTTTTGTTTTGTTTTTTGTGTAGTGTATATATATTATAGTATTTATTAGTATATTGTAGGTATATTTATATATGTTATAAAAGTTTATAAGTAAAGTTTATATATTTACTAACTAACAACATATACATATATATATATATATATTAAGTTATATGCTTAAGTTATACTACATATACCTAAAATATACTAAGAATATACTTATATATATCAATATACTTAGGTTATATAACTTATATATATATATATATATATATATATATATATGTATATATATATATATACAGTATATGTTTAAGTTATATGTATACTATATATAGTTATAAGTTATATATATATATGTTTAAGTTATATGTATACTATATATATTTATATATGTTTAAGTTATATGTATACTATATATATTTATATATGTTTAAGTTATATGTATTATAACTTAAGTTATTTATAACTTAAGTTTTTTCTAAGTTTATAAATTCCTATTTTATAAATTAAGTATATTTATATTATAAAAGGTTATATAACTTATATATATATGTTTAAGTTAAATGTATACTATATATAGTTATAAGTTATATATATATATATAGTATATGTTTAAGTTATATGTATTATAACTTAAGTTTTTTCTAAGTTTATAAATTCCTATTTTATAAATTAAGTATATTTATATTATAAGTATATTCTTAGTATATTTTAGTTACTTTTCAAGTAAATAACTTTCTAGTTTGTAATTTAAGTAGATGTATATTATAAGTATATTCTTAGTATATACAGTATATGTTTAAGTTATATGTATACTATATATACTTCTATATGTTTAAGTTATATGTATTATAACTTAAGTTATTTATTACTTAAGTTTTTTCTAAGTTTATAAATTCCTATTTTATAAATTAAGTATATTTATATTATAAGTATATTCTTAGTATATTTTAGTTACTTTTCAAGTAAATAACTTTCTAGTTTGTAATTTAAGTAGATGTATATTATAAGTATATTCTTAGTATATTTTAGGTATATTCCTAACTTAATATGAGTAAAAATAACTTAATATGAGTAAAAATATGAACACAAGTAAATAGAAGAAAGCTCAATGAGCCATATATTTTATTCATTCATGGAAAACATTTATTTGCAAGTTGTAGTTTTTTTTAACTTGCAAATAATACATGAGTTGCAAAGAAATAGTAGAATAATAAAATCAAAAAGTGTCAATCATTTGGCTAATATCCGCCATATCATATTCGGTCATGGATATATCTTCAAAGTCTTCCATTTGGTCCAATCCACTTGCTATCAAATCTTCAATCCCTTCCTCTTCGCCTTTCACCACTTATGAGTTTTGGTTGCGTCGCTCCGATCTAATCCAATCGCGAATGCACACTAGTACTTGCAAGCTAAATCTGGATAATGAGTGTCTGTGATCTCCAATTTGCTGTCTTCCTTGGCTAAATGCACTCTCCGAAGCCACGGTTGATATTTGAACCGCAAGGATATCTCGAGCCATTCTTGAAAGTATCGGATGACTTGCCTTGTATCTCTTCCACCATGCTAAGACGTCCAAATCATCTAGTTCCTTGATATCCACATTTTGCCGCATCAAATAAAGGTGATATTCATCAAAGTTTGCATTATAAGGAGTTGGATGTGAATGTAAAACTTTTAAATGCGACAAACCCGACAAGCCCCTTTTGCTACTTTGAGAAGTAGTAGGGCGTGGAGCAACGGGTGTAGCATTTTCTTCCAAATTAGAATAATGACTAAAAACTTTTCTAAACTCGGCATCAATCGTGAGCTCGGAGTCAGCTAAAGATGGTTCAACTTCCTCTTCAACTTCTAAAAAGGTATAAATTTGATTAACCAATGCTCTAGTATAAGACATTTTTAAACAAGGATTTAAAAGAGAACCCAATATAAATAAAGTTGGGATGGAAAAAAAATACTTCTTAAATTTTGTTGTCATATTAAAAATAGCCGCTTGATAACCGGATTTATTTTTATACTCTTGTAAAACTCTAGCTATTTTCGTTAAGTAGGCTAAAATTTCGGTTACCGTGGGATAGAATTGTCTAGAAAAAGCAAGAGTTGCATTATAAAATTTTTGTAATAGTTCAACACATTTCTTAACATCTTTCCAATCGGTAATATTTAACCAATCATCACTATTCGTATTAAAATGGTTGTGAACTTGTTGTATGGGAATCCTATAATCATATGCTTGTTGTAACATAATGTAAGTGTAGTTCCACCTAGTGTCAATTTCTACTTGAATTTTCCTAAGTCTAAGGCCATTTTCCACACAAGAATTCTTAAAATCTCTCAGTTTTGTCCTATTAGCATTACAAAAAAGAAACGCAACCTCATTTTTAACGTTTTGAATAGAATCTTCAAAACACTCAAGACCATCTTTAACAATCAAGTTTAAAATGTGATAACTATATCTCACTTGAAAAATATTTTTTAGCGGAGTGTTTATTTTCTTTTTAAAAGACCAATCGCCTTTGTATTATTAGAAGCATTATCTAAAGCAATACAAAGTGTTTTTCTATAAATGTTAAAAAATCTCATAATAGTAGACATTGAATCCGCTAAAAAATTTTCATCGTGACTGTAACGACTAATCTTTCGTTCCTGAAAATAATAATCAAGACAAGGAAAATAGCGACAAAGAATAATATTTGATTTCAAGAATTTGTGCGGGGGTTACAATCTTTATGAAATCTTAAATAAAAAGATGTAATCCTCCGATTCTTCTCCTCACGATACGGTCGTCAATCAAGGACTTTGCTTGTTCTTGAATGGACGGATTACTTGTTGTTGAGATTTCACTACGAATGCGGAGCCGAGCTTTAATCACAAACGTAGGGGTATGGAAACTTGCGGCTCACTACCTGGAGCAAAGACTTCTTATTATGCGGAAGACTTGCGGCTGAGAGCTTCTCTATGTATATCTCTTCTTCCTCCCCTTTTAGCTTTGTGAAGACCCCTATTTATAGTTACAGGGGAGAGCTAGGGTTTGCATATGATTGGTTGAACCTTATCATTTGAACACTTGGCGACATTTGATTGGTTCTTCTATTGCTTTGGCATGTTGCGTCACTTATACACGTGGCATGATTGTATCGGTCCAATACTTGACTTGGTGCGCCACGTCATTTGACACGTGGCATGGACCTTGGGCTAATAGAGTGGGCTCATCATGTGAAGTCCGACAAAATAGACTAGCCCAATTGAATTAGTCTTTCAATTAAATTCATACCAATTGGACTTAAACAATTAATCCAATTATATTGGCCCATAATAATTATCTGGACTGATACATCTCAAATTTAGAATATGATCCGAATTAGTTTGTGGATTTAAGTCCGACTAAATTTCAGTGCCTACAAATGCCCCCTGCTTCAAGGCTTGTTGAGGTGCATGACTTGTCAGGTCTTTTAGAGACGAGACTTGAAGCATTCGTGCGGCAAACTTTTTTTTTTACTCCATGTAGTTGATTTCTTTTTTTTTGCAAAATATTTGAGACTTGACAATAACTCGGTCAAGTTCTTTGATGGCACCGTAATTTGATCGTCGGAGTTTTTAGGTGGTGGCATTCTCTAATTTGCAAGAGGTCCATTCGACTTTCGATCATTTGCCAACTCATTTCGCACTTTGAGGCGTTTCCAGTTGATGAGAAATATCGTATGGTACTCCTTGCCATTTGACAGCTGAGGAAATCAAGTTCTTTATCAGCAAATGTTATCAAGACTTAAGAAGTATCATAATTTTGTTTTGGGTCATAAACTACACAACGAGCAAAATCTGTATTAAGATAAATCCCTGTAGCTTCCTTTCTTTTGTTTTTTTACTTTTGCTAGTTTAGGCGCTCAAGTTATGATTTCTTTTCAAACAGCCCATTTTTCAAGCAGCCAACACGTCTATATTTTCATAACTAGCTCAAGTTATGATTCCTTTTCAAACAACCCCATTTTTTTCAAACAGCCAATACGTCCATATTTTCATGCTTCCCATATTTTCCATACTTTCCATATTTGCATGGTATTTTTGTTATTTTCTTAGGAGAACATATGAAATTTCCATAAGTTCAAACTTTCCATGTATAAACTTAAACTTTCCATAATTCGGTTCCAACTAGTACAAGGATTTCTTTGTGTTTGACATCTATAAATATCCTGCCTTCTCATGGTGGCTGGGAATCAATTTGTAGCATTGTCAAGTTGGTTCGAACCCATCGCTCTATCAGGTAATTTTCCCTTAACATGAATTTTCGTCACTTTCTTCGCAGCTCTACATGTCTGTGGTAGAAAATTCATATCTCGATGTAGGAACGTCGAAATCATGATCCGTTTGATGTTTCGGAAACTAGACTCGTAGAGCTACGTCATATGCGGAAACCATGACCAAATCGCTTATATATTTACCCAGATATTGATCGAGAATCAGACCTTCAGTTCTGGTTCATTAGTTTTGTGCGTCCTGACGAAAAATCTTATATCTTGACTTAGGAACATCGCAATCACGAACGGTTTGCGGCGTCGGAAAGAAGACTCATAGAGCTACGTCATATACGAAAACCACAATCAAATTGCTTCTATATTGGCTTAGGTATATTTCTTTTAATCAGCCACAGAATCTGATTTTGCTTTCTTGGCTTTGGACATGTTCTACGAAACTTACCTGTCCCTTTTTTTTTTATTTCTTTTTTAGGTCTTTGGGCGCATCTGTACGGCTTTAAATTTGAACAAAGATGATGCACTTTCGTGATTGCGATACGCCGCATCCTCATCTAGAGATAGTGAGCGACAAACGAAATCCGAACGCCAAAGTTTTTATGATGAAGTTGTTCTCGCTTTGGGACTTACGAACAATTGCAGGACTTCTCATTCACGGATCTTTTTATGATGAAGTTGTTCCTTCGGCGAAAAAATTGACTCAAATGGACAATCAGGGGAAACCATGGCTCCCCAAGAGCTGTCTATACTTGTTTTCAGCCTTTTACAAACTTGCCGAAGGTGGCCGTCATGAGGTGTCCATCCATGATTGGGTGAAATTTTGGTTTAGAGGACCAAGCAGGTACGCGGAGCCTCCGCAAAAGGCGTCAAAGGGTCGTGCAACGAAGCCAAGATTGAATCACAATCCTTCTGGGCATATTGACATGAATTACTTACCACGAACCGATGAGGAGCATGCCCCCTTCGTCGAGCTTGGAGTGGAAGATTCGCTTAGAGATGAGACAAATTTGTTGGCTTTCCTAACATGTTGGCTCTGCAAGTTTGTTCTCCCCCATAAGAAAATTGACTATGTGCGTGCTAGCATTCTTAAAGTGGCGAGCTTGATGGCTCATGGAGAGAAATTCTCTTTGGCAGTCCCAGTCCTTGCGAGCATATATCGTGGCTTGAGAGAGATCTCTACTTCTCCAGACTTGAAGCAGGGGAATATAATTTTCCCCATACACTATGTATATGGCTGGCTAGGAGAATATTTTAAGACCCATCATCGTGCCAATCACTCACATCGGAGTATTGTTGACACCCAATTTTGTCCCGCCTCTCCTCCAAAATACGTATTTACGCTTCTAATATATTGAAAAAAATTAAAAAAAAATATTTATATTTTACTATGTTTATTAGCCTCTTATCAATACCGGCGTTTCATTATTCTATTGCAGTTACTAGCCATCATTATCATTATTATTATTATTATTATTATTATTATTATTATTATTATTATTATTATTATTATTATTATTATTATTATTATTATTATTATTATAATTCACAATTCTATCATTCCGGCATTTTTGCCAGCTTACGCACACGCATCGCATTTATCTTTGCATAATTAGATAGTAGTGTTTATTTACTGTGGATTTTCGAAATATTATTGCACGGCTATTACAACGCCATTTTTTATCTGAGCACTAATAATTGCATATTTTATATGAGGTAATGTTTTAACACAAGTTATTTAAATAAGTCTTTTATTTAAATGTAGCAGCCCAAATCAATTAACCCACATTTTATCCCAGCCCACTATTTAACCCAATATTCAGCCCACTACCCGAATTCACCCGACCCGACCCGGATTTTCATTTAACAAAGGAAATTCGTTAATTCACTAGGGTTTCCCTCATTTCCCACCAGCGCCGCACCCCCTCTTCTTCTCTTCTACTCCTTCCTCCCTCTGCTCCCCCCACGTTACCCCCACTCCCTCATCGTTCCTTCCACGCCACTGCTACCCCACTCCGTCTTGTCCCCCCACGCTTCTGCCGCCCCCATTTCACCCTGTCCCCTGCTCCTCTCTCTCTTCCGCTCCTGCCCTCTTTCTCTTATTCAACACCAAACCCTATAAATAGGGGGCTGAAAAAAAAAAGAAGGGGAGATTTCCCTGATAAGAAAGACGAGTTCCTGAATCGCCTCAATTTCTCCAAAAATAGTCGTCGTAATCAAATTTTTATATTTTCTTAAGATTCAATCAAAGTACCAGAGTCGTCCCTTTTTATTTTTTGCTTTTACTATCGTTTCGGGTCGGAGAGGAATCGAGGCTGGAATAGCAAAAAAAAACCCCTTGAAAATCAAGTTCTGAAAACAAGTCTTCTTTTGTTTTCTTCGAAATCCCGAGAGATCTCTAAAATACAAGTCTGTTTAGCGCATAAAACTCCTCAAAAATCAGTTTCTTTAGCGGTCGTAATCTTATCTTAATATCAGATCAATAATACTAGTTCCAATTCATATTCGTTTGCTTTGTTGTTGCTGTAAATCCGAGCATCGCAAGTTTGGATTTGATAGTGTTCGAGTGTGAATCGAAGGCCCCTTACCCACTTCGCTGCACTCGAAGCAGGTAATCCTCCATTTCCTTTATTTAAATTTCTTCCGCATTTTGGTTTGCTTGTCTTGTTTCAGTTCATTATCCTGTGATTTAGGCATGTCGGTTTAGTCAGTTTATCTTGGTTTAATAGTCAAGCCTATTTGTATGTTAGTTTTTTTTAGTTTAGATTATTTAGTCCTGTACATTAGCTCAGTTTAGTCCTATTCGATTAAATATGTTTAGGTGTTGTCATAGCCTAATCTATTTTCAGTAAGGCATGATCTAGTTTGTTAGTATAGCTTGTTTTAGTTAAACATACCTTAAGAGTTATTTCAGGTTAGTCTGTCTATGCTAAGCATGTATTATACATTGGTTTGGCTCTATGTTGGTCATGGCTTATATGTTGTCTTGCTAGAATTAATTAGTTAGTGAAATTTAAATGTCGTTTATTTTGAATCTGGTCGCAAAGTATATGTTAGTCCATATTCTACATGTTACCTGCTCAAGCATTGTCTGTTATTGGCTTTGTTGGTCCCTTACTGTGGTAGATGTAATGCTATGGCTTTGACTGTTGTATTGTCTCTTGCTATGGCTATCCATGTTTGAAGAAAAGTGTGAACCATCGAGGGGGTCCCTTTTCCTGTTCAGTCTGATCCAAACTTGGAAGTAGAATAATTTTATGTCCCTCTCTTAGCTAATGGTACTATGGGATCTCAGCTTTTTTTGAAATGATGTAATAAGATTATTTTTTTGCAACATTATCTTGACATAAAGTTTTGTTCACTATTTTGGAAAAGAAAATCATTTAAGTTTTGGAGAGGGTATCTGGAAGCCATCAGTCCCTATCTTAATTCTTTTTTTGTAATTTTTCATCAGTGAATCAAGCTTAATATTTTTCAAATAACTATCTCAACCTAGTGGTTTAATAAACCAATTTTCTTTTTTTTACCCAGGAAAGTGTTTGCCCTTTTTCCTTTTCACTACTTACATTTCTTTGATTCAAATGTGAGTAGACAAAATGTTTTAGCTAAATGTTGTTCCCCTTAGTTTGAGTTCACACTGAATTGTTGGAATACAACCTGTTAATGACTATATTATGCTAGACATTAAATATAGAATAGCCTGTCCTGACTTCCTGGACATCAAACCAAGTCTTCCATTATGAGAACACAGTGTGTATATTTTCAGATGTGATTGGTTTGAGTCTCATTTTGAATAGTGAAGTTTTCTTATGAATCCTGTTAAATGTTGGACTCTTTTAAAAGGGTGTAGTATGCCCCTTTATGATAAGTTAATGAACTGAAATGTTTGGTATGTTTGGATATTTTAAATTGTCTCTGATTGTTTGAACCATAGCTTAGGTTTGTTCTAAAAGATATATCCAGTTTCTACATTCCAGCATGCTTAAAAAGGAGTTTAAATTAGTTTTGTTCGCTCTTATGTCTGAGTGTTTAGTTAAGCAGTTGTTTCAGTTGTAACAGTAAGTTGAGGCTCTCCTCTTTCTTTATCTAGATCCTAGTTTAAGAATTGGAATAGTCAGTTAATTAAAATGATCAATATGGCACTTAAAGTGTTCATTTGATATCACCTGTTTGATGTTGCAGTTTGGGTCCTTGCTAAGGCCAGTTTTATTGTTGCTATTTGTTGCTATCTTGCTGTTGATGGAAAGCCAGACTAAACACATTTAGGCCTGAACCAATTTGCTATGATGTTTTGAGACCTGTATTATTGCATTGTGAAAACAGAATTGCTGCTTCATTTTTTGCCATTAGCCGTAGCATTTCGGCCAAACTGTTTCATTGTCTAGGCATGTGCTACCACCACTTTTGAGAAACTGTTACATTTGGGAGAACAAATACTGCACCTCGACACAGCTGTTGCCTTTCTGCTTAAAAATAAATGCTACACTAGATGTGATAGTCGCTATTATAACTTCGCTGCCTTCTTAAAAGGAATAGACTGCTATACTTTGGTGAAGTATCACTGATTTTGAATAAAATGCTATCAAGGCCCGATAATGTATACGTGCACACCATGTGTAGTTTTATTTATGGGATATATATGCGAATACACGAGATATACTCAAATATACATACAATCTACTGGTCTCTTTTTTATTTATATTATACATGCGTAGTTCTGTTTATCGATTGGATACTAATCCTTTTCCTTTCAAATTTTTTATGCATGACTATCGCAAAACGAGTCCGAGGGACTCGTTTTCTTCCACATTTGGCGTCGGGCTAAAAGCCCAAACGACTCCTCTCTCTGTCCAGCCTTCTCCTGTCCGCAGCAAGCATATACAAAACATTATGGGCTGAGGTCCATATAACAGCGACAGCCCACAGCAATGCACTGAAATTTCTGGGCTGAAGCCCAACAGCAGCTTGGTCCAGCAGTCCTAAATGGGCTCAGCCCATTTAACTTATTTGCCCCTTCTATTTTATTTTTGTGCATTTAATTTGTATTGCATGACTAACTCTTTATTTTGTTTTATTTTCTTAATTTAGATAAACCTTAGTGAAATTATTAGGTTTAGTTTTAATAGTGGGTAGTTAGGAAGACTAAAAATTAACTCCATAAGTTTTATTCTTTGTTTTTATGTTAAAATTATTTATAATGTCTAATATTTATTTTTATTGGGAATAATAGATTTGGAAAAATGGCATGACTAGATATTTCAAATAAAGGGAATCACATTTTGCTATCATAGACATTTCAAAGCATTGTTAATACTCAAATATGAACTCTAGTATATTCATAAATAAATATCCAAGTTTGAATCAATCACGCATTAAGCATAGTCAATAAAAGATAATTAAAAGAGAAAGAAAACTCACTTCCTTTGCTTCCCATTTATAAAAATAGTCTAGATTTTTCTACACAGTCACATTCATATCACACTATTTTATTCAAAGTTCAATTTGCTAAGTCTTCTATTAAAAACTATTACTCATATGCAAACTATCTTTTGCAAGTTTTATTTAAAAAATAGTATTAGTATTTAAAATCATATCAACATATTTTTAAGTGTTATTTAGCATTTCAAATCTTCTTTTGCTAAACGGCCTTTGAAATCTCCTTTCTATGTAAATTATCATATTTTCTATCAGTCTTATTCTAGCTAATATTTCTCATTTAAAGCCCCTAGCAATATCTATAAGTATCATTTTAAATAGCATTATTACATTTTTTTTCTTCTCTTCTTTTAAAAACCTTAGCAATAATTTACAAATTATTTTCTTAATATTATATTTGCGTTTAGTCTATATTAATTAACCTAAGTTTGGTCGGATAACCGTAAGTTAACGGATAACCTTACCTAGAATCATACTGGTTAAGCAGACTATTAATTGAGGTTTAGTTTTAACTTTGCCTTAGTTAACCATCTAGGTGTCCTAATTCACCGTTAAATTAATTAGGTGGCGACTCCTTAAAACAAAACAAATAGGAATCACCAATATGTTGTACTCCTAAATCAATCCGGTTGAAATGGGGTATAACAAGTATACCTTTATGCAAGATTTCTGGCGAGAAGATGGCCAAATACTTCAATTTTTCTGACGCCCGAAAGTTATTTCAACAACATGATGCCCGCCACCTCCATCATTTGGCGTTGCTACAAGGTAGGGAATTATACTTCACCGATACTGGCGATCTCTCAGATTCATGGAACAATACTATCATAAGCCTTCGTTCGAGCTATGTTACACTTAGGCATGATGCGGATCTCATCGTGGAGTCCTATAGCCCTTATAGGTTTAACAGACAATTTGGTTTTTGTCAAGACATCCCTGGAGACCTCATGGAGCGACCATACGATGGCACATTGCTAACACTAGCACAACTTTGGAATTCTTCAATTCGCCTTGGAACCTCTTCAAAAGTCATAATTCCGGTGCGCCCATCAGAAGGTAGTTCGCCTTTAATGACTCGTGAGTACATGGAATGGTGGCTAGCCAATCGGACAAATCCATCAGAAATGAGTCCTCGAATAATTTCACAAAAATCAAAGCAAGATCATACACCTATGTTGTCCAAAAGAGGTCCGACTCGAATGAAAGAAAAATCGCATCCTTCTTCCAAGTCCGAGGTGCAACTTAATGATACTCTGCAAGCTCATGAAACTTTTTCTAAGTCCAAAACCTTGAAGGATGTTGAAATCCCTATGGACAAAGGAGTTAAACGCGTCCGACTAGTCTCCAAGACAAGTGCTACGACTCCTAAGGTGACCAACAATATTTCCAAAAGAAGGGAGCCTTTGAGTTCATTGGACAAGGGCGCCAAAGAAACATCAAGTCTCGCACCACCTTGCAACAAAAAGTCTTGCCCTTCCTCTCTTCCTATCGATGTTGGAAATACCATCGCATCCTCTAGTTCGATGGAGAGTAATACAAGTGGAGATCGACATTGGAATCATTTAGAAAGAAAATCGAAGGAGTCCGACGATCACCATAATGAATTCGCTGATTTGGACGCTATTAGCATTGGATCTGATATCCATATGGATGGGGATCCAAACACAATGATGGGCTTGGAAGAAGTAGCAGAACAAGTAATATTTCTTCTCTTCATATTTTCTGCATTTACACTTTTTTTTTTAAATCTGATTTTTTTTGTTTTGTAGTTGGGTTTCCAGAAACTAGACGCGATGAATGCGGCTGAAGTTTTCGTTGATCAGATTACACATCCGAAGACCTTCAGACCTTCCTCAAAGCCATTGCAACCTAGCGCGTTGAGCTTTGATCCACAAGGGACTATTTTCCGCTTCAAATCAACCTTCGTCTCTGAGATATGGGGTGCATTGTGCGGATGGATTACACAATTTTCTTTAGGTTCCTTAGACAGCTTTATGGTGTTGGAGGCAAGTATTGCTTCGACTCTTGAGGAACTTAGGAAAATCAATATTATCGATGTTTCTGCTCTGGAGGGTCTTGTCGAGAACTTCTACAAGGCGTATGCAGAGTATGACTCTTTGAAATCATCGAAGATGACTAAAGAATTACACCAAGAATCACTTTCAGATGCACAACGACGCCTCGATGATGCTAAACAAGAACATGGAAAGCTAGATAGGTCCATGAAGGAGCTTCAAGCAAATCTTGCGAATGTGGAGAAAGACTTAGCAGCCTTGAACTCTCGGAAGGAGAAGATTATCGCATTCCTTGACAAACACCAAGAGGAGTTGTCCAAAAATCAAGAGAAAATCACCATTACAGAGGGCGAGAATCATACTATTGAAGCTAATCATGTGTTGTCTGATGAAGAAGCAGAGAGACCATCTAAACTTGAAGAGGCGGTTGAGAAGAGTCGTCAACAAATCCTATGCTTCAAGCCTTTTCCGTGACTTAGATTCTTGCTTAGGATTTTTACCTTTTTAATTGCTTATTATGATGTAGTGACATTTCCTTCTTGAAGCAATAAAAGTAGTCGCCTTTATTTCAACATGAATCATTTCGTCTTGTGATTTGGATCAATTTTCTATCCCCCCCCCCCCCCCCCCCCCCCTTTTTTTTTAAGATAACTGAAGAATCTTTTTTTTTTTTCTCGAAATTTAGCTCGAATTTTGCCTTGCTCAACCCTTCAGATTTGTGCTTTGGTAGTAGAAAATTCATAACTCGGAGTACGAGCGTTGGAATCACAAGATTCCAATTTCTATGGAAAGAGGACTCATTGATCTACAATATATATAAAAATCACGGCCAAATTACTTTTATATTTGTACAGATAATTCTCCAAATTTCAACTCCGATGCTGCCTTGTTCTATTTTTCAGCTTTGCGCTTCGGTGGGTGAAAATTCATAACTCGGGGTACGAGTGCCGAAATGACGAGATTCCAATTTCTATGGAAAGAGGACTCATTGATCTAAAATATATATAAAAATCACGGCCAAATTCCATTTATATTTATACAAATAATTCTCCAAATTGCAACTCCGATGCTGCCTTGTTCTATTTTTTCCAGCTTTACGCTTCGGTGGGAGAAAATTCATAACTCTGGGTACGAGTGCCGAAATGACGAGATTCAAATTTTGTTGGAAATACGACTCATTGAACTAAAATATTTATAAAAATGACAGTCAAATGCCTCCTACATCGGTACATATAATTCTCCAAGTTCAACTTAGAATCTATCTTGTTCGACTCTTCAGCTTTGCGCATTTGTGGTGAAACAAATCTCAACTCGTCATAGGAGCGACATTCTAGCTTTGGCGAGCGACTACTTGAAGCATCCATCAGAGTTTTTAGTGGCATAATTCGTTGAATAAGTAATGCCGACTTGATAGAAGCGTTTAAAACAAACTGCAATCATCTTCGGCTTCAATTGCTGTGAATTGTCTTCTTCTTTCTAGTCATGTTTGTCTTCTCGCTGAAAGAGGTCGAGCGTCGATCCCATATCGCCGTGCTATATATGTGTATATATATGTTTTTTTTTCGTTTTTTTTCCAGGTACTCATGCGACTGAACTTAGAATATCGTAGTTCAGAAAAGAAAAGAAAAAAGGATTTTTTATGCGACTGAACTTAGAATGAAACTCTAAGCGCCTACGTACCTCGGTGAAGAGGATCAAGTCATTTCGTAGTTCCGAACAAGAAAGAAGGATTGTTTTTATGCAACTGAACTTAGAATGAAACTCTAAGCGCCTACGTACCTCGGTGAAGAGGATCAAGTCATTTCGTAGTTCCGAAAAAGAAGAGTGTTTTTTTTTGTTTTTTTTTGTCCTAACTTTTTCCTAGGCCGCCCCTTTCGAGGTTTTCAGCCTAGAGGACTTTTTTGTTTGTCCTAAATTTTGCCTAGGCCGCCTCTTTCGAGGTTTTCAACCTAGCGGATTTTTTTTTGGAGCAGTACACAGCTTAAACTCATGCGGGCCAGGAGTATCATCTTGCTTCAAGGATAGTACATCTTCAAGAATTTCCCGTTGATGGGACCAATCCGCAAGCCATCTGCATCTATAAGCTTGTAAGCACCACTTGTATAGGCTTCTTGGACAACATATGGCCCATCCCACTTTGAAGTGAACTTGCTTCCAGATTTATGAGATATGATAATAGGTCTTCTTACCGCCAGGACTTGATCACCAACTTGGAAGGACCTCAGGCGAACCTTTTTATTGAAAGCACGGGAAAGACGAGCTTGATAACATTCAAGGCTTTGCTGAGCTTCCAGCCTTTTCTCATCAAGGGCCTCTAATTCTTCAAGGCGTAGACGAGCATTTTCTTCTTCAGTGAGCCCTTCTTGGATAGCGAGGCGCAATGAAGGTATTTGCCGTTCAAGTGGAAGGGCCGCTTCAGCTCCGTAAACAAGAGAATAAGAAGTTGCTTGAGTTGGTGTGCGATGAGTCGTTCGGTATGCCCAAAGAGCTTCTTCCATTCTATCATGCCAATCTCTTTTAGACTTGGAGACGACCTTCTTTAACAAGTTGCACAAGGTCTTGTTAAATGCTTCAGCTAGTCCATTTGTAGCAGCATAATACATAGACGAGTTTCGTTGCTTGAAGCCAAAAAGCTCGCAAATCTTAGTCATCAATTTGTTGGAGAACGGCTTGCCATTATCTGTTATGATATAACTAGGAATGCCAAAACGATAGATGATGTTTACTCGAATGAAGTTTGCCACATTCTCCTTTTTTACTTCTTTGAGGGCGACAGCCTCAGCCCATTTTGAGAAGTAATCGTTGCAGCTAAGATGTACAAGTGGCCACCAGAAGATTTCGGTAGCTGTCCAACCACGTCTAGACCCCAAGCGTCAAATGGCCAAGATGCAACAGTTGGATGTAACACCTCAGGAGGTTGGTGTATAAAATTTGCATGAAATTGGCATGCTTTACAACTTCGCGCATAGTCCAAACAATCTTTCACCATTGTTGGCCAATAATACCCCATCCTTTTTATATGAAAGTGCAGTTTTGGCCCAGATTGATGTGATCCACAAACTCCAGAGTGGGATTATTGCATAGCTTGAGTCGCTTCTTCTTCCCCCAGACAACACAAGAGAACTCCCTCGAATGATCTACGGTACAAAGTATCTTTGTAGTAAAGGAAGCGAGGGGCACGACGGCGAATTTCGGTCTTTCTTTTTGGATCTTCTGGAAGAATGCTATAACACAAGTAATCGATCATGGTTTGTCGCCAATCGACTTTCTCAGCTTCAGTAACGGCCACAAGAAGCTCGAGTTTGCTTTCTTCATCCTCATCGTCCTCCGGCGGTACTATCCATTTCTGGCAGATAGTGATTTGCGCTTGGTCAGGCAAAGTCAATATTGAAGCCAAAGTAGCCAAAGCATCAGCTTTCTTACTTTTCTTTCTTGGCACGTGTTGGAGAGTTACGTTGCCGAGCCACCCAATTAATTTTTGTGCATAGTGATGATAGGGACGCAATTCTGGCTTTTTGACCTCGTAGGTACCCAACAATTGATTGATTACCAATTCAGAATATCCAAAGACTTGTAATTGTAACTGCTTCATATCAACAGCCATTTCAAGCCCAAGTATGAGTGCCTGATATTCTGCAACATTGTGTTAAAGTGAAGGAATACGGTAAGACCTCCCCCTGAGAAGTGACAAATATCACACCAGCGCCAGCTCCTTCGCAATGTGCAGCACCATCAAAATACATCTTCCAAGGCCGTTGAATCTCAATGACCATCGCATCCTCATCGGGTAGTTCATCAGTTAATTCCCAGTCATCGGGTATCGGATGGTCTGCTAGAAAATCCGCCAATGCTTGCCCTTTCACAGCTTTTTGAGGAACGTACACAATCTCAAATTGTTGAAATTGGAGATACCACCTTGCTAGTCGGTCGCTAAGGACAGGTTTCGACATCACAAATTTGATGGGGTTTGCTTTGGAAATAAGACGAACTACATGGGCTTGAAAGTAGTGTTTCATCTTCTGAATCGAGAAGACTAAGGCCAGACACAACTTTTCAATCGGCGAATACTTCAACTCATTTGGCGTCATCATCCTACTCAAGTAGTAAAGGGAATTTTCTTTCCCTTTGTTATTCTTTTGGGCTAAGAGTGCTCCAACTGAACTTTCTTGTGCCGATATGTATAGTATCAATGGCTTTCCAGGCACAGGAGCCGCTAGAACTGGAGGTTTGGTCAAGTAAGTTTTGATGCTCTCAAAGGCGTTAGCACAAGCTTGGTCCCATTCGAAAGGAGCACCTTTCTTCATGAGACGACTGAACGGTTGACACTTCCCTGCTAGATTTGAGATGAATCTCCTAAGATACGCCAGCTTCCCTTGCAGACTTTTCAACTCATGGATGTTTCTTGGCTCGGACATCTTCACTATTGAATCTACTTTGGCTTGATCAATTTCTATCCCCCGATGTCGAACGACAAAGCCAAGGAATTTTCCAGAGGTAACCCCAAATGCACACTTCAAAGGATTCATTTTGAGTTGGTGCCTTCGTAGTAGGTCAAACACCATTCTCAGGTCTTGCAAGTGATCACTCTTTTTTCTTGATTTTACCACCAGATCCTCAACATAACATTCGACGTTTTTGTGAAGCATGTTGTCGAAGATATTTTGCATAGCTCTTTGGTATGTTGCTCCAGCATTCTTCAAGCCAAAAGGCATTACTTTGTAGCAATAAATACCTTTAGGAGTGCGGAATGCGGTAAGCTCTTCATCCTTAGGTGACATGTGGATCTGGTTATAACAAGATGAGCCGTCCATGAAGGACATCGCCTCGTATCCAGTAGTGGCATCAATTATAAGCTCAGCAATGGAAAGTACAAATTCATCCTTAGGGCATGCATTGTTGAGATCCCTAAAGTCAACACATACTCGAATTTGTCCATTCTTCTTTCTCACAGGGACAATGCTCGAAATCCATGTGGGGAACTTAACTTCGCGAATGAAACCAGCCTCAATAAGCTTGTTAACTTCATTTTCGATCAAGGGAACCAATTCGGGCCTAAAACGTCGCTGTGCTTGTTTGATAGGACGTGTGCCATTCTTGACAGCGAGATGATGGACCGCAACTTTAGGGTCTAAGCCAGGCATCTCTTTGTAACTCCAGGCAAATACATCCTTATACTCTTTAAGTAATTCAACATAAGCACTCTCTTCATCGACTGCAAGTAAAGAATTTACATAAGTGGGCCTTGGATCTTCATCAGTGCCAAGGTTGACTTCTTTCAATGCATCGACTGTCGTTTTTACCCCTTCTTCAAATTCGAGCGGAGCATCCTTAGCGTCTTCATCTTCTTGAGGTTCGCCATCATCGACAGATATATGATAACACCAAGAAAAATCCTCCAATTATTCATCAACCCTTATTGGAGATAAAGTATCCCTTTCATCTTGTACAGTAACGTGATATGAAGAGCCAACACTTTCTTCATCTTCATCCCGCTCCTTGGTGTAGACCACAACATGCGACTTTGCTTTTAGCACTTCTCCACATGAGACCACAAGATCCGTTTGCCGCTTCATCCTAGAAGTGATCAGACTTCGAAAGTCTTTGGAGATATTTTGAGATTTGGGAAAGACTGATGATTTCATACGCTTGTGGTTTCTCTGAATCTTGATTCCATTCTTCATTGGTCCTAACCTTTCAAATACAGAAACTCTCGCGGTCTACTTTCCCAGTCGGTCAAAGACAAACGGCTTTTTGTTAAAAGCAAGAGGTTCCTCTTCCGCAGTGATGTAGTTGTTACTTTCCCTTCTTATGGAGATGCGAACTGGTGGGGGTTGTTTATACCCCAAACCTTCACGTTTTTGCCTCGCTGCAGGTTCCATCGGAAGCTTCCCCAATTTTGATGGTTCGCTAGGATTGTATCCAGCCTTTGCGAGTAGTTTGTAAGCATTTGAATCGAAACCTTCACCTGTACGCTTCGTAGGGAGTTCTTCATTTTGTGGCGAGCTGCTAGCCACAAATCTTCCAAGTAATTTTGTGGATGACATTATTGTGTCAATCTACTTGATAGGAAGGATTAGACCTCCCAACATGTTTCCCTCGTCCCTTTTGGCCTTTGGAACATAACGAAGAACAGAAGTCACTTTCTTACTCGAAGAAGCGCCATTTGTGTTGGGCAACTTACTGACATCGAAGGACCTTTGATCTTCCTTAACTGCCGCCTTCTCCTTACAAGCAACCACCTTTGCATTTTTGTTCATAAACTCAGAATTATCGATTATCGCAACTTCATCAACTTTTGCGGCACATTTCTTTAAGTAGAACTTGGCATCGGCGAAGTGCGCTTCAGCTTCAGTGAAGGGATTATCATCGGCCATAATATTCTTTTCAACTCCATCTTCATGATACTTCAAACACTGGTGGTAGGTAGAAGGGATCACCTTGTTCTCATGTACCCAAGGCCTACCGAGTAAGATGTTATACGAAGTCCTTGCATCGATCACATGCAACCATGCGCTAGATTGCAGCTCGCCGATGGTGAGGTCTACTTTGACAGCTCCTATGGCTCCTTGTCCCCCTTGGTTGAATCCTTGGATCATCAAACGACTTACGGAAAGATCCTCCATTGCGATTCCAAGATCCTTCATTGTGTGAATTGGAAGGATGTTAACTCCAGATCCACCATCGATTAGGACTCTATTCACCTTTTGCTCATGTGCAAACCCAATCATTAATAAAGGGAGATTATGAGGTATGTCTCCGAGTAGAAGGTCATCATCGGTGAATGTGATTTGGCCATGCACGCATCTATGACTTCAGGAGATGACTTTGCAGAGTCTTCTGATGATCGACATGACGAGGTCACGTTTTTCGCTTCCTTCTCATCAACGGTATAACATGAAGCTTTTACATCATCAATGACGAATTTAGTGTGAAACCAACTCGGCAAGTATTCTCCTAATGTTATTGGCCGACGCGGTTCTTGGTAGTAGCGCCCTTCTATTTTCTCTTTCTTTGGGTGCTCAACTGGATTTTTTGTTTCGGGTTTCCTCACCTTCTTTCCCTTAGTCTATCGTTTCACTGAATCCTTTCGCGAACCTATTTTGCGGTGCTTGCGACGAGTTACGAGAGTCCAACCCTCATCATCAAGATGACCAATTTGGTTTTCGTCTTCTTCAGACGGTCCTCCTTCTACTGACACAACATCGCTCGGTGTAAGAAGAGAAAATATTTCATTCACATTAACTGGTTCGAAGTCTCCAAACTTAATCATTCCTGCCAGACATATGTTCGGGATGTCTTTCTCTCCATATCCTTCAACAAAGTTACAGGTCATGACTGGATCGAGCGAGCTAATTGTGACACCAACTTGGTTTGCACTTTCTTTCTCATCTTCAAGTAAAATCTTTCCTTCGCGGGCTAGCTCCATAACTTTATCCTTAAAGACAAAGCATTTCTCGATAAGGTGGCCGATCAACCGGTGGTACTTGCAATAATTCAGTTCATCAGTTCTCCCTGCTTCATTCGGCCGCTTCATCTCAGGTAACTCAAAAATTTTCAGCCCAAGAAGTTCATCAAGATTTCAGAAACGTCTGAATCAAGGAATGGATAATCCTTCTCTTGCATCTCCTTTAAAGTTGGTTTTCTGTTCGCTCTATCCTCCAAAGAAGTTGTCTTTACGCTCTGCTTCTTATTTACTTTAGTGGTGAACTTCACAGGTGCAACATTAACGTTCATGGATTCTTTGTTTTCGGTCTTGGAAAAATATCTCCCCACTTTCTTTACTTCTTGCTTGTCTTTACCTTTGCGGGATTCATAGACCGGCGGCGCTTCACTTCCAACTGACGCCATGCTTAACTCCATGTCATGAGCACGAGTGGCCAATTCTTCAAAAGTCTTAGGCTTTATGCCTTGCAAGATATAAGTGAGACCCCAGTGCATACCTTGAATGCACATCTCTATTCCCGAAGCTTCGCTAAGTCTATCTTTGCAGTTTAGACTTGCATGCCTCCATCGGTTGATGAAGTCAATAACTGGTTCTTCCTTTCGCTGGCGAGTGTTTGTAAGTTCCACCATGCTTACGGTGCGTCTTGTGCTATAGAAGCGGTTGAGAAACTCCTGCTCCATTTGCTCCCAACTATCAATGGAACCAGACTCAAGGTCTGTGTACCAATCAAAAGCATAACCTTTAAGGGAACGAACAAACTGTTTGGCAAGGTAATCACCATATGTTCCAGCGTTGTTGCATGTTTCAATGAAGTGTGCCACATGTTGCTTCGGATTTCCCTTACCATCGAACTGCTGAAATTTTAGGGGTTGATAGCCGGCAGGCATCTTCAAGCTATCAATCCTTGCAGTGTACGGCTTCGCATATGTAAGGGATGATTTTGCGGAAACATCATATTTATCCTTGATGGTCCCCATGATGAACTCCTTTATTTGATTGATTGGAATCATCCCTTCAGAGGAAACTTGAATTTCTGAAGCATGTTCCACTTGTTTTTGCAGGAGATTCAATCCTTTCTTGTGCTTGCGGACGTTTTCCAGGGGCATGACTCGAATCCCCCTCCATCACACTATCAAACCTGTCTGTTAACTTGACAATTCGATTATCTTGATCTTGCACATATTTGGTCAAGTCTCCAATTGCCTTTGTCAAGCTCGCGAGTTGTTCTTCAACAGTTGAAGCATTGGTCATCATCGCATGCATCACCATCATAGATGAAGAAGAATAACACAGATTTTCGCGAACATAGGATGCGGACATGTTATGCGGAGTAGATCCAGTGCTCAAGACATCATCATCAGCTTGCCTGAAGGATTTCTTGGGCTTAGATAAACTAAGTTGGGCAAGAACCCTCTCCACCATTTTGGCGACATTCTCCCCTTCTTCTGTGATGTTTGCGGAAGACGAACCAAAGACGACAACAGATTCAGGCTGTGCTTGCGGAACTCGTTGCCCTAGCAATTTGGCTTGGTTCCTTGTGACAGGTCCGATGCTCCCCTCAGTAACATCTAGGATACTTTCAACAGCAATGGAGAATTTGGATCCGGTAGTTTTTGCGGATGCGGATTTCGAGTTGACCTTCTTGGAAGCCATCTTAGTGTTTTTGAAGTTCGACTATTGGAGAGAAGAGATGAGAGGAAAAGATGGTCCCACTGGGCGTGCCAAATTTGTAACGACTAATCTTTCGTTCCTGAAAATAATAATCAAGACAAGAAAAAAAGCGGCAAAGAATAATATTTGATTTCAAGAATTTGTGCGGGGGTTACAATCTTTATGAAATCTTAAATAAAAAGATGTAATCCTCTGATTCTTCTCCTCACGATACGGTCGTCAATCAAGGACTTTGCTTGTTCTTGAATGGACGGATTACTTGTTGTTGAGATTTCACTACGAATGCGGAGCCGAGCTTTAATCACAAACGTAGGGGTATGGAAACTTGCGGCTCACTACCTGGAGCGAAGACTTCTTATTATACGGAAGACTTGCGGCTGAGAGCTTCTCTATGTATATCTCTTCTTCCTCCCCTTTTAGCTTTGTGAAGACCCCTATTTATAGTTACAGGGGAGAGCTAGGGTTTGTATATGATTGGTTGAACCTTATCATTTGAACACTTGGCGACATTTGATTGGTTCTTCTATTGCCTTGGCATGCTGCGTCACTTATACACGTGGCATGATTGTATCGGTCCTATACTTGACTTAGTGCGCCACGTCATTTGACACGTGGCATGGACCTTGGGCTAATAGAGTGGGCTCATCATGTGAAGTCCGACAAAATAGACTAGCCCAATTGAATTAGTCTTTCAATTAAATTCATACCAATTGGACTTAAACAATTAATCCAATTATATTGGCCCATAATAATTATCTGGACTGATACATCTCAAATTTAGAATATGATCCGAATTAGTTTATGGATTTAAGTCCGACTAAATTTCAGTGCCTACAGTGACGACCTTTCCCTTCATCATATAAAAAAACTATAATTCTTTTTTGCATCACCCAATTATCATCAACCCAATGACATGTAATAGCAAAAAAATCTAACTAGTTAAGACTAAGACCCAAATCGGCGGTAAGAGAAACACTACAATTTAAAGAATTAAATACATGGCGCAAATAAAATCTATATTTTTTATACAAATCTATAACAAGTACTTCTAGGAATACCCTCAAATAACGGATTATAACAACGTTGAATATAAGTAACAAACCCCAAACCCGAAGGAAAGGAAAATGGTAGAGCATCAAAAGCAACCATTTTAGCTATTTCTACACGCTCTGTTTTCTTGTCATAGCAAATTTTTTTACCGATTCGTGGGTCTATCGTCATTTGAGTACCCCCCACATTTGAATCCGTTTGCTCTCCCCAAACATCCTTATGTTTAGCTTTCATATGACCCGTTAGTGTACCCGTTCCACCATCCTTACTAGTTTGTTGCCTAAAAGTAAATTCTTATTTACATAAACTACATGTAGCTATTTGTCTTTCCTTATTCTTAGTCATAAATTTTCAAATTTTAGCGGTTGGCTTACGAGTTCTTGGCGGTTTGTCTTGTGTATGTGATTGTGCAGGACCTGTATCTCCTATGGGATTTTCGAGGGCTTGTGTTTCTTCTTCATCATCATCATCAATTTCATTAAAAGTGTCGGTATAATGTTATTACATTGCCACATGATCTAAAAGTGGATTATTTCCACCAACATTAATACCTAAATTAGGTGTTTCGTTCACAAATGTTTCCACATTAAACCCACCCCTAACAATACCACTACTACCGACACCACGTCTAAATCTCTTCACCATTATTACATAGAATTAATTTAAATCA
This sequence comes from Lycium barbarum, assembly GCF_019175385.1. NCBI lineage: Eukaryota > Viridiplantae > Streptophyta > Magnoliopsida > Solanales > Solanaceae > Lycium > Lycium barbarum. The sequence goes on from NC_083345.1 coordinate 105,977,940, forward strand.
CACTCAAATAAATCACAAGAAAATAAATTGCAACAAATTAAATTGCGTAAATTAAATAGCGGAAAATAAAGATAGAGTTGGAACGAAGGTACCAAATTGCCGGACTAATTTCCAACAAAGTGAACGCGGCTAGAATTGCAAATCCACCAAAGCTTTGGAGCTACTTCGGATTGTTGCAAAATCACCAATTCCACCAACAATTTTTTTTTATAATTGCAAAATTAATAATTGAAACTAGAATAAAACTTTATAATTTTTAATTGAGAGAAATTTAAAGTGGCTAATTAATGCAAAGTAACTATAATTGAGAGAAAGAGAAGAGTGAATTGGTGTGGATTAAAATGGAAATGGAGAGGGGTTTATATAGGGGTGGGGGATGGGTTAAAGTGTTAAAAAAAAAGTTTGGGGGATTGGGGGACCAAAAGGGGAGTTTGGAGCCGTTGCCAACGACCATTTTTGCAAATGGACCGTTGGCCAACGGTCCAGCCCACAATGGCAACGACTACTTTAAAAAAAAAAAATCATTTTTGATCGGTTTAACCGGTCTGGTTCCGGTTTGACCGGTTATCCGGTCCCTAAAATACAAACCAGGACCAGTAAAAATAAACGGTTGACCGGAACCGATAAATCGTTCCACCAGCTCCGGTTCCGGTTTAACCGGTCCGGTTACCGGTAAAACTGGACCGGTTGCCAGGCTTACCCACGCTCTCTGTATGTTGTTTCTCGCATATACTTTGGAGCATAATTTTAGAAAGAACAAAAACTAGGGATTCAAATAATGGATCACGATCAAGACAGACTAGGAATTTAATTATCTATCTATTATGTGTAGAGGCGTTGATTATGTATACCCAACGAACTAGACAATAAAATAAAAGAATAACGAAGCTAGGTTTCGAACCCACGTCTCATGGGACAGAGGGCTTTGCAAGCCAATTAGGCACCACTGAACCATCCACTACCTTTGTTAATTAGTGGGTTCGCTTCTACTATATTCATATATATTCACTGGATTTTTTTGGTACTAATACAAGGTCTACGCAAAAGTTACTGGGTTCGTCCGAATCCCCCTATTGCACTGTATCTCCGCCCCTGATTATGTGCAGGTTAAGCTGACTCAAGATGCATCTTAGTCGACTACGTTTTAAAAAGGGATTAAGTTTTAAAGGGGGAAAATTCAACCCCCCCCCCCCCCCCCCCCCCCCCCCGCTCCTCCACCCCATCTTGTGTTTCAAGTAGGGCTGGGCATAAATATCGAAAACCGAAAAATCGAACCGAACCGAAACTTCAACAAACCGAACTAGTTTGGTTTGGTGTCCATTGTCAAAAAACCAAAACCGAAACCGAAATAGCCGAACCGAAGTTTGATAAAACCGAACCGAAAAACCGAACGCGCACCGAAATTTAATACATTACCCAAAAATATTAAAAAAGTCCAGGCCCATTAATTAAAGCAAAAAAAAACCCAATTGTAATAAGTCCTCTTTTGCATTTGTATCCCTAATTTTCCACTTCAATTGAAAAAAATCAAATATCCTTAACAAAGAAAGGTAACTAGGATGTCTCTTTAGGATTAATGTATGTCCTTTATGTGTTTTCTTAATTATTCTTACGGTATGTATAAAACACCTAGTAATCCTATGTCATGATTATAGTTTTCTGTTCTTGTGTATCCTGTTTGTTTGATTTTGATTTCAATTTATCAGTTTTATGTTTTATTGCTTTTGAGAATATGAATTAGTGTCAATGAAATCGCTTCTAATATTATATTAAAAAAACCGAATTGAAAAAACCGAAACCGAACCGAACCGAACTTTAAAAAACCGAAACCGAAAGAACCGAACCGAACTAGTTTAGTTCGGTGTTTGGTGTCCACCTTAAATAAACCGAACCCGAAATAGCCAAACCGAAGTTTGATAAAACCGAACCGAAAAACCGAACGCCCACCCCTAGTTTCAAGTAGGGTACATTGTCAATGTAAAAGATTCTTTACATGATCAGATTGTCAAAAAGTAATTTGCAAGCACTGCAAAAAAAGGGGTAATTTTCGGAGGTTGAAAGTTGCAATTCGCGGAAGTTTTAGCCTCCGCTAGTTGATAGAGGAGACTAAAACCTCCATAAATTGCAGCTTTCAACCTCCACAAATTACCCATTTTTTTGTAGTGAAGTAATCTTCCATGAAGATATAATTCTTAGTCTTAAAATTAAAACAAGTTATCTATTAGAACAAGTAAATGTGACTTGATAGTGCAAAGAAATATCTGCTTTCACGGTGTATAAAGTCTATAACATAAGAGTAAAATAGCGATTACAACTATATTTGCTTCAAGATCCATATTGTCTATAAAAAGTGCGAAATAGTGGTCTCAATGAATTAAATATTAGCATTATTCTCCTCGGATATCGGAGCAAACTTAGTAGCAGCCATGTTATTGTTTTAAACACACTCCTTACCCCAATTGCAACACAAATCATATAATATGGTAGTAGTAGAACTGAGATTAATGGTGACTTTATTTTGCTTCAAGATTCATATATAGTATATATATAAAAAATGTGGGATGACGGAGTGGTGGTGTTGGGATCTGACTTACTGTATTTGCCCGTTTATGACCTGGTGTAATATTTTTACTTATAGCTTGAAGACACATACACAAAAAATTTATAAGTACGGGTCATTTTACAATTTTTACCTGTAGTTTGGACAGTCAAAGATGTGGGACGGGTGATACAAAGTTAATTCCCAAATCAGCCATGAGGTGATGGAGCATGTTTAATTTAGTTTAAGAGGGAGATTATTGGATGTGTGAAAAAATTCTTACATGAAAAGTAGATAATAATAATAATAAAAAAATAAGATACTCTTAATGATGTGAAAATAGTGGTGGCTTGGCCTTTGAGTTTGGAGCTTTATGTATCAAGTAATACAGTCAAGACCTGTCTATATGATCCACCATAAGATCCTTTAAAATGTTAGAAGTGCTAATATATGTGTATAAGAGCAATCGTTATAAGAGGCAAAAAATATTGGTACACACTAGCTGGGCTCTTATATAAAGAGGTTTAATTTGTCTGTACTTGCAATTATAAACTCCCTCCGTCTTAATTTATATAACACCGTTTGACTTGACATAAAATTTAAAAAGAAAAAAGGACTTTTGAAATTTGTGGTCTAAAATAAACTTTTAGACATTTGTGTAGCTATAAATCATTTCATTAAGGGTAAAAGGAAAATTTTAAAGTTAAGTTATTTTTAATTATAGAAATGTGACATTCTTTGTTGTACTAACTAAAAAGGAAGGTATGCCACATAAAATTGAGAGGGAAAGGAGTATTAACTCATGACAGCCATGTTTTAGACTTCAATCTATTGGGAGGGAAAGGAGTACTACCTTTGACATTGGATAACAAATCCTTATTCAAGTTTCTATATCTTAAGAAGAGAAACGGTATTTCTACCCAAGAATAATGGTATAAAGTAAATATATATTTACAACTATCATTATCGCAATTAAGTCTTCATCATCTCGTTTCCAGCTAGCGAATTCATTCAAGTCTTCAATATTAGCTCAATGCATGTAGCAATGTCTATATAAGCACATATTAGATGTACAATACATACATAGTTACGAATATGGGAATTAAAAACTTTTTGCCTAAAAGTCTCCCTCTCTTTCTGATCCTCACACTTCACTCATTTGTGGATGCCACCTCCACAAATGAAATTTGTGATATAACTTCGTTCCCTAGTTTTTGCAAATATTTTCTTCCTCAAAATAAGTCCACAAACACATATGACTCAGGAAAGTTGTCCATCCACCAATCCTTTTTAGCAAGTACACATTTTCTCAATTCAATCAATAGTTACTTAAACTCCAAAAATGCATCTTATTATGATCAAAGTACCATCTTTGTCCTCCAAGATTGTCAAGTACTCCTTGGCCTAAATAAGGATTTCTTATCCAATGTCAAAGGTACTACTAGTCAAACCGGAAATACCCTTGGAGGTTCACAATTTGATGATGTAACAACTTTACTTAGTGCATCCATAACCAATCAACAAACTTGTTTGGACAGTCTTCAAATCACTCCTTCAGCTTCAAACATAAAAAATGACATTTTCCCTACACTTACTAATGGTAGCATGATGTATAGTGTGTCTCTCGCGCTATTTAAAAACGGTTGGAAGGAGCAAAGTTGGAAGGAGAAAATGATTTTCCAGGGACGAAAACTCTTGCAAATTAGTGGAAGTACTGCGGTCAACGTGACACGAATGGTTGTGGTAAATCAAGATGGATCTGGGAATTACACAACTATAAATGATGCCATTGCAGATGCACCAAATAATACAAAAGCAGGCAACGGTTATTACATGATATATGTGGTTGAAGGTGTTTACCAAGAGTATGTTTCCATTGCTAGCAACAAGAAGTATTTGATGATTGTTGGTGATGGCATTAATAAGACCATTATCACTGGTAATCGCAGCGTAGTTGATGGATGGACAACCTTTAATTCTGCCACGTTCGGTAAGTATTGAATTGTTAATCATTATACTATCTAGTCTCTGGGATCCTTTTTATTGGTTCAAAATGATTGATTTCTTTCAGAAGCTAATAAGGCACTAAATTATTTTTTCAAAGTTACCCTTGCTAATAAATTATCTACACAAATTTCTCAAAAGTCTTTATAATTTCCTATGAGTAAATTTGAGAAGAGATAAAGGTTAATACAGTTAATAACGTTCATAGTTAGTGTTCCAAAATATCTTTTTTATTAGGTGTGCAAAAAGCTAAAAAATCAGATAATTGTTATAAATACTTTTACACCATCAATGCATAGAACTGAAACTAATTTAAAAATAAACGATGCAGCTGTGGTTGCGCAAGGATTTCTGGGAGTGAATATTACCGTTCAGAACACAGCTGGAGCAATAAAACACCAAGCAGTGGCGGTTCGTAATGGTGCTGATCTATCAACATTTTACAATTGTAGTTTTGAAGGGTATCAAGACACTTTATACACACATTCACTGAGACAATTCTACAGGGAATGTGACATATATGGAACTGTCGATTTCATATTTGGAAATGCTGCAGTAGTTTTCCAAAACTGTAACATATATCCTCGACTTCCAATGCAAGGCCAGTTTAATGCAATAACTGCACAGGGAAGGACTGATGTAAACCAGAATACTGGCACATCCATTCATAATTGCACCATAAAAGCTGCGGATGATCTAGCCTCAAGCAACGGCACTACAAAGACATATTTAGGTAATGTTAAAATGAGTTATTATATCGTCTAAAAGCTTAAACTATTAGACAGAAAATATTTATTTACTTAATTATGTCTTTACCCAAGTTCTAGCCTGATTTTTTTACGGGCCAAACAAATTGAAATTCTTTATAATAGTGTGTCCATTGAGACACACAACCTACACACTCTCTGTTACTATGTTAAAGTGTGTTATTAGATCATACTTATAAAATTAGTAAATTATAAGAGAGAGAAAACTTAGTTAATTTTTTTCTTTAACAGGTAGGCCATGGAAGGAGTATTCTAGAACAGTTTATATGCAATCCTTCATGGATAGCTTGATAAATCCTGCTGGTTGGGCAGCTTGGTCCGGCGATTTTGCACTAAGTACATTATATTATGCTGAATATAACAACACAGGCCCTGGATCTAACACGAGCAATAGGGTAACTTGGCCAGGTTATCATGTGATTGATAGCACAAATGCTAGCATCTTTACGGTTTCCAATTTTATAGTAGGGGATTTTTGGCTGCCTGACACAAAAGTCCCTTATACTGGTGATTTACTTTAAGCAAAAATGTTTATGACCCTCTAATAATTTATTTTTCTGTTTATGAACTTTGTATGGTTGCACCATCTGAATCTTTGAACAAGTTGTTATGTTCTTTAGATATCTGACTTGAGCCACGTATGTTTTCATTTCCAATTTTAAGCTTTAATTTTTATTGTGCGCCAAGCTAAAATTTGAAAAAGGAGACAAACCAATGTAAACATGTTTAATTTGTAAGGAAATGTTGTATTGGAGTATACCTGTGTTTATATAAGGGAAAGAGGATGTTCGAGAAGTGGTCTTACACAACTATAAGAGATGATGATCAAATAGAGATAGAGACTCAACAAGCTGAGGGCTAAACCTAGCTATATCAGGATAAGATTAAGAATCCATTTATAATTATTTTAATGATAATAGAAATATAATACAGGAGATATTACATGCGCTTTTAGCATTTATACGTGTGCTGCAGGAGATATTGTTGGAATCTCATTCCCTCACTGAGTTTCGAACTAATTATTTCTTATTTTTTTTAGTTCTCTTTTAAAAAAAATGAAGTAATTCGTTTTCAATAGAATTATATAGACTTAATTATGCTGTATGTTAATTAGGGTAACAATGCTACCAAAATTGATCCACCTTTTTAAATCTTATAAAAAATTACCCAGCCTCCTCTCTCTCTCTCCCGTGCCGCCCCCACCACTGCACATCCGCCGCCGCCGAAGAAATCCTACTCCTCTCTTGCGCTCTCTCTCCCCCACAAACCCTAGATCTAGTTTGCCTCCTCTCTCTCCTCCGCCTCCTACTACCAAAACCCTAGATCTATTCCATCTGAGGTAGCTAGACACTGTTAGCAGCCTCTATTTGTCTTTTCCGCTACTCCGGCAAACAGGAGCAACCTCCGACCACCACTATGTCACTGACAAATAGGCATTGACGGTGAACGAGAATCACTGGTGGCGTTGGGTTTGGTCCAGGTTGTTTGGCGGGAGATAGAGCAGCGGTAGTGGCGTTGTGATTGTTGCACGATGGAGCTCCGATGATGACTTTTGGTGAGAAATCTCGGGTCATGCCGACGGTGGGGAAGTCGCCGAAGGTGAAGAAACAAGTAGGTGCAGGGGTAGTGGGTGTATAAGGGTGTATACACACCTTTTATACACTATTATACATGTTTATACACCCATATACATAATGTAATCAGTCCAGATCTATATTTTATACTTTACTTATACAATACTGTATAATTGTGTATAAATGTGTATAAGTGCGTATTTTTGTATATAATATTGTATAAATATGTTTTTTAGAGTATATACCTACAAATTATACGCTTTCATTCATCTATATACATAATGTACCTGTCTTTTGTATATAAGTGTATAACATTGTATAAAAGTGTTTTTTGGGCTATATTTTTGCAATGTAAGTTTTGAGCTATATATTTGCAATGTAAGTCAGCCAACTGTACATTTATGAAATTTCCCCTTACGCTCTTCCGCTTACTATAAATAGGATCCTCCACAATACAAATAATATTTAAGAAATGATTCTAAGTCTTATATATTACAGTGTAATGAAATTTTTTTTTCATTAATTTAACTAAACCTATTATTATTATAGGTTACTTATCATATATCTATTCTAAGTTATTAATTATTAATATTAAATAAAATTATATAAAATTACGTTTTAAAAGATGATTAATATTTTTTACATTATCAATACATAAAACTTAAATTCTATCAAAATTACGATAGAGATTCTGATTAACAAAGTATTCAAAGTCCTCCTTCATATTTAAATTTTGAATAAAGAAGTAAGTCAAGAGTCATTCAGCTTAAGGCTTCAAGCTCAAATCATTGGTCACATGTCGCAACGTTGAATTTGAATTCTTGCTCGTATATTTGTTGAATACACAATTCGTCACAAACTACTCTGTCTCAAATTATTTGTCATTTTTTTATTTCACGCCCTCTTAAAAAATATTAATTAAGAAGATATTCTACTAGCTTTACCTTATTTATGTCTAATTTATAATCTCTCTCTCTCTCTCTATTAAATGTTTACTCTATTTATTATCATATACTCCATTAATGACAAAATCCTATTAAGGGTAAAATTGAGAAAAATAATTAATTTTGCCTTGAGCTTCTAAAACGACAATAATCTGAGAGAACTATTTTTAGTAAGCACAACAAATAATTTTGAGATAGGGAAAGTACAATATAACACGTGTTACTATTACCAAATTAAGGATGAACCTCATTGTTTTTCCTTTTTGAATTTGTGTGAGAGCGGATGTAGTACGAAAATATTTGTCACTCTAAATCAAGAAATGCATAACATGTGTCTTTACATATTTCTCATCTTATTTACTTATTATTTGTATTTCTACCTGAATTTATCATTTAAATATGATAAATCAACATGGTTTGATGCATGTATTGATCTATTTTTCTTTCCTCATATTGCGAACAACAATGCTTGGTCTTTTAGGAATAATAACGTTGGAATAAATAACTTTTGTCTAGACATACCCGTATTCAAGTATTGCTAGTGCATATACTCGTAATCTCTATTTGGTTCTGTATAAAATAATATAGGCCAAATACAATGACAACTCTTTAAACTTGTGAATAAATTTCATTTTGATAATCGAACTATGACGTGTTCTAATTGAGCACCTGAATTCATAATAAAGTATTGGGATAATTTCGGATACCACCCTTCAGGTTTTGCTCTGTTTCACTCACCTTCCCTTGTGGTTTACGATATTACGGTTACCTCCCTTATTTTGATTTTTTGTAACGATTCTATTAACCTATTTATTAATAATGTTAAAAATTAAAAATTGACAGATGTGCCCTTTTCTAAACTTAAACTCTTCACATTAATTAGTTTTAATGAATCTCTTTTCACAATTTTTTAAGAGTAAAACCTAATTTCCTTCTTTTGGAAATCCAGAATCCTCCTCAATTTTTTCCCGCAAACATAAAGTTCCATCATCCATGTTCTTCTTCCTTTTTAGTCTTCTACACAAAACAAAATTCTAGAGAAATCGAATTGATCAATGACGAAGTCAAAATATTATCCCTGAATGTTTAATTTTAACAACACTAAGACTAATTAAAAGAAGAAATCATATCGATTCCGCAGAAATTATATCTCTAAACAAACCAAAATCTAACACCCTATCCACAGGCATAAAGAAAAAAAAAGAAGAAAAGAAGAATTTATTAGAATTTCCCCAATAGATTTTGCATGAATCTGCACTTAAGTTAATTTTCATAGAGCTAAACCTTGTTAAGTAACATCCTGGGTTTGCAAGATATATGTTTATTCAATATTTTTATCCTTAACAAAGGTAACATCAATGAGTTTGTTGAGGTTTTGAACGTTATAGTTTTGATACAAGTATACTCCAAATGCAGTGCCCATGGCCATGAGTATGCAAGTCTTCCCTATTAAAATTCATACTTCTTTTCTGGCTATGGGATATCGTTGAAGAAATTTGAGAGATAATCTTCATTGGCGTTTCTTCGATTTTTTTTAGAGTATTTGGGACATTAATCTGACTTAAAAAACTTCTTAAAATAACAGTCGATGAGGTTTGACAATATTTTTGAAATAAAATAAATATACAAGATTAATTAAATGAAGGTATATAGAAGGGCACATCTGTCAATTTTTAATTTTTTAACATTATTAATAAATAGGTTAATAGAATCGTTACAAAAAAATCAAAGTAAGGGAGGTAACTGTAATATCGTAAACCACAAGGGAGGTGAGTGAAACGGAGCAAAACCTGAGGGGAGGTCTCCGAAATTATCCCTAAAGTATTTCTATTAGACACTTTCGACTCATATTTTAGAAAATTTTCTGCGTGCTTACAACACCTATTACGTAAATAATTTAATCACATAAAATATGCATCATCCTTTAATCATATACATCAACATCAAATGGAACACGCATATGATTTTACGGCTTATTGAAGCTAATGTGTATAATTAAAGGAGTTGCTATATTTTAAGTGGTTAACTTGTTTACGTAACGGATGTTGGAGAACAAGCGCAAACTTTTAGTTTTCAAATTTTTGAGTTGGAACCCTTAATTTATCATGTGTTCAAGCGTTCAATTGAAATAAGTCATTGTTTGAATGTCTAAGTGAAATTTATTGACAAGTTTAAGGGGTTGTGTTGTATTATGTCATTAATATATAGAGGTATGTTACTAAAGCAATACTGCAAATTCCGCATTAACTTATGTAAGTTTAATAAGTTAAGTAAAAAACACGCTTACTATCACATTTTTGCGAGTTTGACACCTTAACTATTAGTCGTTCTCTTTTCCTACTAAACTATCACTATCTATCTATGTATTAAAACACATGTAGGCCAACTATAAGTTATTTCATTTTTCCACCTGAACTATCACTATCTACTCAACTAAGTGTAGGACAAGGGAACAACTGATGTTGGGGTATATGAAACTTCCAAAAAAATAAATAATTCAAGTGTGTTTCTTGACCGTTATCTCAAGTTTAATACCATATGTTGGATTAGTTATATGCAAATTATTAGTATATTTTTTAGTAATACAAAGTTTTTGTATGGAAAACCAAGTCAGGTGTGCTCAATTACTCTTAAAACAGAAGAGTAAATAATGTCCATAGAATTTTAGCAACCAACTGCATGAGAATGGTAGACCACGTAGGAGGAGCCATGTGTTGTAGAAGATCACCAATCATGGACGAACATGAAGGAGAAGAAGAAGGGTTAATCTTGACCCCAGTTTTAGTAACTTCATCACTATCTCAATCACGTGTTTCCTTCCTCTCTCCCTACACACACACACACAAAATATAGCCACCGTAACCCCATTTATGTCACCGCCATTCATTGCGCCGTTGCCAGAAAATACAGTCTTGTTTCTAAGAGGAAGTGTGGTCACTCCACTTTTCATTGGTTCCACGACTTGGTTGGTTTCATTTGTTCCACGACTTTGATGCTTTATTTTAGACTTTCTTTTTACCATTTGCTTTGCTCTTTTTTGATCCCTCTTCATTAGTTTGAGATTCTATTGTTAAGGTCTAGAAAAATTAGTACATACAAGTTATGATGAATCATATGAGCTCATGTGGAATGGATTGGATAATGAAGTAATTTGGGAAAGAGATGTAACTGGGATTTAAACTTTATGCGTTCGAGTTCGTGATTCTATCAAGCAACGTCTCATTTCATTTTTTTTTTCTAATCTATTTTATGTGCTGATTTAATGAATAATTTAACAGATCTGAGTCAAAGCTACTGGGTTCTAATGCACTAGGTCCACCCCTGAGATGCAATTGTTGTTTGTTTGTTGTTCTATTGATTTAGGAAAGATACTCTGATGTTTTAAACACTTTTTTAAGATGAAATTTCAAAAAATAAAATAAAAAATACTCTGATGATTAAAAAGAAAAAGACTTGGCAAAAAGGAAGTTGGCTAGTTCCCATCATTTAGCTGAGAATTCCAGATTACATTTATTTATACTTGAGGAAAATTTTGTTGCTGCTTTGTGAATCCCTCACCCCTTTTCAAGAAAAAAAGAAAACGAAAAGAGAAGCCTCTTTTCAGGAGATTATTAAAATATAAGTTTCATTGAGCTTTTTTAAATTGCAAATGGAACTTAATGGCCATGTTGTTTTGTATATTTTTGAATGGCAAGAAACTGCAATTTGAGATAAATAGAGTATCAATCGCTCAAAGAAGGTTACTTGTATTCCGTTTTCTAGCATTATCTTTGCTGCCAGTTGGTGTGTGTATATGAAATGAACAAATTCCACCACTTCTTTGGCTATATGCCTTGCATGATAATCTTCTTCCAACCTTTTTTCTTGGCTCTTGTCATCAATTCTGAGAAGTTTACTTTTATTTATGTTTCAGTTGATTACTCTAGGATATCTGTTTCTTGTGTATCATGTAAGTTTTTTTTTTTTCTGTTAGAGACGGATTTTCAGTTTTCCATTCGATGCTTTTAGTTGCTTTGCATCAAACTGAGATTGTTGGTGTCTGGCAATATAATGGTTTTACAAGATCCACTTTTTGATGCTTGCGATCACTAAGCATTTAAATCTTTCATTTCAATTCTGCTCTTTCTCCAAGTTAATTATGAATTAGAAGTGCTTAGAAACCATTCGATAAGATAGTTCTGCTAGTGCTTACCTTTTGCTGTTGTTTCTTTGCTTATATCCGTGACAGCTTAATTTGCACATTTTGTTAAAAGTGTCTTCTTGGATAACTATAGCGCCTCATAGGCGTGAGATGTGTCTTGTGAGAGATGGGGGAGGAGTGGGCTGGGGGTGCTGTCCCTTGGTTATTGCCCTGTCTCCTTAACTTGTTTCTTTGTTTATTTTTGACAGCTCCCTTGCTTCAACTAACATGTATTATTTGAACCAAGTGGCAGGTAAATAGATGTATCAAGGTGATATTGAGCGCATGCAACATAATGTGGAGCAATCACCTCCGTCGTCTGCAGGTGGGGCCCAGGAATCGATCATTACAGTTCGAGAAGAGGAACAAGTTGAACAACCCCAATCAGAAAGGAAAAAGAGGAAGTTGGCCTCAAAGGTGGATAGCATTTCTATTTTACTTTTGCTTTGCTTTCATCTTAACTTACTCTGATAAGTGATAGGCATTTGGTACAAGTAACGCTTGACAAGTTTAATATTTCTCCCATAGGAGGGAAATATAAATAACCTTAGTTGCAAATCCCCTTCACTCCACTTCCCTTGCACAAATGAAAAGAATAAGACTTTTCTGGGTATATCACTGCAAGTATTCTCATTCCACAGTCTATCTTGTGTAAAGCAATATACAGACCCCACATAAGTTATGCAGATATTACAGCAGCCAAAAACTAGCAGATTCCCATGCGTAGAGCGTTTATTCATCCAAATAATCCAAATTAGGAGATTTTAAACAAAGAAGACTTCAAGCTTCGGGTACATTGTGACTGAACAGTTCCAACAGAAATCACATAGCCTGAAATTTGTGGAGCAGATAATACACGTTACTGTTCAGTTAACAGAAAAGTTTTTCTGCTTCTTTTCTAGTAGAATTCATAAATTTAAAGTTTTCATTTGTCAAGTACATTTTCTGGAACATGTGTTATTTGAGAATTTATCTACCTACTGATTATATATGAACTGAGCTTGGCTCTTATGTTTGGCCTTGCAGTTCCCTTTGGTGGATATTTCCAGAAATCTACTATTGGCATACCAGAGTTTTGGGGTGGTGTATGGAGATTTGAGCACTTCACCACTTTATGTCTATAGGAGTATATTTGTGGGGAAGTTGCAGGATTATCAGACTCCAGAAACAATATTTGGTGCATTTTCGTTGATCTTCTGGACAATAACTCTCATTCCTTTGCTCAAATATGTATTTATTGTCCTGAGTGCTGATGATAATGGTGAAGGTATGTTAAAAAGAAGGCTCTGAATCCATTAATACTTGTGGAACCTGATTGTGTTGATCGATTATACTTGAATGTTACTAGGTGGTACATTTGCTCTTTACTCTCTACTCTGTAGACATGCAAAATTCAGTCTACTTTCCAACCAACAAGCAGCTGATGAGGAGCTATCCGCTTACAAATATGGCTTCACTGGGCAGTCCACATCATCATGTTCAGCGTTAAAGAGATTTCTTGAGAAACACAAGAAGTCGCGTACAATTTTACTCGTTATTGTATTGTTGGGGGCTTGCATGATCATTGGTGATGGTATTCTAACGCCTGCAATGTCAGGTTGATAATTCTAACAGTAGTTTCTTTCTTACATGCATCAGCCGGTGTACATTTGTAATGCAAAAGCTGTGAGTTAAAAAAAAAAAAAAGACCTACTAGTTTGGTTTTATGAAATTGGTTCCTTTCTCGGTTGGAGACTGATAGACAACATATTAAATTTTAGCATGACATATTTGCTACCTCGTTAAGCCTATGTTAGTGCAGAAATGCAATCAGAAATCTTGCATTAATTTTGTCAATTTAGTACATTTATTAACAAGGAATCATTTTACTGTGGCAGTTATATCGTCCATGACAGGAATCAAGGCTGCTGCGGAACACCTATCTCACGGTAGATTTATTTAGATTTACCTCTTTGGGTAAATATTTTATCACTTTTAAGTTGCTCGTATGTGACTTCCATCCAAGACATTGATCATTAAATTGCTTTTCATCATAGGTGAAGTGCTGGTGCTTTCTTGCCTGATATTGGTTGGTCTGTTTGCTCTACAGCATGCTGGGACCCATAGGGTTGGCTTTTTGTTTGCACCGATAGTAATCGTTTGGTTGATATCAATTTTTGGGATTGGGCTCTACAACATTATATTTTGGAATCCCAAGGTTGTATATGCTCTTTCTCCCTATTATATCATCAAGTTCTTTAGGGAAACAAGAAAACATGGATGGATTTCTCTTGGAGGTGTCCTCCTTTCTGTTGCAGGTACATCAAAGATATCAGCTCTTTTATCCAAGATAAAAAAGTAGTCTTTGAATGAAGAGCAGTTGTTCATGCAGATACTTACTTGGAGTAAAAAAGGATTAGATAACATGTTCTTTAAAATTTAGAATCTTTTTTTCTAATTCATTATCCATCATTAGGTACTGAAGCGATGTTTGCAGATCTTGGTCACTTCACGTCCTGCTCAATGAGGGTAAGTCAGCCTGTTTGCAGCTTCAGGAAACTGTTGTGCTCTTTCTTTATTTAACCCAGCATGCACGCCTTTCGTGGCAAACCCTGAGCACTAGGACAAAAGTAATTGGGTTGGGAAGCAACAGGCTCATTGGTTTCTGGTTGCATTTTAATAGTGAATATTTAAGTCTGGAACAGTTTGAAAATGTAAAAGATCCATTTTTAGCAAACAAACAAGGTTTATACGGATTAAGATAATGAATTGTTTTAATCATAGAGGGACCTCAGATGAGATCTATGTGGAGAGAATTTGAAACCAGTTGAAGTAACTTTTGTGCCTAAGATTGGAAAATAATTTGACAATATTAATATTGTAAAGAATGGATCTTGGGTCTAACTGCTAGCTCATGAGGGAAAGATCCAAGTCATAAGGAATCTAAACACTCATCCACAACCGATGTGGGAGAATCAACACACCCCGCACGCCTAGAACTGGACATTTGGAATGTGGACAATATAAGATAGGAGCCCAACATCAGGTAAACAATGAATTGGGCTGGGCATGAATTGGGATGGGCTTGACTCTGATACCAAGTAAAGAATAGATCTTGGGTCTAACTCAACCCAAAAAGCTCGCTCATGAGGGAAGGATTGCCCAAGTCCATATAAGGAGTCTAAACACTCATCCCACACCGATGTGGGAGAATCAACAAATAACAAATCCAAAATGCAGCTAAAATGGCATATTTTGTGAAATAGGCCTCCCTAAGCTGATTATCCTTGTGACTGGGCAGATTCTATTGCCTATTGTGGTCATTTCCTTCAGTCATCTTTCAATGTAGTAGTTGATTAGTATTCTAGAACTTGGTCCATGTCAATCTGAAAGTTTTTTCCCTATGCAGATTGCCTTTTCATTTCTTGTATACCCTTGCTTAGTGGTACAGTATATGGGTCAGGCTGCTTTTCTGTCCAAGAATCTTGATGCTATTCCAAACAGCTTTTATAATTCAATACCTGGTTAGTTCTTTATTTCACTTCTGAATGAGAGCGTTATCGAGATTGTTGATGAAGTTATATTCAATTTCCCAACTACTACTCATTGCTTTCATGCAGAAAGTGTATATTGGCCTGTTTTTGCTATTGCTACCCTTGCAAGCATTGTTGGCAGCCAGTCCATCATCACAGCTACATTCTCCATAGTCAAGCAATTGAATGCACTAGGTTGCTTCCCGCGAGTCAAGATTGTCCACACCTCTAAGCATGTTAAAGGGCAAATCTATATACCAGAAATAAATTGGATCCTTATGATTCTTACCCTTTCCGTGGCTGTTGGGTTCCAGGACACACTTTTAATTGGAAATGCATATGGTAAGCCTAACAGTATATTGAAGATCTTTGATGCTCCCTATGACTGTATAATTTTTTGTTAGTTGTTTAAAAAAACATTTAATTCCAATATAAAGTAGAGTTACAGTCTCCATCATGTTTTCTCCCCAACTATTCCAATCATGCTGACAAATCCCAATTTCATTCTGTTTGCAATTTTTTCGCTGGACCTGATTGCTTTACATGATTGTGATCTTCTAATGTGCTGCTTAGCTCTAGTAATGTACTCTTCTTTGCAAACCTCGTGACGGGGATTTATAAGCCACGTGGGAAAAAGGAGTCTCTTTTGAATAGAATGATAAACTAAAACGAGAAAAGGGGAACAAGAAGGGATCTCTAATTGCTTGAGCTGGAGAAAAGAATCTACTTTATTTTCTCAAAAACAGTACAGAGAGTATTCCCTTGTGGTCATTGTGACTTCTTTTATCATGACACTGATTTACAATTCATGTTGTTGTAGATACTACGTAGAAATTAACTATTTATGTCGACAATTGAATCTTTATTTTAATATAGCCTTTTATAATTCTTGGTTGTTTTCTCATCTGAATTCTTTTCCTTTCAGGCCTAGCTTGCATGACAGGTATGTTTATCACGACGTTTCTCATCACACTGGTCATGATCTTTGTCTGGCAAAGAAACATATTTCTTGCCATTTGCTTTCTCCTGTTCTTCTGGTTCATTGAAGGTGTGTACCTGTCTTCCGCGTTCATTAAAATTCCACAGGGAGGATGGGTCTCCCTTGTGCTCGCCTTTGTCTTCCTATTTGTCATGTTTGTCTGGCATTATGGAACCCGCAAGAAGTACAATTTTGATCTGCACAACAAAGTTCCGTTAAAATGGCTCCTTGGCATGGGCCCCAGCCTTGGTATTGTGCGTGTCCCCGGGATAGGCCTCGTATACTCAGAATTGGCAACAGGGGTCCCATCTATCTTCTCTCACTTTCTCACAAATCTCCCTGCATTTCACAGTGTGCTGGTGTTTTTATGCGTCAAATCTGTTCCAGTACCCTATGTCTCACCTGAGGAACGCTTCCTCATTGGTCGCATTTGTCCAAGACCCTATCGCATGTATCGTTGCATTGTTAGGTATGGTTATAAGGACATACAGCGAGATGATGAGGACTTTGAGGACCTTCTCATCCAAAGTATAGCAGAGTTTATCCACATGGAAGCTGTGGAACCACAGTTATCCAGCTCCGAGACTCCATCACTTGATGGAAGGATGGCAGTTATAAGCAAAAAAACGATACAGTCGACTTCAACATTAATTGTCTCAGAGGATTTTGGAATGAGGGATTCCATGCAAAGCAGCAAGTCTCTGACCCTCCAGAGTTTAAGATCTAGTTACGCTGATGAGAACCCACAAATAAGGAGGCGGCGAGTTAGGTTTCAATTGCCAGAAAACCCTGGCATGGATCCAGCTGTTAAGGATGAGCTTCAAGACTTAATTCGAGCAAAGGAGGCAGGGGTTGCATATATAATGGGGCACTCCTATGTGAAAGCTAGGAGATCATCCTCTTTCTTAAAGAAGTTTGTTGTTGATATTGGATATTCATTTCTGCGCAAGAACTGTAGGGGTCCTTCTGTGGTGCTTAACATTCCTCAGATTAGTCTTATTGAAGTTGGCATGATATACCATGTCTAGAGGGAGGATAACCTGGCATTGGAATAGAGCGTGCCTTTTGGTTGTTGCCTGCAGAATGTTTAGGCTTAGTAGATGATTGGTAGTCATAACTTCAAATGCGATATCTGATTGAAAATGTTGGTAGTCTTATGAAATCAAACGTGATATCCAATATCAGAGTAGAGGAGCTGTTTTAGTTTTTCATGTTCTACACCTTCTATAATTGTATGCATATAGAGAATTTTCAGGCTTTTGGTATCTTAGCACGCTGGGAATACATAAACATGCACATGTCCTTTTACTACTTTTTCAGTGCATTGTACTTCGGAGTTGGGAGTACATCAAGTGACAAACCTCAAAGTCCAATTAGGATAAAGGTACTCTTTGAGTTAATGTTTACAGCTAAATAAGCAATGTGATGTTGCTGCCATTGTTTTGTGGTCCTCTTGCTGCAAAATAATTCTTCTCATTGTCCCCAAGAAAAGTAAAGAAAGTAAACACGGGCCAGACGACTTGCATTCATTTAATTCTTTTACTTTAGTATCCACATAACAAAAACATTCAGAGTGAAGTTGTAGACTATTTGTTCTTAACTTCACTTGCAGGCGATGCAGGGTTCAATCTCATCAAGGGTCTTTCCTAGTCTCTTTTTTTATTTTTGTGCTATTCGCGAGCTAACCTGTGTACCAGAAACACTTTATCGATGAAAGAAAGAAAAAATAATAAAGCAACAATAGTAGTTTTGCATTTTCCAAACTAATTCTTTTTCCTAATTCTCTGATATATCTTGCTGATCCTCTCAATGTATCTATACCCATTGGAACCATAAGTATATTCTTTCTGATATTAGGGTCTATTTCAGAATCTCTTTTGACAAATTGTTTTTTTCTTCCTTTTCTTTCCCAAATAAAAAATGACCATTAATCTTGCCTTTCTTCCATAAAGTCTGAAGGCAACCTTTAGCAGTGCTTTTTCAGAAAGAACAAAGCTGGCATTTTTCATTAAAAAAATTCCAGATTTTGGAAACTTTATTCCCCTTAACATGAATACAAGTCATCACAGAATGATTCTGTATGATCTAAATCTGAACTATCAACCAAAGTGAACTAAGATATGTGATGATAAAAATAATCTCAGTATACAATTTGTTATATCCCGTATTTTTATACGTCGAGTTATTCGCAAGAGAATCGACTCAAGTTAAAGACGGGATCATTTTCGGGCACGAAACAGAAAAATCTTTAATTTCCGGTCTCTATTAGAAAATGAATTGTTTATGAATTTTACTTAGTGTATAAATATTAATGAAAAGTTGGGATTAATTTACCATGATTAGATTATTAAGTGGGGGTTAAAATTTAATTTTTTTCACTAAACAAGTCATTAGTGCACAAAGTGGGCCCCACCAAGACATGTGGCTAAATTTAATTGGCTCAAGCCTTTGGGTGGCCACGTGTCCAGCCCATGAGCTGCATCTAAATGGGAAAATAATGACTCACAAGTCCACCCAAACCCTCATTTCATCTTCCACAACAAGCTAGAGAGAGAGAGAGAAGACACAAGCCATGGCTAGCAAAAACATTGGAGCTCGAATTTCTTGATCAAAAAATTCAGATTTTCAAAGTATTCCAACCAGTTAGGAAGGCTATAATAACGTGGATTAGTCATTTGGAGCAACAAAAACAAGTATTAGTTCATTTCACAACTTCTAGCCAAATTAAAAAGCCAACTTGTTAAGGTAAGATTTCGTTTTCTTTTGTTATAAGATTGGAGTTAATGATGTTGTAATGGATCTATTAAGTTGTATTATGTGAAGTTGGAAGTAAGAAAAATTGTTTGATTAAAGTTGGCATTAGAAATGGGCAGATTTGGAGTTGTTTTAATTGGGTTGAGTTTGATTAGTGTTGTCACTATTATGGTATGATATTTGTAGATAATTGTTTATGTTGAAGGGCTGGACATATGGTTATTGACATGTATAGGGGCTGTTGTCAATGGTAAAAATTATACTTGATTCCATGTGTTTGTGATTTTGTGGAATAAAGGTCGAAAATTGTATTTCGATGTTGTATAGTGTTGATGGACTGTTTTGGGTTTCCTATTGAAACAAAATTGAAGTAATTCTTGTACATGGATGGTTGTTGTTATTAATGTTATGGATTATGTGTAAAAGGTGAAAGGAAAGTTTAAATCATGTTAGAACTTGTTGTGAAATTAGAGCAGTTTCCTTGCATTTAATAGTTGATGTTGTTGTTGTTGTGGGCTGTTTTGATAAGGTTTTTGGTGGAAAATCTCATGTGATTATATGGCTATTTGAGGTTGTCATTGTTATGGTTAAATTGTAGTTAGGGGCTGTTCTTGAGGAATTGGAGAACTAAGGATAGTTAAGATTTGTATTGTGACGTTATAATGGACGGGGCTGTTTTAGAACTTGTTGTAATGTTACGATAGTTTTCTTGCATATAGAGGTTGATGTTGTTGCTGTGTTGTTGCTGATGTGAATCATCAAACTTAGAGGAAAGAAGCGTATAAAATATCGTATGCGAAGTGTGTGAGATCTGCTTGGTATATTCTTAGATGTTCGTGAGATTATCGGTCAATGTTATGTGGTAAATAAGGGCTATTTTGGGGCTGTTTTGTAATAAATTTCGTGGCTGTTTTGTGATGAATTTCATGGCTGTTTTGTGATGAATTTTGTGGCTGTTTTGGGGCTGCTTGTTATAAATTTCGTGGCTGTTTTGTGGTGACATTTGGGGGGCTGTTTGTTGTAATTTTCGTGGCTGCTCTTATTGAGTCGAAATGTAGGGATTGTAGTTATGATTATGTACAATATATGTAGTGTATTTGCTGGAGTATGGGCTGTTCATGATGGCTGGTCTAACATTGAAAAAGGGGCTGGATAAACATAAGAAATTAGTGTATTAATCACTTTGTTGTTGTGGTTGTTGTACTCCATGGATGTAAAGAGAAAGAGTGATAACAATGGTGTAGGTAGTGCATATGGGGCTGATTTTGTTATGTCCCCTAAGCCATGTTAAACAAGTTTGGATTGATATATGAAAGAATGATTAGCAATGTTAGCTTGTAGCACTAGTTGGTTTGAATGCGAACGAAACGTCGTTTAAATGTTAGAAAGGGATTGTGAGCGTCAAAATACGTATTAAATTCCGTTGTAGACTAATTGTAGCTCTTGATATCTTGATATAGGATAAGTACCATTGGGCAGCAAGTACAAATATAATACGACTAAACGCAAAAGGTATGTAAAGCGCAACCCTTCTTTCTTTTGGCATGCCTTAGTTTTCAATAGGCTATATCACGAGCCTCGAGGAAATTCCAAATTCGAAATCCGAGCACGTTATGATCCTTATATATATTTCTTAGCATTCTTATGTATGTTGTGATGAAGTATGAACCATTATGTCTTCGAAAGCATTGATTTCCAAACTTTGTACAAAAAATTGTTTTAAAGAATTCCGTAACTACGAAATGCCATATCTTTTGCATAAAGGCTCGGATTGCTCCAATATTTTTATAGGAGTTTGCATGATGTATAATGAGTATGTTTTCCATAGGCAGGCCCGACTCGGGTCAATACCCGTCCGTGGGTCCCGCGACTTTCCTTTATGTAATTCGGACGACTTTTGAAAGAATTTGGTATGATTATCATTTCGAATTTCAAGTATGGTCATTTACTTATATTTGAGTCTATGATAATGATTTTATGCATATGGTTACTCATGACTCTGCTCGTGCGTTTTGTTATATCTTTCGCCGGTTCCCGGGCCGGTTCTGTTGTCGTGCGCACTTTGATATACTCCGGAGTTATGCTGTGTTTATGGTTCACCGAGCTACTCGCAAAAGAGGGTCGGGTTCCACATATATTTGGTGTTATGCTGTGTATGGCGTTATGTTGTGATGCGATATGTGACGGGGATACAGAGATTTGAAACATTCTGGTGTTATGCTGTGTTATGGCGCCATCGACGGGCGGGCGACCATATTCTTCTGTACCTTATGCATGACATATATTTTGAAAGTAAACATTTTGAAATGTTGGATTTATACTTATGTTCTGTACTACTATTTCGTTTATGCCTCAGATTTGTTCCTGTATTCTCTGCTTTGCATACTCAGTACATATTTCGTACTGACCCCCTTTCTTCGGGGGGCTGCGTTTCATGCCCGCAGGTACAGACGCACAGTTTGGTGATTCACCAGTTTAGGACACCTTCTTCTGCTGTTTGGAGTGCTCCTCTTATTTTGGAGCCTACATTTTGGTATATATACTTGTTCGATGCATATGTATATATTTGTTCAGGGGTACGGCGGGGCCCTGTCCCGCCATATGTTTCTGTTGGTCTGTTTAGAGGTCTGTAGACGTATTTGTGGGTGTGTGTGCCTACTTCTGTACGGGTGTGTTTGGTATGATCCCATTCGTTATGGCAGCCTTGTCGGCGTGCATTCGTATATGTGTTTTGGGCCGTTGTGCCATTTGATAGCCTTGTCGGCTTTTGATACATTTGATAGCCTTGTCGGCTTTTGGTACATTTGATAGCCTTGTCGGCTTTTGATACATTTGACAGCCTTGCCGGCTTTTTGATATATGTATATACATATGGTTGTGTTTGAAATATGTCTAAGACAGTTTGATATAATTTGAGGCAGTGTGTGATATTTGTGCCTATATACGTTATCTGTATGTGATTCGATTTGGATAAGTTCGTTAGGGTGCCCAACTCGGGCACTAGTCACGGCCTACGGGGTTGGGTCGTGACAACAATTTGACTCCCTGCAGCTATGTGTCCCTATCAAATCATTGAAAGAATGATATATGTGATGATAAAAATAATCTCAGTATACAATTTGATTCCCTGCAGCTATGTGTCCCTATCAAATCATTGAAAGAATGATATAATATCTGTCCATCTCCAATATTACTCACAGAATGCTTCCATCTGGAATAATGGCACCCTTCAGAATTACAACTATGCCTCCAGTGATAATGTAACCATTTGCTTCATTATTGCACTCTTGGACATTTTCCTTATTCAAAATCTGCATGAAAGATTAATAAAGAATGAATGCAGTTTGATCAATAAAATGAAATAAACAAAGATCTAAACGCAATATTTTTGTGCATTTGAACATCTTATCCTTAGTATCTATACATGTTCAAAGAAGAAATTAAGATGGTCTTTGAGCTTGATAGGAATTTCTCCAAAGTACCTTAACATTTTTGCCAATTCTCACATTCTTATCAATTATTGCTTTCCTTATCTGTGAGCCTTCTCCAATTCCAATAGGAATGTGCATATCCTCCTCCGACCGACCACTCTGCATATTTTCACCAAGTTAAATATCCTTCCTTTAGAAACTTAATGCTCCTTATTACCATGATAGATAAGGACCGAACATAGAAATATGAAGGATCTCTCCAAATTTTTACTTGGAAATGAACTGGATCCATATACAGTCAAACCTCTCAATAATTGCTCCGTTTTGTCCAGATATATTTTGGATGATACATCGAAATGTTGTTACAGAGAACATATAATATAACATAACATGAAAAATGTTCCAAAGAAAACTTGTTTGTTATACTGAAATGTTGTTATAGAGAGGTCTGACTGTAGTCTCATTTCCTCAATATGATCATCCATGAATGCCAAATGAAATTTATTCATGTATCTTACTTGGTAGGTATCAGAACCCATTATTACTGAATCCTCAATTATTGCTCCATCTCCTACTCTTGTCCTCATGCCAACCACTGTACCTCTGATGTTGCATCTCTGCACTCGGAAAACACATAAGTACGGAAGAAAGATGTTTGTAAGACCAAATTCTTGAGAAAAATTATAAATTTTATCTAAATGTCAAGGACAATTGATCACTTTTATACATTGAAAAAGCATCCAGCTCCGATCACAGAATCTGTTATAGCAGCATCAGTTATCTGAGTTGGAGGCAGGTGTCGAGGCAAAGTATATAGGGGAGTGTCTTTGTCATACAAACTGCTATCAAAGGTGAAAATTTTGTTAGGTGATATTTAAGGTATCCACTGCATTTACTCTTGAGACATTGGTCTTCGAAGATACGGACCTATATGCTTTCTTTGTGTTCTTTGTGCTTTCCATATTTGCTTGGTAGTAAGCTTCAATGCTTCTCATGTCCTCCCAGTAGCCGCTGAATTTGTGTGCATATACCTGTTTGTTCCAAAGAACTGTTCAATTGAATATCTTTACACAACAGAAAGGAGATATTTTATGTTCAAAATTTTGAAAAAAATATTAAAGAATGGCAACTTAGAGCAACAAGTTGCTCGGATATATGGAAATACACGACTCTTACATTCATTCCTATGGAAATTGCACCTGGTACAACTTCTCTTCTGAAGTCATTGGCCATCGGGTGATATTCAGTCAGAAGCTTTATCATGGTATATTTGTTAACAACATATATATCCATGCTGGCAAATTTATCATGAGAAAGATCATTGGATTTCTCAGAATTTTGTTCCTGAAATAATGCGTTGGTTTTGTTCATGGAAAAGAAACAAATGAAGCAATTGGAAGTAAGTGGAGAAAGAAAACGAGACATACTCTATTCTCTGGATAGTCTTTGAATGCAATGACTTGATTCTCAGAATTTAGTTGGAAAGTACCTAATTCTGTATCGTCGCTCCTCGTTTTGTTTAACACTGCAACAGTTATATCAGCTTTGTTGTTGCAGTGGACCTCTAAGAGTTCCTGGAAATCCATTTTGTAAAGATGGTAACCAGGAAGGACCAGAAAATCAACAATTGGATACTCTTCTAGTACCCATAAACATCTTCTTATAGCATCAGCGGTTCCCTGAGAATACAAGAAAACAAAAAGAAGCATAAGGGTCCTATTGTTCCGATGGAGAGAACCTGCGAAATCTTTCAAATTCTTATTTTACTATGTTCAACTCTATGCATTCCTTTATCTATAGAATAGTTTGAAGGAATAATTACCTTCTTAGACCGCCCTAAAAAGTAGTAGCTGGCAAATGTATATGTTTTGTATATTAAGTATATATATACATGTTTTGTATATCGGTGTATATATTTTGTATATTTTGGCTAACGCGCATAATTAATTTCAGCCGATGGGCCAAAAATGAAAAATATCCCTACAGTGAAGGGATAGAAATGGATATACTAGAGTTTCTCTTATTCGTATTGGTAGCTACTCAAGGGGCAATGTTTTAGCTAGCATTTATAAATATTTGGAAAACATACACAAAAGTAAAGGCTCGAAACTGTTTTCTTTTCTCTTTCCTTTACCTGAAACCATCCCTTGCCTTCAGGACTCTGATAAGCTGCAATCACATCAACTAATGCTTCGCTCCCGATGCGTGCACTTGAATAAGCTCTTGAAAGGTGGGAATTCAGAGAAGCAGAGTTGAATTGTGTGAGTGCATAAATCTTCTTTATATTACTATTGATGCAGTTGCTGACAACTGCATCAATTAGTCTGTAGTTTCCTGCAATAGGAAGTGCAGCTTCTGATCTTCTCTTTGTCAATGGATAAAGTCTTGAATTGGATCCATCTCCAAACACAATTGCTGCAACATTCTGGCAACAATAGCAAAGATCTTTAAAAAATATAAGAGGAAGAAAATTGACCATCTATATTACAAATTCTTTCCACATTGAAATTTTATTGTTTAAAGAATCACTAGAAAATAGTAACAAAATATATCAGTCCAGGCCCAACTGTCAAGGTATTGTTCGCTCTCGCCCAACTTTCGGGACCTCAAGATTTTGTTCCCATGGCTTTGAACTCAAAAGGCACCTCGACAGTTGAATTTTGAACCTGCCATTTATGCCTCCTAACTTTCCCCTCCCATTCTGATGTGGGATTTTCCTAATGGAAATTTCACAATGAACATTTTAGAGTTCAACCACAAGTGGTCCGTGCGCTAATATGTGGAAGAACAAGGCAGAGTAAAGATCTTTTAAAAACTGATTGGAGAAGAAAGAACATCTACATTATAGATTCTTTCACATTGACATTTTACTCTTTTAAGAACCACTAGAGATGGTAACAAAATATGATGATCTAAGCCCGACTACCAAAGTATTGTCCACTCTGACCCAACTTTTGAGGACTCACGGTTTGTCCCCTTGGATTTCAACTACAAAATGCCTCGACAGTTGAATTATGAACCTGCCCTTGATGGATCCTAACTTCCCCTCCCATCTCAATGCGACATTTGACTAACACAAGCTTCACAGTGAACCCCATTTCTAGTTCAACTGTCAGCAGTGTGCGAGCTGTTACACAAAATTACAAGGCAGAGTGCGTGATAAATATTGTAAACGTGTGGATATTTAAGGAAAATGTTATGTAAACCTGGTCTGCTGGAGGACCTGGAATGTTTGGACATTCAGAGTGCTGTGTATATGATAGATTCAACTTTGATGGAACAGAAGCCGGAATGAGCCTTGATGTAGGCTTGTAACCACAATGAGGGGACTTAATCTTGAGATTCAACCAAGTAGGAAGAGACATGACTGAATATTTTCTATGTCAAAATCTCTATATCCCTACTAATAGGTATACTTTGCTTCATCTTCCCTTTATGTGATGAGACAGGAATTTAAGAAAGGGAAGTTTTAGGAGGGAATATTTAGTGTTGCCTGTGGTATATGAAAACAGGCAATCCATCAGAATACTGTCCCCTTTAATTACTTAGCTTAAAGTGAGCATGTGTTTTATCATAAATCTCTTTTCAATGTTTCTAAGGTTTTTCTTTGTTCCTTTTTGATGGTTTCGATAGTTAACTTTGATTCTAAGCTTCTCTTTACATATAAAATATAGTTTTCAACTTTTTCTCCCTCATATGATAATCATGTTATTTCAATCGGTTCAATATTTTTCATTTTCTCATTTTTTCATTGCGGGGTTGGAAGCAGTGAGTGGGACCTATTGCATTGTTGTCTGACTTGATTATTACTTAGATTTAATTGTATCGTACCGTTAAATTTGCCGTAATATAACGACGAAAAGTCTCATTTTATATAATGATCGATTTGGTGTGGTCGCATCATTACCTTTTTTCCCCCTCATTATGACTTTGCTTATTATTTAATAATCCTATTTTAAATTTTACCCTACCTTTTTTTAATAATAACTATACTCCGTATACTTTTCTTTATAATGTTGTAAGTTTATTCTTTAAATTGTTGATGTGTGACATTAGGTAACGACATGAAATCATACAATCTATCCAAACGTCGTATTCATCAAAATAATATAATACAATATAATACATACGATATAATACGATGCAAGATAATACAATACGATACATTATGAAACTACGTATAACAACCATCCAAACAAGCTAAGTTATGAGTGTCATCCTGCGTCACTTTACAAAGTAAACCTCATGACAGGAAGTAAAGTCTTAAGAGCACTACATTATTTAATAGTAATAAACAATAAATACTATCAATTTGAGACCGGAAGTAAAGTCTTAAAAGCATTACAGTCCTAGACTCAAACTCATTTACAAGTCGTATTATGACAATAAATATTTTTCTTTGTACGCCACTGTTGGAAGAGTGAGGGGTTGGTTAGCATGATGTGATTGGCAATATTTGAAGTTTGAAAGGAATCTTAAGAACATTTTTTGTATTTTGGCAAATGGGAATGAAGTGGATCCGAAGGTAGGCATTATCTCTGCTTTCGTGTGTTCTGTTATTTTGTCCCCTCTATAAATTCTATATCAAGCATGTTTTAAGGAGTTTTAAATCCATTTTATATTAAAAGATGGACTACTAGCTTTTATAATAGTGTTAGTCTTTAGCATAATTAGCTTTACAACTAATAATGAGAAGCTTTTTGTTAGTACGAAAAACTTAATTATCAAAAATTTACCATTTTATATTTACTATGCACAAGATTTTAGAATTTCGAACTTTCAAACGTTCCTAACAATTGGTAATTTTAAGAGAAATAGTTTATTTCTTAAGCACATTAATGAAAAATTGATCCAACAAAATTAAGAGCTCTTAATTTAATGTTCTGAAATTTACTGACGGTAACTCAACTCTTATATGCTTCAAATGGGTAAGCTAACTTAATTCTACAATCTCAATTTAAGGGGGAAAAATGTTCCAGACCAAACATTGATTACAAAAATTAGCACCATTTAAAGAATGAATCATAAGCAAATGGGACAGTATACTAGTATATCCTTTAAAAATTGGAAAAGACAAGAAGCAAGTTTTTTAAAGTGGAACTTTATTATATGCCTAACCTTGATGCCAAACTTGCACAAATTAGTACATTGATAATTAATCATAAACATTAACCACATGGAGAAGTAGAAGAGTGTATCCGTTAAAATTAGGAAAAAGGAAAAAATTAAAGAAACAAAAGATGAAGCATCTGCAACACTCCATTTATTTGCTTTTGTCTACCAATTTTGGAGGAAGAGTGGGTGGAGTGGCCAGGTAGACCTAATAAAATTCTAAGCATGTTCAAAATATTGCCATGGAAACAAGTACAGTGAAACCTCTTTATTTTTTTTTATTTTTTTTTTCCCCTCCCATTTTAGGAGGATTTATAGTGAAACCTCTTTATAGGATGGTCGTTTATCTAATTTTTTTTTTTTTATTGCTATAGCGAAATGCTATTATAGAAAACATATACTACAACATAACATAAAAATCGTTTCCAAAAAGAACTTAGCCGTTATAGTGAAATGTTATTATTGTATGATGTCCATAAAATTCAGTACAAAATAAGATTATTGTTATTACTATTTAAAAGTACAACATTGAACAACTGCAGTTTGGTTCAAGAATATTATTCCTGCAAACAATTTAGAGCAATTGGCAATTCTGGTTCCTCAAGAAAAGCTGCAGCCAAAAAGGATCTTTTTCCTATTGTAATGGCTTCAGATGGTGCTCGAACAAAGATGCCATCTCAATCTGAAACAATTGAAACAACAGTATCACTAAGCAACAATTCCAAGAAAATCAAATGAAATTTGAACATTTCTTTTTACTAGGGTGGTGTCCGGACCAGCTTTCGAGCACCTTACTTAGAGCCCATTTGGATTGGCTTATAAGTTGCTTATAAGTTGTTTTCAGCTTTTTTGAGTGTTTGGCTGACCAGCTTAAAGTCATTTTGTGCTTAAAATAAGCTCAAAAAAATAATTGGGCTCATTTGACTTAGCTTATCTAAAGCAGCTTATAAGTTGAAAACAACTTCAACTTATAAGCCAAAAAAAATAAGTTAGTTAGACTACCCCAACTTATTTTTTTTAGCTTATAAGCTGTTTGCAGCTTATAGGCATAAGCCCATCCAAACAGGCGCTTATTCCACTACCTGCTACCTTCCGCCAGCATAGGTACTAGGTAATTATGCCCGCCAAGGCTTTAGGTAGATTGGAATAAAGGCTTTAGGTAGATTGAGAGAAATAACTTACTCCCTCTATTTCGATTTGTTTGTCTTACTTTTTTCTTTTTAAGTCTGTTTAATAAAGAATGTCACTTTCTATAGTTAGCAATAACACTTTACACCTAAGGGCTAAGATCATACATGGCATGTTTAAGATCACAAGATTCAAAAGGCATTTTAACACATTACACATCTTTAGTTTAAGACTAGAAGATTCAAGAGTCTTCTTTATCTTCTTAAACTCCGTGCTAAGTCAAACTAAGACGAACAAATTGAAACGGAGGGAGCAGTATTTTGTATCTCTTCTAGTATCTGAACCCTAGGATTTGAGGGTTGATCTTCCATGGTTTTTATCCCGCATCATTGATCATTAGGCCTCACCGGTCAGCGCCTATTTGAACATGGGACATTTCAAAGTACATTTCCAAACTACTATATTAAGTTAACAACCTAAAATTAAAATCAACTTGAAAATCTGCCTGACCTAAAAGTTGAAGTTCTGTATGCAACAGAAGATATTAAAAGAGTTCTTAACCAGATGTTTCACTTTTTTCCAGGCTAGTTTCCAGTTAAACTGACATTGGGTTCAGTCTTTCATTACAAGCTTAACTATTGTCACAGATTGGATGATGTATCATCTTCGTCTCAGCCTGTAAAAGTGTCACTAAATTAAGGGAGAACTACCGTTCGTATGCACATATTTAGCTACCCAAAACTTTTGGATATAGACGGTATCAATTGCTAAAGAGAAAAATTAAAGTCCTATCTTCTCAGGTTTCGTGTTTTATTCATCTTGTTACATAAAAGCTACAACTTGCACCAGGAGTCCAGCTATGCCTCTAAGTGACACTTGGGAAAGTTCAAGCAGTTGAAAGAAGTATATAACAGGGCAGGCAATTTGACCAAAATCAGACAAGATTGATAACTTGTTGACAACAATATGTAATGCGACACAGTTACAGACAACTTACGGCTGTCAATGCTGCTTCAGCACCTTTATTCCCAGCCTTCCCACCAGCACGGTTGAATGCCTACAATATTATGAAAATTTCATCATATGATATGCTATCAAACCATAAAGAGACTGTCCTGGACAGCATAAAAAGCAGATAGAGAAAATAATACAGGAAGGGGAGACTTAGAGGCAGGGGCGGACCCACAATGGTGGATATGGGTTCGGTAGAACCCAATAATTTTGGCTCAAACTTTATATTTGTGTTATTAAAATCATTAAATATGACAAGCAATATATCAAGAACACAATAAGCAAACATAATAGTGGTCCAAAATCTATAAACCAAAAATCCTGGCTTTGCCTTTGCATAGAGGGGTTATGATCAGCATTCCAGCAAGCCAAGAATAATGTTTAGATATATATAGATTCAAGAGGCAGTAAATTATAGATCTTATCTTATAGTAACTGGTAAAGTTGCTGCCATGTGACCAGTAGGTCACGGGTTCTAACTATGGAAACAGCCTCTTGCAGAAATGCAGGGTAAGGCTGCGTGCAATAGACCCTTGTGGTCCGTCCCTTTCCCGGACCCCGCGCATAGCAGAGCTTAGTGCACCAGGCTGCCCTTTTTATCTTATAGTGATCCACAGAAATTAATAGTTAACGCTCCCTCCGTCCCAATTTATGTAGCAATCTTTCCTCATTAGTCAGTACCAGAGAGAATGATACCTTTCTACATTTAGTAACCATTTAGCTTTAAACTTCCCAAATTACCATTGATGAGATGATTTATAGCTATTCAAATATTTATGGCTTGTTTTAGACCACAAGTTCCAAAAGTCTTTGTCTCATTCTTAAACTCCGCCCAGTCAAACACCTTCACGTAAATTGGGACAGAGGGAGTTACAGCATCACTTAAGTTTGTTCAACTTATTTTTCTCCAGAACATTTAGGCTACCTGGATAAACAAGCTGCATACTAGATGAAAGACATGCCAACTAGTGTTCAGAAGTCAAATAAGATGTTTCTTGTCTACATTTATGCTTAAGCTGGACAACTTAGAAATTACAATATACTACCGATCGTAAAAGTACCACATAAAGAGGGTAAAATGAAAGATGGTTGCCTAACATGGTTAAGTCATGTACCACGTAGACTTCAGAATATATTGGTCCATAGGTGTGACGATAAAACGATTAAAGGTGAAGCTCTAAGCTTTAGTATTTTAGTTTAAAACTATATATGTTAGTTAGGACACATTTGTAAAAGATCATATCACTTGTAGTTATGTCCAAGATTCAACTTGTCTAATTGAAGTTAGAAAGAAAAGATATAGGTATGACATATTACTGCAAATCGCTGTACCAATTAGTGGCTACTATAAATATAATCCTACTAATATGCTAGTGTAAAACAGAACTGATTGCCAAGCAAATTTACTATAAATATAATCCTAATAATATGCTTGTGTAAAACAGAACTGATTGCCAAGCAAATTTACCTGCTCCAAGGTATCACATGTGAGAACACCAAATATGCAAGGCGTACCTGCAACTCATCACGTTAAGGAGACATTAATTTTCATCAGTAATGCAAAAGTAAACTAAAAAGAAAGCAACTAATAATCATTATAGAATAACTTTTGAATTTGAAGTAGCTTTAGTTATTGGAGGATTTGATAAAGATTTAGAATTTGCTATAGCATTATAGTCCTTACCAAAGGCCAATCTTCTTATTATCAACGAAGTATGGCAAAAGTACAAAAGTATCTCATTTTCTTGTGCAGTGGATTAGAGGAGGAAAAACAGTTAACTGACATGAGTGACCGATTGGCACAAACGAAGGCACCAACACCCCAAGATGAGCTTGGACCATCC
The DNA here is from genome assembly GCF_019175385.1 of Lycium barbarum. NCBI lineage: Eukaryota > Viridiplantae > Streptophyta > Magnoliopsida > Solanales > Solanaceae > Lycium > Lycium barbarum. The sequence goes on from NC_083345.1 coordinate 106,009,719, forward strand.
AATCAGCCAAAAAAAGAATCTTACCATTTACATTTTTGTCTTTAATTTTCATGGAAAAAATGAGACCCCCCTGGTTTTGACACGTGACAACTTGCTTGCACAGTAACTCAAAATAGATACATTGTTTTAGAGGTCAAGTTGGAAGTCGTGTTCAATGTCTCAAACCATGACTCACAAACTTCCTACAGTTATACAATTACTTAAGCAACTCACACCCTGAAACACGAACCATTTTGTGATGTTAAGTTGTTTGACGCCTTTAATAATACAACATTCACAATTTCCAAGAATATAGATTTATTACATAGCTCAAATCAGATTTATCATGTGGTTCTCTTTTCTGAATAAGTAAATTAAATAAGGGAAAAGGGTCAAAAATACCCCTCTACTTTGGAAAAAGAGCTAAAAATATCCTCCGAACTTATTGGGTCAAAAATACCCTTCCCATCCTTAAAGTTTTCAAATATACCCCTGTCTTGACGAAATTATCCCCCAAAATAACCCGAAATCATTTTTTAAACCTGCTCCATCATTTAAACCCGACCCAACTAAATAATAACCCATAAGATCCCCTTAACCTACGTTTAAAAAATGATTTCGAGTTGTTTTGGGGGATAATTTCTATCAAGACAGGGGTATATTTGAAAACTTTAAGGATGAGAGGGGTATTTTTGACACAAAATAAGTTCGGGGGATATTTTTAGCCCTTTTTCCAAAGTAGAGGGGTATTTTTGACCCTTTTCCCATTAAATAATGTGGTTTTTAGCTTGACAATTACATTCATACATGAATTCCGAGATATCTTAATAGGTCACACACTCCAATAGTTAACAACATACCTTTTTATAAGTTAACATACTTTCTCTTACCAGTATTCATGGAATACCAAAATTCCTTTGTTCATACTAAAAGTAAGCAATATATAAAAGAAGAAAAAATGGTACTCACTTGTAGATCCTAATCTTTAAACTAGTGAAAGAAAAATAAGTTGCATGTGCCCCAAGGGCTTAGTTCAAGTGGCAAAGGTTGAGTGACATGTGACATAGGTCACAGGTTCGAGCCTTACACCATCCGAACTAAGCATGGTCGTTAAGTGGAGAAGGGTAGAAGGGAGGGCCAATTATACTGAGTTTAGAAGGCTGTGGTTAGTCTTAAGGGTTGGCCCCGAACAGATTTCCCCGTCATCAAAAAAATTAAAAAATATGTTCATGTCAGTGTTTGACACACATCACAATACAATAAATACCCATGAACTACCAACTCTTACTCGGACACCCAAACAAAACTTACATTGGGAACACAAAAAAGTCTGCTAAATCCCTTAAAAGAAAAGGATAAGGAACTCTATTTTATAATGGAACAATCAATTTGCAAAAAAGAATAGAGTTCCTTATCCTCTTCCAGCCATTCAGGAAAAGGAAATTTTGTCGCAAGTCATGCAAAAGTTTGGGTAAGACTAGGCTATATGCACTAAAATGATTAGAAGACCAAGTTATTCCTAATTGTATACATCTCTAAAAGCGAGCTATGTTACTCGGACATGGGTCTAGGCACCCAAACTGAGTGCAGATATAGAAGTCGAATTTGTCATCACTTAAATCTTAGGATTCGGGATGCGGATATGAGTACGGGTACTGGTGTTAAGACACAACCAATGAAACTAATCTCGCTATGTTACTCGGACATGGGTCTAGGCACCCAAACTGAGTGCAGATATAGAAGTCGAATTTGTCATCACTTAAATCTTAGGATTCGGGATGCGGATATGAGTACGGGTACTGGTGTTAAGACACAACCAATGAAACTAATTGAAGTTATTAAACTAAACTAGTATAATTAAATTTTTTGTGAACACTTAAGATTTTATTCGTAAGTTACCTCGTATAATAGCTAACTGTTCCAATACTTTATGAGAATATATGTATGACATAAACACGACATATATAAGTATATATTTTGACAACTAATTGAAGTTATTAAACTAAAACTAGTATAATTAAATTTTTGGTGAACACTTAAGATTTTATTCATAAGTCCCCTCGTATAATAGCAAACTGTTCCAATTCTTTATGAGAATATATGTATGACATAAGCCCAAAATCAAATCAAATGCCAAACGTGCCCATACTTCTTGGTCATATGTGTAGTCAAAACACCCAAGTTGGGGTGACCCAATTGGTGCAGTCCCACACCCAAATTATATTGGATCGGCACGGGTGCAGTAAGGATTCAAAATTTTAACAAGATAATTAGAAAATAATTACTGAAAGATTGACAATGCCGAAAATAGGTCATTTTACCTGAATTTAAACCTGCTGAAAGTACTCCAGACGTGGTAGCATTAACCACAGCATCATAGTGAGAGGTATCACCTTTAATCTACTGGCCACAAAACACACAGAAAAAGAGAAAATTAAAAGATAATAATCCATACAGCAACAAGAAGCAACCGAATTGACTTCCACATAACTATGGAAAATATTAGGCATGTCAGTACAACAATAACATAACCAGTAATGGAAAATATTAGGCATGTCATACAACAACAACAACAATATACCCAGTGTAATCCCACAAGTGGGGTCTGGGGAGGGTAGTGTGTATGCAGAATTACCCCTACCTTGTGAAGGTTGAGAGGTTGTTTCCGATAGACCCTCGGCTCAAGTAAAGCATACCAAAATCAAGTATGGAAAGGAATATTAGGCATGCCAGTATTCAGATAAAAGGCAGAAACAAGAAAGATAGATTGTTTGGTTTATAGAAATAACCAACGACATAGTAGGTATTTCTCTCGTCTTACCTTTGATGTTCTGATTCTTAGCTTTATATAGCGTTGTTTATATTGAGAACACTAAGTGTATTGACCAGAAAGATTATAAGTAAATAAAAAAGACTAGACAAGAAAATAGCGAGCAAGAAAAATCATATCATTCAAATAGAGCACATTCCAATAGGTTTTTCCCTTCCTCATCCATACTACCCCCAAAATAGCAGAAGAGTATCATTTGATGGATCATGAGTAACATAAACTTCAATAGGGAATTCAAACCTGAATTTCTTTCTTCCATTGATTATTTTTCGTATCTCGCAAAAGTAGTCTTCTAAGCTGGCATTCATGCTTGAGTTTTGTTTATATTCACTATCATTTTTTTTCATTGAATTCGAGAAAGGGGTCGTAACAAAGTTCAATCTTCTAATCATGAAGAATAGACATGGTGACAGCTGATCTCATCAATTTTAAGTTGATACAATCCAAAAGCAAACTGATTGCAATCATCCATTTTTCCATAGTCATATACAAAAAGACCATCAAAAGAAGCAGTTGGAGGAAGCAAGAACAGAACAAAAGCAACATGAAATTCTGAGGAAGCTTACCACAGCACCGATACACAATATTGATTGATATTTTCTTGACTTTCCAAGTTGCTGCGCGACAACACCGATTTCGAAACTACCAGGAACCCACACAACCTGCACACAAATCATTATGAGGAAAAGACAGATGATGCCATGAAATGGAAGAGACTGTTAAACATGCCTAAACTCTGTGTCAAATCTATGATATGAAATATTCTAAAACATAATAACGCCATTATGCCATGGTTCTTTTCTAAAGGAAGTCCATGAAGAAATGATTGTCTAACAGTGACTTGGTCCACATGCTATAATCAATTAATCATGTAATTTTTTGCGACAGTAGAAAGAACAAATGAGGGAGATAATTGCCAAATACGTACATCAATGTCTTCTTCTCTAACTGAGCAATTTTTGAACGTGTCCAAAGCTCCCTGCAAAAGCTTCTTGGTGATCAGATCATTAAAACGAGCCACCACCTTTAGAACCACAAAGATGCAATTCAGTTTCAATAGTACAGAAAAGAACCAACAAAAATTAAAATATGGAAGCTCTAACAAAGTCAACTGCAATATGACCTTAAGTAAAACCAAACACACAGCAGAGCAACAGACCAAATTCATCAAAATAATTTGGGGGCAGGGGGAGGGGGAAGGGACTTTCAATAGCTTAAACATAATTATCTTATTATAAGTCACGCAGAGAGAAAATTCTGGAATGCTTGAGACAATGCCAACATCCCAAATTCCTTTCTAGAAATAGATGGATGCCTAAGTATAGCTATATTGACTATACCTTTACATATGATATAATTGATTTTTGCGGTAAAAATCCTTACATTAATTTAATACTACCTCAGTCAGGGGCGGTGGGAGGAGGGGCCCCTTCAGCGGAAAATTACACTGTTTATACATGGTTAAATTATTTTTTATGTATATATAGTAGACGTTGAACCCCCTTTGGCTTCTTCACGTGTTTACTTTTTCATATTTTGAACCCCCTTTAGTGAAAATCCTTGCTCCGCCACTGGCCTCAGTCCCAATGTGTTTGACAGTGACACAAATTTTAAGGAACATGAAGAAAGATCTTTTACACATAAGCTAAATATGCATAAAAGTACCCTAACTGACAAAGTACTCTTTTGAGAAAAATGTAATGAAATCTAAGTAACAAAATACTTGTTTTACATCCAGTTCTTGCTACTTTCTTGAAATCTTTAATGATCAAAAATTGGATTTCTTAATTGAATAATGAGAATTTACCAATTTCTCTGTTGCTATTCATTTTTTAATGAATAAAGCTCGAAACAAGTCATGAGAATTATTCAATTTTTTTGGGAATAATTTTTCACTTATTTTCAAAATTTAGAGTTTGGTTATAAAATTTCCAAATCGAACTTGGAGTTGGATTCCAAATTTGGAGAAGTTCTCCAAACCTGTTTTCCAACTCCATCTTCACAAAATCCAATAAAGTGCTCTCTTGTCTCCTTTGCAAAAAGTATAACCAAACACTACTCCATCTTCGATTCCAACTTCATGACTTCCAAATGAAGTGAAAAATATCTGGAATCTATAGCCAAACGCCTACTAAATAGTTTCAAATTCTAGAAAAGTACCAATCTTTTAAGAACAGTCAAAAAATAAACAGTGCAAGCAAATTGAGACTGAAGAGATTACTAAAATGTACACAGTAAGCAAGCAACTATGGGGAGAGTAACCAAAGAAAATCAGATTTAACTGTAGAACAACAACATAGCCAGTATATTCCCACAAGTGGAATGTACGCAGACCTTACCCCTATCTTTGTGGGTTAGAGAGGCTGATTCCGATTGACCCTCAGCTCAAGAAAATCGTTTTTCAAAAAATGGTTTGAAAGAAATGCAAGAGTAGAAGATATGATGAACATTTTAAAGTAAACGAAACAACCGTAGTAATAAAATTGAAGCATACTATAATGCTATGCAATAATAGAAAATAAATAAAGGGTAAAAAGAGAACAGACTCACAATAGCAAATCGATGTCCCTGAGCAGATGTAAGAGAACCACTCAACTCTCTAACAGCTGATGTTTGAACTAAATCCCCACGTTCTTGTTCCTTGCACTGGCTCTCAATTGCAAACCCAAAACCTAGTCAATTAAAAAAAAGGAAATTCACAATTTTGTAGCAAAAACACCAACCCAGAAACAGAAATAAGATTAGAAAAAAAAAGGGGGAAGGGGGGGGGGGGGGGGGGGTGTATAAACACCCGATTTAGCACATATTTGTGTATAAACACCTTTCATGCACTTTATAGGTTGATACATTATGTATAATGCTTTTCCCTTTTCCGTGAAGATCGAGGCACAAACTATACCCAAAAGAGGAAGCTTCAAGTATCTTGGGTGCAATAATCCTGAGGCAACTGTCAACGAGTATTGGACTACTCAAGGGTGGGATTTATCATTTAGAAGACTTTTGAATGATTGGGAAGTGGACAGGGTACAAATTTGCTGCATGAATTGGAGGGCTTCAGTGGCACTACATCAGATTCAGACTCTATAAGATGGAAACATAACAAGGATGGGCAATTTTCAGTTAAAAGCGTCTATGAAATTGACAATGCACAACAAAACAAAAACCAACAAATTTTGTTGAAAAATGTTTGGAAAAATATAGCACCAACTAAAGTGAAATGCTTTACATGGCTGGTAGTTTAAAGGGCTTGTTTGACTCATGAAATTTTGAAGAGAAAGGGACAGACCATTGTCTCCAGATGTCCACTATGTGGGGAAACAGATGAGACCAACAGCCATCTCTTTCTGCATTGTAAATTCACTGCACAGTTATGGGCTTTATTTTTTACCCTCACAAACACAAAATGGACCATGCCTGAGCACACTGCAAATCTACTGGGTTGCTGGATTAGAAGAGGAGGAAGCAAGAGCCAGAAGAAATGGTGGAGAATTATCACACACTGTATCTGGTGGACTGTGCGGAGAGAGAGGAATACTAGAAGCTTTGAAGATAGGTCCAATTCCATTCAAATCTACTGGGTTGCTGGATTAGAAGAGGAGGAAGCAAGAGCCAGAAGAAATGGTGGAGAATTATCCCACACTGTATCTGGTGGACTGTGCGGAGAGAGAGGAATACTAGAAGCTTTGAAGATAGGTCCAATTCCATTCACATAGTAAATGGAATTGTATTGTATCTTTTTATTGGTGTAAAGAGAAAGAAATAGAGGAATCAGAGCTTGTAGATTTGTTAGGCTCTCTGTAAGTAGTACCTATCCCCTTTTTGTCTTCTTAAGGTTGCCGGCATATCCTTAATGCTGAGGAATACAACATCACCAGTTTCAAAAAAAAAAAAATACAAGGGGATGGGGAGATTGACGATGATGTCGCATACCGTACTGGAGCAGGGTGGATGAAATGTAGGCTCGCCTCCGCGGTGCTCTGCGATAAGAAGGTGTCGCCTGGGCTGAAAGGTAGGTTCTACAGAGTGGTGGTTCGACCTGCATTATTGTATGGGGCAGAATGTTGGCCAGTTAAGAACGCTCACGTTCAGATGATGAAGGTAACGGAGATGAGGATGCTCAAATGGATGTGTGGGTCACACTAAGAGAGATATAATTAGGAATGAAGTTATACTGGACAATGTCGAAGTGGTCTTCGTGGCGGACAAGCTAAGGGAAGCGAGACTGAGATGGTTCGGGCATGTGAGGAGGAGGAGTGAGGATGCGCCAGTTAGGAGGTGTGAACGATTGGTGGTCGCAGGAGTTAGGAAAGGTAGAGGTAGGCCGAAGAAGAACTGCGGGAGGTGATTAGATAGGACATGGCACAGCTTCAGCTGACTGAGGACATGACCTTAGATAGGCAGATTTGGACATCAAAGATTAGAATTGAAAGTTAGTAGGTAGTTGAGTTTTGTTGCGTTGTGTGACAGAAGTGGGGGCTAGCCTTTCCACCTACTCTTCTCCTTTCTTAGGTATCACGTAGAGTATTATCTTTATGTCTGTATTACTATGTGTTACTCTATTTATTTTCTATCCTGATATTTTGTTGTTCTAGTTTTCTTGCAATCCTGCATTGACTACGTTTCTTCTGAGCAGAGGGTCTTATCGGAAAGAGTCTCTCTACCCCACAAAGGTCAAGATAGTGGTAAGGTCTACGTACATCCTACCCTCCCAGACCCCACTTGTGAAATTACCCTGGGTTGTTGTTGTTGTTTTTGCTTTTCCCTTTTCCCCAAGTATAATGCTGTATAATATTGTATATTGGGCTACTTGGTATAAATACTTTCAAAAGCTGTATCCAAAAGAAACAACAACCCAGAAACAGAAATAAGATAAGAATTTGTACTTACTAAACGAACAAAAAAAACACCAACCCAGAAATAGAAATTAGTACTTACTAAACAAACAAACAAACAAAAAAACAACCCAGAATATAAAAATTGGTACTAAACAAAAAATAAATACAAACTCAGAAACAGAAATAAGATAAAAATTGGTACTAACCTTGAGATTGAGTGAATGAAAGAGAAGCAGTTAATTTAGAAGAAATATTTGTGTTATGGAAAGATAGCGATAAAAGGGGACTTTTGAAATGTTGCAATTGTGAAGGATTGAGAGTTGATTGACGAGGAACAAGACTACTGAATTCTACAAATGCTGCACTTGCCATTTTTTCCTCACTTGTTGGAACTGTGATGTTATGTTTACAAAGTTCACTATGTTTTTGCTTTCACAATTGCTTGGACATACACTCACACATCTTATATAAAAATCCGTGTTCCAATTTGATTGTCTGGTTTTGATTTGACACGAATTAAAAATTCGTTTGGTTGGTTGGATAATAAAGAAGAAAAAATATCAAAATAGTATATTATCATTGGATTTAGACCTAAAATTATACATGCTCTTTTACGTGGAGCATTATTAATCTATTATGTTTGCATAAGTGGTGTACTTTTTAGGGTTGTTCAAAACCGAACCGTAACCAATAACACAATCGCATAATTGGCTTATTGGCTTTTTAGTATTGGGTTACCGGATTAACGGTTGGTGAACGGATTAAAATCTTACAGTTAATGGTTTATCGGTGCGGGGGTGGATTACTCAATTTTCTTATCGGGCTAACCGTTAACCCGTTAAAAATTATTATATTTATTTTTTAGTCTTAGATATATAAAATATCTACCGTAAACCCTAATGCTAAAGCCCCATTCACTATTTTATTCACTTGCTTAGGAAATAACTGCCACTAGATAAACATTATTCGGTCTCCTGCAATATACTTGAAGTTAATTTCAGCTTAAAAAAAGAGTGCTAAATTGTTCTAATTGAACGTTGTCATTTAAGACGGTGATTCTTTTGTTTGTCCTCCTTATACAGGAAGAACCATGATTGCTAAGGCTAGGGGCACTAGAGCTCGTATAAATTTCATCAATATTTTAATTTCCAGTATTTTTCAAATTTGCATCAATATTTCATTGGCTTTTAGATTTAGCCGATACACCGTCCGTTAACTGCCCGATAATTACTAATCTGATACCGTACCAACCGATATCTTATCGGTTGGCTAACGGATTAGTACATTTAAAAGCCGATAACCGATAAGCCGAACCGTTAAACATAATTAACCGCCCGATCCGCCCGATAAGCAGCCCTAGTACTTTTAGTCAAACTCTCAAATATTTTGTTAAAAATTTAAGGATTAGGGCAAAAATGCCCCGAACTATTAGAAAAAGTCTAAAAATACCCTTCATTCATCTATTTTGCTAAAAATACCTCTCAATTCAACTTTTTGACTCATTTATGCCATTTGACTAACGGTCAACACTAAAAAATTTAAAATATTATTTAAATTACACATGGCATTCTAAATAATTGATTTTTTTTTAAATCTGAAAAATGTTATTTTTTAGAATCAGAAAACTAATTTTTTGGAAAAAAAATGGTAAACTGGATTTTTTAAATTAAAATATTTGGATTTTTTTTTTTATATATAAATCAGTAAATTGATTTTTTCTGTCCTAAAAATTTTAGATTTTCATGATTTTATTTTTAGGACACTTAAAATAAAAAAAATAAAAAAAAGGAAAAAGTGGATTTTATTTTAAAATCTGAAAAACTGAATTTTTATAAAAATCTGGAAAAATTGATTTTTTTACAAAAGTGTGGAAAAACCGTTTTAAAAAAAAAAAGCAGAAAACTTTTTTTTTAATCTAGAAGAAAATTATGGAGTATTAGTTTTACACATTTTACTTAAAAAATTCAGTTTTTCATATTTAAAAAATTCAAATTTTAATTAAAAAATTCAATTTTCCATATTTAAAAAAATGGGTTTTCTACCCTTCAAAAAAAAAATCCAAATTTAAAAAAGTCCACCTTTGTTAATAAAAATCCAACCCTAATTTTTATTTTTATTTTAAAAGGGGGCTTACCACATTTTTTTAAAAAAGAATAGTTGTTCTAGATTTTATAAAAATTCATTTTTTTCAGATTTAGAAAATCGGACTAGTAATAAAATGCCATGTGTAATTTAAATATATTATTTTTAATTTAGTGTTGACTGTGAAAGAGCATAAATGAGTCAAAGAGTTGAACTGAGGTGTGTTTTTAGCAAAACAGATGGATAAAGGATATTTTGAGGCTTTTTCTAATAGTTCAAGGGTATTTTTGCCCTTTTCCGTTAAAATTTTAATAAAATATTTGGGAGTTGACTAAAAGTGCACTATTATGCAAATATAATGGACTATTAATACTTCATGTAAAAGAACATGTATGGTTTTAGGTCCAAACCCAAAGATAATGTACTATTTTGGTCATTTTCTCTAATAAAGAAAATAATCTCAAGATAATATGCAGAATTATTTTATCTTGCGTTTGATAGTGGGTATTAATTAGTCTCGGGATTATTTTATCCCACCATTTGTACTAAAGTGGTGAAATTACTATTCCATATTTTTATGGGATATCTCAATCCTTGAAATATCCTTATTTATTCCATTCCACATACCAAACGACCCTTAAGAAAATAAAGAATGTTTTTGAATATTATGATCTTAAACTAAACATATGTAGAATGTACCAAAAAGTCATTTAATATCAGGGTCTTAAACATGTCACGTGGAAAGTTAAAATTAAGGATTTACCAAGTTTTTTTCCAAACTAACTTTTTACTTAACAGTAACACCCATCTTTAAAACACTGGCTCTTTGTAATTACCCTCCATAACACCTATCTTCTTTATTGATATATACTATCATTAATCATATTTATAGAAATAAAATATCTAAGATTACCAATAATATGTCTAGAGATTTTGATCAAATATTTTCATAATTTAATACACTATTTAAGACAAAAGATATTATATGAATATATATTCTCATCCTTGAGATTTATAATCTAAATAATTTTGTCATTATTTTAACATTATAAAAATTAGGTTTTATGATATATATATATATATATATATATATATATATATATATATATATATATATATATATATATATATATATATATATATATATATATATTTATTTATTTATTTTTTACCTAGAACAGCTAAATATTATATAGATGCCAAATTTTGCTATAGATTTATAACCATGAGTCATTATAGCAGTCAAATGTTGTAGGGAGGTTTGACTATACCATAAAAAGGAAGAAAAAGGAAAAGGAGGGGCAAGTTTAAATATGTATGTATATGTATATGTATGTATACTACATATATGTATGTATACTATATATATATATATACATACCCTGAGCCTTGGTAGGGCCAGGTATGTGTAACACTGAGCCTTGATTGGCCAGGTATGTATGATAACCGAGCCTAATCATGGTCGGGTACGTGAAACACCAAACCTTCGTGGTCGGGTATGCTATGTAAATGATATGTATATGATATGGATATGTATATGATAAGAATATGTATATCAATACGATTATGGATACGAGATGTAAATGAGTACGGATATGAATACGGATACGGATATGGATGTATGTACACAATCACGCATTAGAAATGAAAAGTCCCTATGAAAGGCAAGTAAGTGCTTATGACGATGATACTACTCTCTTCCATATTATGCTATCTCTTATGTTGATTATTATGCTTCTATAATGATATTGATCATGCTTTACATACTCAGTACATTCTTCGTACTGACGTCCTTTTGTTGGTGGACGCTGCGTCATGCTCGTAGGTGGCCAGGAAGACAGGCTTGATCCATAGCTATATTTCTCAGGGACTGCATAGCGGAGCTCCATTTCATTCGGAGCTATAGCTTTTGGTATTGATTCTTTTGTGTACATATTTATGGGCATAGCGGGGTCCTGTCCCGCCTATATGATATGACATACTCTCCTTAGAGGCTCGTAGACATGTGTATATGGTTAGGTGTGTTTGGCCTTGTCGGCCTATATGTTGGATATCATTTTGTTAGCCTCGTCGGCTCATGTACATTGATATGGGCATAGTTGTTAATGATGATATAAATGTATTGATTGTCCAATGGGATAGAATGTATGACTTAATATGTGGCTCACCTAGATGTAAAGGTAAATGAATGATAAGGGGTGCCCGGGTGGGATAGCACTGGGTGCCCGTTGCGGCCCTCCGGTTGGGTCGTGACACTCTTAAAAAGTAATTCACTCAATCAATTAACTCTATATGTTTTCCTATCTTCATAAGGGTTTTTTTTCCTCTGTTAAGCTTTGTTGTTCATTGTTCTTATCGCCCTGTTTCTGTACTACTATGGCCACAAGCTATAATGGCAGTCAACCTTGGCCTCAAGATTTAGTAACAGAGATTCTACTGAGGTTGCCTTTGAAGTCCATGTTGCGATTCAAATGCGTAAGCAAGAAATGGTACAAAACTATCAAGATCCCTAGCTTCGTCAGCGAGCGGTACAATTGGAGAAGTAAGAACAAGATCCTCGAATACCTGGTTTGTGAAGATGCTGGATGCCCCGCAGGTGATGATTTTCTCTTAATCCCAATTTCAATCTCAATCCTATCACTTTAACTTCGTTTTTAGATGCAGTTGTAAATGAAAATTCTGATTATCTCCAAAGGTTCAAAGGTATGACATACCTTTTAGGTTTTGTAAATAGCTTAGTTTTAATTGAGAGAGTAATTGATGGTAACACAGGCAACATCTCCTTGGCATTATGGAACCTTTTCTTGCACCTAGCTTTGAACTTCAACCATCTTTTAGAGTACTCGATTATAATTTTGGGATTATATATGACCCATAACTGATGACTATAAGGCGGTTTGTTTCCGATCCTTCTGGGAGGACATCATAAGTCATATAATCCCTCGATCATATGCATATGTATATTCTATTTGTGGGATTCATGAAGAATCCTTCTACCTTGAAATTGCGAAACCCTCGTATAGAAATACAGTATAGAATTCCTTGAAACTATTTATCTGAATGGATTTAGCATTGGCTGCTAAAGGAAGAACAACAAAAATGTAGTATTCTTTCGTTTGTCTTTGGCAATGAGGTGTTTGCAGAGATTGAATGGTCGGATGCTACAAGCCCGTTTAATTTTTGGAGTCTAAATATGATATTGCTTGATCACTCTATTGTCCTCTTGATCATAGTTGTTGCATATGTTTATCTTATGGGTAGGACCCGATCAGGGATTTCGAACAATCTTCTTACCATGTCATGCTTTTTATATGTTAAGTCTTGAAATCCTAATAATGTCATTCTTGTAACTAAATATTCTCGCTTGGTCTCCTTTGATATTAGGATGCAAGAGACGACGTATCTTGAATTTCGTTATTCGAGAGTGAGGAGAAATGATGTCAAAGATGGTTGTTCAATTCATTGTTACAAGTAAAGCTTAGTAACAGTTAAAAGAAGTGATGGAGAGCTGGACCATTATAGTTTACCTGCCATGTTTGATTCCTCTTTTATGCTTTACAGAAGAGTAGATATATAATATGTTGCACACTCAGCATGCGTATGTAACAGTTGGTTTAACTAGTAATTCTACCTTCTGGTTTGGAAATGGACTTCACTTCTTTGAATATTTAATTATCTTTTTCTTGTAGCATTTTTAATTCGGACCTTTAAAATTTGAATTTATTTTATCTATTTTTGGTACAATTTGAAATGTGTCATGACCATCATTCATTGCACCCTCTAAAGGAGCATATAATGTTATACTATGCTTTTATGGAGAGAAATACATGGCATTTCTTGTAGTATCCTCATATGTCATGAGAAGAAATTTTCTCTCTTCCATTGAGTTAAAAAATATAAATGATTGATTGTCCCTTTACTTTTATCTTGTAGTATCCTCCTCTTGCTTTCTTTAGAGTTTATATTAAATATATGTTCACCGAAAAAGCATAACTTGCTATTATGTCAAAGAAACTTGAGACTATTACCCTAATTTAAATATATTAGTCATAGTTAACATAAGCTGTTACGGTTCACTTTTACGCGGGTGCATAAAGTTACTTCGAGGTTCTTGACTCTCTTTGGGTTTTTGTATTTTTTAGAGTCGACAGCTAATTTATAAGGGAAATGAGGAAAATCAGGGTTTATCAAACAAGAAAAAAATCCTTTTAAACCAGAGTTTGAGGTAAGGGTTATGGTGATCCCCTAGGGAAGGTTTTAAGCACCAGTATTAAGGATCTGTAGAATACGGTTGACCTACGAACTTCAATATGTAATTATTGTAATTATTTGCTAAAAATATTTTATTTCCTTGTATAAATTATCATGACATATCATAACTCATTTTTTGGCAAAATTTCATTTACTGGAAGACAAAAGGAGTCGGATTTTAAAATGTGTATAAAGTATTAAAGTCATTCCATTTCCGAACCAAGACACACTTAAGATTCCTCTTAAAGTAGAGTCCAACTTAATTTGGTTCAAATGCTTTTGGTTTTAATTCTTTATAATTCTATAGAAAAAAATTTAAGTGTATTTCTTTTATAAATATGCCATTGGTTTACACAAGTATGAAAAGGTGTTGCATTTTATGTTTATCTATTGTCCAATTTTTGGTCAATCAAATCCTACTTTTAAACCTTACCCTAAAATAAAGTTTAAGTGCATTTTCTCTTGTTTCAATGTCTTAAGGTTTGGGCTCGGGTCCAAAAGATTTTAAAAGACCTTAAGTTTTGAAGTTTTAGGAAATCAGTTTTTGCAACACTTTGCATTTTTTTCTAGAAAATCAGTCTTTTATTCATTATCCAAAACAATCCAAGTGTAGGGAAATCAGAATTTTCGATTTTGGTTAAAAAGTAAAGCTCAAGACAATCCCATTTTTATCCAAAGGCATAAAGGCCCAAAATAGTTTTTCTTCCTTATGTATCCCGTAGATCGTGTGTGTGTGTATAATTAATTTTCAGTTTTTCCAAAGACTTTTTAAAAAAATCCGATTTACCAATTTCATGCATTGTTCCAAAAAATAAAAAAAAATGTTTGAAAGTTTTTCTAACTTCTACACCGAATTCCTAAGTTCTAACACATTCGGATTTCAATAATTACAAGCATTGGTTTACGTATGCAATACATATAGAAATATATATATATATATATATATATATAAAAGGAATAAAAGGAGAAGAGTTAGGCTAGTGGACCTATCGAAGCCCACTAGTTGCCATTTTCACCAATGGTTGAACCTTCAATCAATTTATCATTTTCCGGACTCGATGGAATGAAAGTATGCGGGCCTTTGACCCAACATTGGTTCATGTAGAAATGCCCAAGTGGCCCATATGGATTCCCATGCAAAACAAAGAGGAAAAAAAAAGAAAAGGCGGTTAGAGAGAACCTAGACTTGGTAAATAAACTAACAAGAACTTAAAAAGAAACATAATCACATATATAGGCATATACATACATGTATTTCAGTCCCATATATATATATACAAGAAAATTAGTTAAGGCAGAAAATTAGTTAAGGCAAAAGGACAGACCCAGATTAAGAATGAAATTTTGAAGCAAAACAAGCCCAATAAAGAAAATATCGGAAACATGCCCAGAACAAATATACACTAGGAAAATTTACTGGACATAACTACCTCTAAGACTTATTTATTAATAATAGCTACCTTTTATTTTATTTATTGTTAATAGCTTAAATTAATTTCAAAATTACCGGTTGTAACTAATCTACAAGCGTCTCTGTATTTCCCTAAAGTTACGGCCCATGTTCCCCAATAACTCCCAATCTCTTCTCTTTTCAAATTAATTTCTCTCCCATCTTCAATATCTTCAACCGTATTATACGCCCATTATCTATCATCATTATTATCACGATTCCATCTTCCTTAATCGTTACCCACACAGTGTAGGTAACGAATTTTAATAATTTATTAGAATTTTTTTACTTTCTTTGTTGTATTTCTCTATATTTATTCTTATATTTCATCGTTTTCTTTGTTTCTTTTTCATTTTTTTTTTCTGTTTTCAGCCATTGTTAGAGTCTTTAAAACAAGATCTAATTATCCATTTTAATGGCGGAAAGAGATACTCCAAGTAGGAATACTCGAGGTAGTCCTCATGCTTATGATGGTCCTAGTTTCTCTTTGGGATTTTCACAACAACAACTTCCAATTGCAGGAGAATTTGCTAAAATTGCTGCTGAGAGAAGAAGCAAGAAGATTCATGATCCATCAAGGATGCGTCAACTTCCTCCAACTGAAGTTCCAAAACGGAGCAAGCCAAAAGATGATGTACCAGTAAAAAAAGGTTCTAAAGTTGCTCAACAAAATAAGAGAAAAGTAACCAAGCCTTCTTCAGACGTTAAGGGTAAAAATGTTGTTAAAGATGTAGATCTGGAAGAGGATGAACAGGTATTGATGAAATTTTTCGATTTTGTTGTTTTGTATTTCACTATATTTCTGTATATTTCGACATAATTGGATATGCAATTCAGTATATTTCCGTGTATTTAATAAAATCTATATGTGCATCAACTGTAATTTACATCATATACAACATAACTGTGGAAGTTGTTTTTCGTGGTTAATTGTATTTCATTATATTTCTATGTATTTTCACAAGTACATATGTTTACTATTCTGTACTTATTGATTTTAAAAGATGTGTTAGTTGTGTTATGCAATTTTTTTTTGTGTGTATATTTTTCTTGGATATGCAATTCAGTATATTTCTTGTGTGTGTCTATGTTTTATACAATTGTTTCAGCCTTAACTTAGTGTTGCATTTTTATTTTAGGATCCTAAATTCTATGTTAGGAGTCATCCTGAAGAGGCTCCATCGATGCAACGGTACACTAATATCGAGGTGTTCAAAGATATCAAGAGTAAGCTAACTGTTGCACAGTTAGAGATCTTTTCCAAGACAATATTTGGGAAATTCCTCGGAATGCAGCACCTGGAGGTTCAAGCACAAATTTTTAGGTGCTTCATGGTAAGAGAGCTCAAGGAGAGCACTTCTGATTGCTTTACAATTGATATAAATGGTACCGTATTGAGATTTACCATGAGAGAATTTGCCCTTATGAGCGGGCTAAATTGTGTAGCCGATGAAGGTGAATTTACATACGATGAGGAAAAATCGAATAGGATTATGGATGATTATTTTGGTGGAACTAGGAGTAAAGTAAAAAGATTGGAGTTCATTGATTGCTTTAAGAATAAGTGTTGGGGAGATAATGATGAGGACGCTGTTAAGTTTGCAATTTTGTTTTTTATAAATACATACATCTTTTGCGGTGAGCCTCGGAAAACGAATATACCAAGGGTTCATTTTGAAGTGGTTGAGGATGGAAGGTATGTAGATTATCCATGGGGCAAAGAAGCTTTTAACGAGTTGATTAGAAGCATCAGCAAGAAGTATTCTGCCACAACACAGTATTATAGGATCCATGGGATGCCACTGGCTATGCAAGTTTGGCTTTATGAGTGTTGTTCAAGAGTTCCATCGTATCTCGCTATTAAATCCGGAAATTCCATTCCAAGAATGTTGAATTGGAGGTCCATCGACAGTCAGCCCAAATATAATATTTTGATGGAAGGCATTTTTAGAGACGGCAAACAGTCGGTAATATTCGAACACTCTAACTTATTTTTATGTTTTTTCATAGCATTTTATTTTGCAATTATGCCTTACTGATTTTAGTTTGTACTCCACTGTTCTACTGTCGTATTTATTGCTTTTCTGCTGGTTTTTTTCCTGGTTTTTTGTATTTCACTATATTTCGGTGTATTTCCTTTTGCATTTTCACCATACTTTTTAAATTTCACTATATTTCTTTGTATTTCCATGTTTTTCAGTGTTCAAAATGTAAGTGTGAATAGTTTTATAACACACTAATTAAATATTTATTTCACACTAATTAAATACTGATTTTAGTTTGTACTCCACTGTTCTACTGTCGTATTATTGCTTTTCTGCTGGTTTTTTTTCCTGGTTTTTTGTATTTCACTATATTTCGGTGTATTTCCTTTTGCATTTTCACCATACTTTTTAAATTTCACTATATTTCTGTGTATTTCTATATTTTTCAGTGTTCAAAATGTAAGTGTGAATAGTTTTATAACACACTAATTAAATATTTATTTCTTTCTTCTTCAGAGCTATACATTTGCAAATACAATCCCCACTAGCAGTGAGTTGGAGAGCCTCCAATTGCCCGATGTTGTTGTCTGTCGAGATACAGTAGAAAAAAATGTCTTAGTTGATGCCAATGAAGGTACCCAAGTCACAGCTATGCCAGTGGATGACTTTGATGATTTCAGTACTACTCCCCCCCACCTTTCTAAGGGCAAACAGCAACAACGGACGAATCAGACAGATTCTCCACCTTCAAAGAGACGCAGACAACTTCATACAACAGCTTCCACATCTAAGAAACAACAAATCCACACCGAACCACAGACAACTGTGAAGAAGAATCACAAGGATCAAAAGGTTGCTCAAAAACCTATTTTACAGAAGTCTGCTTCACCAAAGTTGAATGAACAAATGAATAGACCCCAAAACACCACAGTCCTACGTGATGTCCCTACTAGTTCCATGAAAGAGGAAATGCAATTGCTAAGGAAAGATTTTCAAGTTTTCAAGGAATCAGTAAGTGTTTTTAGTTACGAAACAAAAAATATTTTGGTGTATTTAATTTACTGTTTCTAAACAAATTGAAATACTATTTTTGTTTAAATATTAGGTCGTTGGTGAGTTCACAAGTGAGTTGTCCAAGCTTCGAACTTTCATGGATGACAACTTCAAGAAGCTATTTGAAGCAATCAAGGTGAACAATTCTGCGGACAAGGTAAACGTGTGAAATAGAAATTGAACTAACATTTTTAGACTCTTATTGCGAAATACAATTTATATTAATTCATTTTTTTATGTGAAGGCTGCCGATAGTGAGGCGCCGGAGCATCAAACTGATGCTGGGCTACAGTTAACGCCTGAAGAAAACTTACGACATGATTCTACCATTCAAACATCTCCTCCGAAACATGATGATGAGTCAATTAAGGTAAAATGAGTTTGTGACGTGAAATCCATCTTTTAAAGTTATGTTGTTGTGCATTGTATGCACAAAAAAGTATATGGTTGCCATGTTCCAGTATTAAATTTTAAAGTTATGTTTTCCTCGGTATTTTCTATTTTACAAACTTTCGTATTTTATGGCGTTTCGTTTGTATTTCACTGGTACAATTGTCTATTTTACAAACGTTTTTTTTTTTTTTTGTATTTCTATGTATTTCCACCCCCACAGAATCAATCTAATCCTGGCCCTATTTCTGTGTATTTAGTAATTCTCCAACCTTATATTTTTATGTTATGATTTTGTTTTAAATTTTGATTTTTTCTTATTCAAAAGGGTGTTGGACCAAAGTTACATGAGGAAGTTCCGAAAATTGTAGTAACCGCCGGAAATTTAAGAGCAGATACACGTAAAGCTTCATCTGAAGAGATTAATCGGGCGGACGAAGGATCTTTCAATTCAACAGAGGTAAATTTTACATTCAATCTTATAGATCTTTTCAAGATACTGCTATACTTAACATTTATTAAATCTCCTTTTTTTTAGGGAATGGTCGCAGAGATGCTCATTGAGTTGCCTCTAGAAACTCGTGTACCAGAAGCAGGTGCGGGAATACAACCCGGGGACATCACTGATCATTCAATTTTAGAGACTCCACACAGGTTCGATGAGAACATTACTAAGTCACAATGGTTGATCCCTGACGAAATGTTACCAAGCCAAATAGGTTCGTCAAGATTATCTGTGTTTCATCAAACTGGTCACAAAGGATTTGTTATGCCAGTAATGTCTGCTGATAAAGGAATACAACAGCCAGTGATTAATGCGGAAGTTGTAATTGCTCAACTAGATGTTATTCCAACTAGGATAGTCAAACCTAGTAAATACTTCAGTTCACCTTACATGACCAATTACGGCTCTGCAGAAGCTTCTGTTCAAGACCCCACACCTTCCATATTTGAAAAGAAGCATCCATTTGTTGAAGATCCAATTAATGGCCCGCGAAATACTTCGCTTATTCAACAATACTAGAATTGGCTTGAACAGGATCTACTTCTAAGGCATGATAAAAAGTAAGTTTGAACGTATTTACCTTTTTAATTTATATATTCATTCTTTCAGCAAAGTAAACTGTTCAAAATGAAAATAACTGATTGTTGTTATTTAGAAAGGGTAAGGAAAGCCGTTACAAAAACAATAAGCAAGCTTTGGATCCAGATGACATCAATTTTGGCTTCAATTTTGGTGTGTTACATGTTGACGACAAAAACTGGTTCTATCTCTTATCGATGAATGGACAGTCTTGGAATGATGAGGTGCTATATTTCCCATTCCCTCTTTTCCCATATTTCTCTATATTTCCCATATTTCTCGATATTCCTTATGTGTATTTCTCTATATTTCCTGCATCTTGACTGCATATTTTTCTGCAGAAGCTTATTTCATTTTTTTAACCAGTATCCATTAGACTAATTTCAGTTTTTTTTACAGCATATTGATGTAAATTTTTACTACTTGCGGACGAAAGGCAAGTACGACAAGGATAACAGATTCAAATTCACAACTGTTGACTGTATGTTCTTCTCCAAAATTGATGAAATTCATCGTGCATATGCTAATCCGGAGGGGAACAGTAGTGTTGCCAGTTCAGAGAACGAAATATGCGAGTACATTAACGGGCATAGGATGCTGGCTAATGTGCCATGGCATACAGTTGATTGTGTTCTCATCCCTGTCAACATCAAAGAGGAAAATCACTGGATCTTGATTATAATGCCATTCACTGACAGGTATTTCTACTTTTTTTTTTAAAAAAAATTCATTAAATCTGCATATCTCCCTGTATGTTCCTCGTATTTCTATCCTACAAGGTCCGTATGAAATTTAATTTACCAACCTGTTAACCGAGCTGATGTAATATTCTTTTACGTGCAGGCGTCTGTACATCTACAACTCATACCGAGTTGTTGGTCATGATGCTGTTGTTAGAAGAGAAATACACAAGATAGCTACCCTATTGCCACATCATCTACATTTGTCTGGATTTTATTAGAAAAAAAAGGCATCGATTGGATTAACCACCCATCATACAAGGGCAAACAACAGACTGATGACTTTCATGTCATGTATGTGAACGACCTGCCATAACAAGCCTCTGGCAGCATGTATGTCTTTCAACATCAGAGTTCCATTTTTTTTTTCAAAATTCTCAACCAATAATCATTTTTATTTTTTATTTTTTCAGGGATTGTGGTGTGTATGTTGCCGCATTTGCTGAATACTTTTGTTCTGGACGAGGCGTTCCATCTGAAATTGATGCAGAAACACTACGTAATAGATACGGGGCATTACTATGGGAATACGGATGGCAAAAGGCTGATTTGAATGCCTTCAGTGACAATGAACTGCCGCCAAGACCAGTTAGGCCTGCCATAGATTACAATGCGGTCGACACAGTAGTTGTTAATTAGTCCACTAGGTTTTAATGTTCAATCGTTTTTCACAATACTGTTTTGCTGACCATTTTTCTACATTTTGTTGTGTTGTTTTGTAAAGAATTGACAAATGGCAGTGTTTTTTCATCAATGACTTAACTAATTTCTTTCACGACTATTTTTTTGTTTAAGTCTCCCATATTTTTATTTATCGTTTAATGAAAACAGCCTCTGGTGTATTTTCAATATATTCCAATGTTATATACCCACTCTTCAATTCGACAAATTATTCCAGGTGAACTGGAATACTCTTACAACTGGAATACTCTTTCATTTTGAACACTGAAATACAGAGAAATACACAGAAATATAGTAAAATGTAAAAAAAATATAGTGAAAATGCAAAAGGAAATACACCGAAATATAGTGAAATACAAAAAATCAGTGTTGTATTCCAGCACCTGCTTCTGGTTATTCCAGTCTTAATGCAACTTAATATTTCTTAAACATTTCACTTATTTTTCATTTTAATGTCCGTTAACACCGAATTGTATGCAATATTATTATGAAAATATAGGACAAAAATTACAGAATACAACGATGAACCAAAAATTTCTTTATTTAATATTTTTGGGGATAAGGTATTTAAAAAAAAAAACAATTACAATCTAAACATCTACTTCTTACGTGGCTCATTGGAACAAGAACGTCTATTGTGACCAAGACGTCCACAAGTACTACAAGCATTCCTACGTTTACCAATCATCGTCTCCATTAATGGTTTATCTCGCTTTTTCTTTGGCCTTCCCGGGGGTCTCTTGTATCTTGGTGGCAAAGCAACTTCATCACTTATGTGTTTGGGAATATTCCACTCACTCTCGTCAGACAGAGGATCCACAGGCACATCATACGTCTTAATCACTGTCTTTGGTTTTGAATAGGTCTGAACAATATTCATCAGGCATAAGACTTTTACTCTTCAATACAGCCCATGCATGTGGACATGGTATCTCGTCCATTTGGAACATCCGACAACTGCATGTTTTCTTTTTAAGATCAATTATGAATCGCCTTGCCTCATCATTTACGGTATACACATATTCAGTTGATGGTTCAACCTAATCAAGATGAAATGTGTCAGACCATAATACATTGAATATTAACAACAATAAGTAATATGAAATACATGGAAATATACAATCCAAACAGAATTACTTAATATGAAATACATGGAAATATACAATCCAAACAGAATTACTTAAGTACCTTCTAAATATGCTGAAATATATTGAAATATATGTAGGCAGACTTCAACAAAATAAATAGTAACATACCGTCATACGTAGAGATTTACATTCGTTTATTGATAATAATTGCTGGAATGCTTTCCCAAGTGTTGTGAATGTGTATGTACCGTTCCTCATATTAGTGCAATTCCATCTCCCAAACATCTTCCTCACTTCTTCAAGAAAATCGAAAACCGGCAACTCTCTTGCTGCTACCAATTTTCCATTAATACATTCGGCTATATTTGACGTCATTGTCCATCCTCTGTTAACGGGTGAATACAGTCGAGCCCACTTTTCCCTTCCAGCATCCTCCAAGTACTCTTTTACCCGAAAATCAACCTTCTCAATCTTCTCTATCAGCTTATCAAACTCAGCCTGTGTGTATGCTTTTGCAAGTGCATAGAATACAGTACTCAATACTTCACCATTCGACTTGTATTTCGTGGTCACATTTTTCCATAAATGCCATATGCACGCCAAATGTGGCACAGTTGGATACACTCTACTCACCGCCTTAATGATGCTCTCATGTCTGTTTGATACAACACACATGTTATCCCTATTCCCATAAGCTTGTTTGAACTGCTCAAAGAACCAGGTCCAAGACTTATCGTTCTCTGAATCTATCACACCATACGCCAATGGTAGAATATTACTTGCACATACATGTTTTTGTGTATTATTACAGTGAAATATAGCATAAAGCATATTGGAACTACATTAGAAATATAATGAAATACAACGAAATATACCAAAAACAGAAAAAAATGTATTTAAACATTTTGGCATCTACCTGCACCATCCAACGTGCTGGCTGATACAAAAGTACTGTTATATGTAGTTTTAAGGTGGGAACCATCTACTACAACTATTGGTCTACAACACTCGAAGCCTTTTATGAACGCTTTAAGTGCTATAAACAAATACAAGAACTCGTTTTGTTGTGATTTGTGCATTCTCACATGTGATCCAGGGTATGTTTTATCCAATATGTAGACATATCCCGGTAACTTTCTGTATGATTCTGTTGGTTCCCCTCTTAATTCATTCATTGCCTTTTCTCTAGCCCTCCCGGCCGTCATATAAGAAACATCAACGCCATACTCATTTTTTACGTCGTCTACTATATCACCAGGTGTATATTTCCTCTTGTGATTTGCTATTTTTGGCTTAACAACTGACGCACCAATCAACCAACTTGTTGCTTGCCTTTGGGAATACACTTTGTCCTTCAATGGACACGTATGCTCGTCATGAAAAGATCTCACTCTGAACATTTCAGAGTTCGCTATACTTGAAGCTCTAAATTTCCAACGACAATCAGTTGAACAACATACCAGAGTGTAACTACATAAACCAATACAAGAAAAGAACAACCAGATTGAAGTTTCAAACACATACAACATCCTAAATACATTGTCTATATATACTGAAATGGTTAGATAATGGAATTAAATAATTCAAACAGTTCGTATTTCACTGTATTTAATTAAATCCAACTGAAATGTAATGGCAATACAACAATTTACGTCACTGTATTTCAATGCATTTCTTAGTATATTTCACTATATTTCATATATATTTCATAGTATATTTCAATGTATTTCATATTTTTAGGTGACTAACATACCTTACGGCATTCGACCTCTCTGTCCTGAAATTGAATCTTTTGCGAATTGCATAATTCGCCATAACATTCTTCAGAGTGTCCTTATCTTTGTAGATTTGATCAACAAAAACATCTTTATGTTCCTTGTTCGAAATTATCAAGTCATCGTTGTTTTGAAATAAAACAACAGCCTTAGCACAATCTGACGCATCCAAATCATTTGAATCAACTACGTTTATAGCATACATATAATCATTAAATTCAAGTTGAAACATATCGTCTCCAACTGCAGATTCGCCGGACATAAAATTCTCAAGATCATTATCAGTTATGCTAACACACGACGGATATGCTTCAAATCCCCTGTTTTCTCTCTTAAGCTCAACATAAACCCTTACTCCCATATTGTTGCGTATTTCAATTGGCATGTTGTCTCCTTCAACAACATATTTTATTGATATCGTTTTCCTGCTAATATCAACACATAACTGAATTGCTATAGTTTCAACCAAATCACCGTATGAACAATAATCTTTGAAGACAACTGCGTCTAGTTTGTAATCAACAAAGCAATTCTGTTCATTCCAAAAACCGGAGTGTCTGATCATTGTTGTTATGCTTGACATGTTTCGTTTTGATAATTCAACAAAACTAGAAGAACAGTGACTGCATTGGAAAAAAAAATCATCGTTCCAATCACAGAAAATTGAATAAAAAAAAATCACACAAATCATTGAAAATTTGAAACATACCTTTTGTAGAATCTGAAATACAAATTTGATCTTCACTAAAATTCCATATATACACTCGTCCTTATCTTATTGAGTGTATTTCAACTTGATTTTGAAGAATTCGAATGTAGAAAACAGAGCTCAAAGAGATTCTTCTGTAGTTGGATCTTTTTAGATCTTCAGTATTTTTTTGAATTCAAAAAGTTTTGATTGTGATAAAGGTGGAGAGAGATACGTAATCTGTTATGGAAGAACATTCATTACGCGTGATTAATGGGCAGATTTTAACTGAATCCCTGAATTAAAAAAAAAAAAAAATTTCCATAAATACGGCCTAATTTTACTCAGCAGTGTCGGACGTTCTGTGTATTTCACTATATTTCAAAAAAATGAAATACACGCGTTTCAACTAAAAAATCAGCTACGCTTAGTAAATAACAATTTTATAGCTATTTCTTGTTACAAGCTACTAAAAGGTAGCTATTTATGTAAGTTTTACTATACACTAACCATAAAAAAAGGGCCCAATGTAGTAACTAAGGATAACATCCAAGAGTTAAACCCAATCTTAATCAGCATAGCACTTTTATTCCAAAGTCATAGTGAGATACACCAAGGGTATACCTGATATACCAATAGATATATACCAAATCATATAAAGGCTAAATACATTCAGTATACCTGTGTATATATATATATATATATCATATATAGCGATTTCACAAGACAAAATTAACAAAGGGTAGAAGCACAACTTTGAAGCAAGATAAACGAAAGATGCAACATCGTATTCAAAAAGGAGCCAATACACTCATTTTATGCCAACAGTACCTAACCAATATGCCCAGATTCCATTTAAACATAACTGTTCAGGCTATTTTCTTTTAACATTGACATAGAAGAGAAGGAAAAACAAGCAATAACTAGTCTTGTACATGTCAAATTAATCCTTGGCACAGTTTGTCCCAACATCATAGCAAATAGAATAAACATCAAATTCAAACTTCAATTCTGGGACAGATAGTTAAATGTCAAGGTAGGAAACACATATCATGTACTATTTGAATTCTCATAGACAACACACAACATCAAAAAGGACTGAGGGGATAAGATATACAAGGATTTATCATTCAACCAATATCCTCAGTAAATCAACTTCAATATGACCATTACTACAAACAAAACTCAGCAGTCAACATGCTTTACTCAAAAAGGCAGTGTCAATACAATTGTGCAAACAAGTATGAGAAAAGAGCAAGTGCTATAGCAGTTGAGTTGGTGATCTATACATGGCTTTATGCAAGATTCAGGTTGAGGCCAACAAAGATTGTCATTTTTCAAATAAAATAAACAGGCAAACTAAATAATCATTTGGGATATACATGGTCATAACTGATCATAGACATGTTTAGCAAAGGGGCATGGTCCTTATTTCACATTCATGCTATCAAAGAGGCAAAGTGAAATGTACAGTTGCAAGGTATGAGCTATAATGAACATACAAGTAGCCATTTTACTCTGGATAGGCATCGCAAGGTCTTACATAAGCATACATGCTCATTTAGATACATGAACTTCCCCTAAGGGTCCAATACTAACAATCATGCTCAGGTGTGGAACATAAAGAGTATTCAAGGTGTATGTAAAACATTTTATAGTTAGAAACAAAGTGGAACAAGACATTGTAGATTACTTAACAGCCACTATTTACTGAACTTCTCTCAGGGAAGACACTACATGAGTACAGAGACTACACATGTTCACCGCATAGTCAAAATAGGCACTCTTAGTTCACATTAAACTTGTGCCAATATTCAGGCTTAATAATAGAACCTAGTTAGTTATGAAATAAGCTAACAACCCTAACTTTCATATGGTGACCTCAAACAGATAAAACAATCTCTTAACTACACTAAAATACCAAAGTTGTCACGACCCAACCCGTCGTGATGGCACCTACACAAAACCCCAGGTGGGCGAACCATCCCCTTAACCAAATTCTCATTCGTTCAACCATTAATATATCAATGGCAAGCATATAATTATAAAACTGACTAGTCATACCATAATAAAATAAAAGCGCGGAATCCTAATTGTTATAACCCCAAAATCCGAAAGTCATTGTACAAGGACTCTAAAACATAAAACTATCTAAAGATTTAATATCTATCTATAAATATCATAAATGTCTGGAAGAGAAATAGACATCAATAAAGGAAGATCTTCAAGTGGCATGGTGTCACGACCCAACTCGTTGTGATGACACCCACACTAACCCCCAGGTGGGAGAACCATCCCCTTAACTATATATTCATTTAACTAATTATAAATCCATAACAAGAAATAAAACCATAAAACAGTCTAGTCATGCCATAAATAAAATAAAAATGCGGAAGTCTAACTATTACAACCCCAAAATTCAAAAGTCATCGTACAAGGACTCTACAACATAAAGCTGTCTAAGAAATAATAGATGTCTGAAATAACATAAATGTCTAAAATGAAGTAGACTTCAGGGTAGGAAAGATCTTTAGGCGGCATTGTATGGATAGGAGCTCACCTTCTGATCTGAACGGGAAATGGCCTCAGACTAAATGTGAGGTCTGGAAGAAGTCTCCGGCACGCAATCTCCGGCACACAATCTGCACTCAAAAAGGGTGCAACAAGGTAATATCAGTGCAAACACTATGTACCAGTAGATATCATAGGCCGACTAAGGTTAGTATCATGCATACTATCATAAAACCAACAGAATAGCCAGGTAGGCACAACAACACAACAGTATCAAGAGTCAATCATCAACAAATAAACAATGCATCACAAAAATAAGATATCCAATGCAATGGAACCAATGATAGTATCTCAACCGTACACACATGCCAACGGCTATCTTCGCTCATTAGTCATGACCTGCAGGGGACCTATAGTGTCCATGTACCACTTGCTCCGGAACTGACCTGTCACGACCTAATTTTGGCATAAGCCGTGCGGGCACTTACCTCTCCCACCTCGGTAAGCGAACTCTTAACCCAACTACAATTAAGAAATAATAATTAAATCAAGCAATGAAATAGAATAAATACGTAAGCCTCACGATATATATATATATATATATATATATATATATATATATATATATATATATATATATATATAGTGGAATAGTGCGGAACAATAATAATACCCTCAGGGTCTAGTCTGAATAATACAAGAGCAATCTAAGAGGGAAATAATAAAAGTGTGGAACAATAATACATAAAGTGTCTATGTCTTTGAATAGAATAGGACATAAAGCTAGAAAAGTCTTTAAGGTAGCGAACGACCAGGCTCACCCTGGATACTCGAGGATAATGCTGAAGTGACTATCAGCCACGTGTAACAGAAACGGATCAAACCTGATACTCTGCATTAATAAAGGAACAACAAGTGCAGGTCAGTACAAAACTGTCACGACCCAACTAGGGGCCGCGACGGGTACCCAGGCTAACTACCGAGCACCGCTCATCTTACTATTCCTTAGTCTCATTACTAATCAATCTCCAAATCATGCTTAATTTATAAAGAAAACCATCTTTCATTTATAAACAAAATACTATATATACATGAGTTCCTTGGACTAGCAAAAATAATATATGTGTGATCGTACATTGCATCAACCCTGCCATGAGACCATACAACCCACAACGAGTATCTACGAGCCTCTATGGAACGACATATACAATTACACACAAAATATCATCATGGGCACCTCCGGAGCAATGGAGGGCTCTCAATCAACCGACAACTCTAAGAATCTGGAGCAATGTCTCCTCCCTGTCTACCTGTGGGCATGAACACAGCGTCCAAAGAAAAAGGACGTCAGTACGAACATTGTACTGAGTATGGGAGGCATTTACAGTGAAAGAATACATCAATAATATAGA
This sequence comes from Lycium barbarum, assembly GCF_019175385.1. Classification (NCBI taxonomy): domain Eukaryota; kingdom Viridiplantae; phylum Streptophyta; class Magnoliopsida; order Solanales; family Solanaceae; genus Lycium; species Lycium barbarum. The sequence goes on from NC_083345.1 coordinate 106,038,553, forward strand.
GAAGCATCAACATAAACATCTGGATCTGACTACTGATCATAAAAGAAATAATGCATGTTGTCTTACTCATACTCATCATCATGACATATATGCATCATACACAACTGCCCGTTCATATCGGAACGGTGTGATAATCAATAATAGTAGCCCGCGTCCAGGCCTCCCGCGTCCGGGGTACCATCTCATGCCGCCCACTAGTGGTGTCTGCCCATGCCCGGAGGTCATGGTGTCTCCGTATAGCTGCCCGCCTTGGCGGTGACTGCCCGGCCAACTAGGCACGGTGTAAAATGCTCATGACATGCTTAATGCAAAATACTCATAATAATATGGTCATCATAAAATACTCATCTTATAATGATATGTATATAAGGCTCAAGATCAACTTTATCCTATCGGGGTGACGTAAGGTCGTAATCCCCCGGTTACATTATGGAACCATTATGGACATTCTGCCTCACCTTGAAAGGACTAGTACATAAGGTGAGTGTAGGCAAGGAATAACATCCTTATATTGTATAGCTTATCTCATATAGACATTCATAGGCATAAGATTTTAACTTCTTAGAAGGTGAGAGCTCAGGAAAGGAATAGGGATTAAAGCTAAGAGATTCATGCCATTAGAAGGAAAGGACTAGCCTCACATACCTTTGTCGTTTAGCTAAGCTATCGGTCACTCGTTCCCCTCCGATGTCACGTCGTCACCTTCATTAAAGAATGCGAAGTACATTAGCTAATTAACTATAAGAACGCGTCGCTAGTTCTAGGAAAAATTGGGCAGCACTTCCTTGTTTATACTACTTTTCCCATGTTCTATGTCAACTCCCAACATTCACAATCCCACTCACAATATCACAATCAACAATCGTCATTTATGTACTTTTAGCAAAATCCACCATTTTCTTCTAATTAACTCACAATTATGGTTTATAGCTCATCATCATAATTTGGCATACTTCACACTCATCTTATGGTCTACAAGTCATTTACAACATATTCATAATTTCAACATTCCAACATTCATGATTCACTTCCACTATCATTCAATTATGTCACTATTCACTCAATATTGACCCATTTTCTATATTCCTCTACATTTCAAGCATCTAAGCTCTCCAATACCTTAAAAAACATGGAATGATCATGAAACTCACCTTGAATGATGGTTGAACAAGCCTTGGAAGAGAATACCTCTATAGCACCAAAACCCTACTTCAACCTTCCTTGGATTTCTTGGTTTGGATGACTTCCAATGAAGTTTCATACACTTTGATTCATAGATTTTGTGTTAATGATCCTTGATTTCCTTGGTATTCTTGTGTTTGAAGTGTTTGGAGAATAATCTAGAGTGTTCTAGAGAGAGAGAGAGAGAGAGGAGAATGGAATGAAAAATGAAATGAAATGGATCATTGTATTAAAAATATAAAGCTGGGCAAGACACTTTATACGGACCAACATACGGTCCGTATAATATTTACTGACCGTATGTTGGGACCGTATATTTGGTCCAGTGAGCCTTGTTGTTCTGGGCTGGATATACGGGCTAGACATACGGTCCGTATATATTATACGGCCAGTATGTCTGGCCGTATGTTGTCCAGTCCTTCGAAATTTGTTTTCGTTGACTCATTTGATCTCCGATCCTTATGGCACCTTCTTGGCACTTGTTTAACACCTCAATATCAATCTTAGGGACATAATTACACTTTTCTAAGGCATCACTATACCATCGCCAATTTGTTACTCATTATTCTTTGTCCGATTCGCAATAGATGGTTCATTTTACTTGGCAACTTTCTTTCCTTGCATCGTACGCTTTTGAAACCTCGTTGAGGGCCATCTAATACTTCTTCTTACTCATCAAAACATCGTATACCCTAGGCCCTCTGTTAGCCTGTTCACTGTACATGTACGGGGGATTTTCCGAGGTGTAACAAAAACAACAGTACTGGTAGGCATCTTCGGCCGACTAGGCATAGCTAACACAATTCAAATAATAAAGCAGATAAGCAAACAAATCAACAAGTATAAATCAAATGTAATCGAATCCAAGTACACGTCATCGCCTAAGTAAAGCATCTAATCTCAATTGTACCAAGTCTGAACATATCAAGTCCAAATCCAACATCACAAGTACAACACCAAACATCTCAAAATCAAGCCATAATGCAATGCAATGCAATAGCGTATGAATGCAATGCAACGCCATGCAAATGGTGTGTACACATGTACTCCGGACGAAAATTTCGACATCTCAGTAGCACAACCCAGTGTGACTCGCGAAGTCTAAGTGCCACCCGTCCCGGATCTTTGCCCAACAGACAGACGGGACCCCGGATCTTTTCCCACGGGGGGTTCTCACCGGCACAACTCTGGGGACCCGCGGAGTCCATACACTCACTCAATCAACGATTCCGGAACTAATATCGAATATCAGCCATCTCACGTCACTCAAGTAAAATCGAGACCAGCTCATCAAAGTGTTTCATCAAGTATCATCAGTATCTCCAGTGTATCATGAAAAATAAGAGTGCGTGCAATGCATGTATCAATATCAATAATCATGCTCAATATCACAAATACCAGCAATGGGTATGCCAACAATATGTCCGAATCACAAATACCAACAGTGGGTGTACCAACAATATAACTGAATCCCAAGTACCAACAGTGGGTACGCCAACAACATCGTAATCAAGATGGTAAAACATAACCCAATATCTATCAACAACTCATGGAATCAAGCTAATACAATAGAACAATCAAATCACAACACAACAAGGTGGCTAGCCCCAAACACATAACAGGGCCCAACCTAAGGCAATATCCAACCCAACTTCATACCCGAAGGTTCACATGCTGCCTCCGACAATATAATCTAAAATATGTGCTTTGCTATACGAAGTCTCACCAAAGGTAAGCCATAACCTACCTGGATAGTCGAACCACAAACATCAACAACTCACTCTATCGCCTTGCCTTTCCGCTGAGCCTTAGAACCAAAGTAGTCTAGACATATTCGAAATCTAGATTAGAAATCATGAAGAATGATAACTAATATTGCTACTATCCAATTTAGGTCAATCTAACCCTAGAAATTGGGGAAACGAGGCAAATTCGGAAGCAAAATATCAAATTAAGTACTAGGTGATCATAATCCAACCACTAATTGCTAAATTAACTCAGAGATTACCTAATTTTGAATTTGACGCAAAAAACCCCCAATTTGGTTATAAACCCTAACTCTTTGATTCCGAAAGTCAACACTAGAAATGGAAGATATATGATTAACAAGCTTAGATCCATCAAAATCTAACATAAACACCATCAATTTCGTCATTAATAAGCCTAGACAAAATGTTCATCAAAACCCACTTTCATCTTCCATTACTAAGGGATTATTAAAGGAAAGAGAGAATCTATGATGATTAGGATTAATCTAATAGAAGAGGGATAGAAAGATTTACCTCCAAGAGTATTCCCAAAATGTCTCCAAAAACAGTCCCTAAAAGCTCTAATTTCGAAATGGAAATAAATGAGGGTCTAAAGGCTTTTAACGCTTCATTAATTATACACACTGCCCGTCACTTGCTTTGGCGACAGTGGGACTGCTCTAGCGGAACCTCTTCAGCGGCCAAGCCTAAAATGCTTGGACCGCTCCAGCGGCAGGGTTACCGCTCTAGTGGCACCGCTGCCGCGGTGCTGGTGCCGCCAAAGCGGACACTAGACACCAGAAACTTACCCCAAGTTTCACAATATGATCCAATTTTTCGACTAATTCTCGAGGTCATCTGCTCACATACCATACACATAGACACACATAAAAACACGCTACGAACGCGTCCGTGGCCTCGTAATTTCCAACAGAGGTCTCGTTGACCGAGTCAACTCCCGATATCTTAATTCTAATTTCCAACCCAAGTCCTAAAATGCATCCGAGTGCATTGAGAACCGAACTAAATACACACACAAGTACTAAACGACCATCTAGACCTCTCAAAATTAACGGAATTTCAAAAAGGTTCGTTTATCGAAAAGTCAACTTTGGGTCAACCATTTTTCACTTTAAGCCTATATTTCACAAAAGTTGCCTGAATCCGGTATAGGCACCTCATGAAGCATGCCAACGGTCCCCTCGGGTAAAAAATGAGCTAATTAATGCTTAGTAAAGGGAAAAAATGCCGAAAAGACTATAACGACCAAACAGGTCGTTACATCAGATACTAATTGAACCTTCGCTCGTCCTTGAGCGAAGAACAAAAAAGGAGCGGGGAACACCTGAATTAGTGAACAACTGAAGATATCAGCTATGCATGTCGGACTCGGTCTCCCAAGTAGCCTTCTCCACAAGACGGTGCTTCCATTGCACCTTCACCGAAGCAATATCTTTCGACCTCAACTTTCGAACCTGCCTATCCAAAATTGCAATAGGCTCCTTCTCATAGGTCAAATTCTCATCAAGCAATATAGAATCCCAACGAACAATGTAGGTACCGTCGGCATGATACTTCTTCAGCATCGAAACATAAAAAATCGAATGAACTCCGCCAATCCTGGCGGCAATGCCAACTCATAAGCTACACCACCGATACGGTCAACAATCTCAAATGGACCAATATACTGGGGGCTCAACTTTCCCCTCTTACCAAACCTCATAACACCCTTCATGGGTGAAACCTTCAATAGTACTTGGTCACCCATAGCAAACTTCAAATCCCGGATCTTCAGGTCCGCATACATCTTTTACCGAATCTGAGCTGCCAAAAACTTGGCCTGAATAACTCTCACTCTATCAAGGGACTCTCTCAACAGATATGTACTCCAAGGCCGAGCCTCAAACATATCAAACCAACAAACCGGAGATCTACACCTCCTACCATACAAGGCCTCAAAAGTCGACATGCTAATACTCGAATTATAATTGTTATTGTACGCAAACTCCACCAAGGACAAGTGCTGATCCCAATGACCACTAAATCAATAACACACGCTCTCAATATGTCCTCGAGCACCTGAATGGTCCGCTCGGACTGGCTATCAGTCTGGGGATGAAAAGCTGTACTAAGATCCAATCGGGTACCCAACTCCTCATGAAACGCCATCCAAAAACGGGAATTGAAGATAGTACCCCTATCCGATACAACAGAGATAGGAACCCCATGCAACCTCACGATATCCCAAATGTACATTTTGGCTAACTTCTCTGCGGTGTAGGAATCCTGAACTGGAACAAAGTGAGCGGACTTAGTCAACTGATCAACTATCACCCAAATGGAGTTAAACTTTCCACTCGGAAGATCCGTGAAAAAATCCATAGTAATCCTCTCCCACTTCCACTCGGGAATGGGCATCCTCTGAAGCACCCCACCGGGTCGCTGGTGCTCATACTTTACCAGCTGATAATTACCACACTTAGCTACAAAATCAACTATGTCTCTTTTCATCCGACGCCACCAATAGTGCTGTCTCAAGTCACAGTACATCTTATTCGCCCCCGGATGAATGGAATAGCGAGAGCTATGAGCCTCAGACAAGATCATCTGAATCAAATCACCAACACGAGGAACGCACACGCGTCCTCTAATCCTCAAAATGCCCTCAGAATCAAACACGACCTCCTTGGCCTCACCCCTCAAAACTCTATCTCGGATCTTGCTTAACTGAGCGTCCTCAAACTGATGAGTCCTGATCCGATCCGATCCAATAAAGACGACCTCACCTCTATACAAGCCAAAACCCTGCCCCGAGCTGAAATATCAGGGCGGACGAAACTGTTAGCTAGAGTCTGAACCTTCATGGCCAATGGATGCTCGGAAACAATCAATCGAGCTAAACTCCGCATACTCACTGCCTTGCGAATCAAGGCATCAACCACCATATTGGCTTTTCCGGGATGATACAAAATAAAGATGTCATAGTCCTTCAGGAGCTCCATCCATTGGCGTTGTCTGGAATTAAGATCTCTTTGGGTAAACACATGTTGAAGACTACGATGATCAGTGAAAACCTCACAATGAACGCCGTACAAATAATGCCTCCAAATCTTCAACGCGAAGACCACGACCAATAACTTCAAATCATGGGTAGGGTAATTCTTCTCATGAACCTTCAACTGACGGAAAGCATAAGCTATTACTCTACCCTGTATCAACACTGTACCCAAGCCCATACGGGAGACATCACAATAGACCGTGAAATCCTTACCCTCCACGGAAAATGCTAAGATCGGAGCTGTAGTTAAAAGAAGCTTGAGATTTTGAAAGCTCTCCTTACAATCATTCGTCCACTGGAAGAGAACATCCTTCTGAGTCAATCTGGTCAAGGATGAAACAGTAGCAGCAAAACCCTTCACAAAGCGACGGTAATAACTAGCGAACCCACAAAACTACGAATCTCAGTAACAGTAGTGGGCCTCGCCCAACCCCTTACAGCCTCAATCTTTTGTGGATCAATCATAATCCCATCCTTAGACACAACATGGCCTAAGAATGCTACAGATTCTAACCAGAACTCACACTTAGAAAACTTAGCGAACAGGCTATATTTCTTCAACAAACCAAGAACAGAACAAAGATGGCTTTCATGCTCCTCCCTACTCTTGGAATACACCAAGATGTCATCAATGAATACAATCACGAAGGAATCAAGGAATGGCCTAAAGTTGCCATTTATCAAAGTCATAAATGCAGTCGGGGCATTGGTAAGCCCAAAAGACATCAGTAGAAACTCATAATGGCCATATCTCGTCCGAAAAGTTGTCTTCGGAATATCCTCCGCCCTGATCTTCAACTGGTGATAGCCGAAACGCAAATCAATCTTCGAAAACACCGAAGCACCCTGAAGCTGGTCAAACAGATCATTAATATGAGACATAAGGCACTTGTTCCGAATAGTGACTTGTTCAACTGGCGATAATCAATACACATCCTCATGGTCCCATCTTTCTTCTTCACAAATAACATAGGAACACCCCAAGGGGAGACAGTCGGTCTAATGAACCCTTTGCTCAATTAATCCTGTAACTGCTCCTTAAGCTTCCTCAACTCGGCAGGTGTCATCTGATATGGCGGAATAGAGATAGGGCGAGTGCCCGGATCCAAGTCAATACAGAAATCAATGTCACGATCGGGTGGCATACCCGACAGATCCGACGGAAATACCTTCGCCAACTTGCTCACAATAGGGATAGACTCAAGGCGTGGAGATGCTACCATCGTATCACAAGCATGAGCTAAGTAAGCCAAACACCCCTTACTAACTAAATTCTTCGCCTAAAGGAAGAAAACGATCTTCTTTGGAGCGAGAGTAGGAGCATCCCTCCACTGAAGCCTAGGAATGCTCGGCATAGCTAAGATGACTGTGTTGGCGTGACAGTCCAAGATCGCGTGATAAGGAGAAAGCCAAGACATACCTAATATAACATTGAAGTCCACCATATCGAGAATCATCAAATCTACTCAAGTGTCGTACCCCATAAAAGTAACCAAATAAGATTGGTAGACTCGATCAACAATCACATAATCTCCGACTAGAGTAGACACATGAACAGGTATATCTATGCTATCACAAGGCAAATGCCAACAAACAGCATGAAATACAGATACATACGAATAGGTGGATCCAGGATCAAATAACACAGATGCTGCTCTATGACGGACATAAATGGTACATGAAATCACAGCACTGAGGCCTTCGCCTCGGGCCTATCCGAAAATGAGTAACAATGGGCTCCACTACGCCCAGTATGAGATCCCCCTCTCACACTCTGAGAACCACGTCTAGAACCATGACAAGCACCGCAGCTTAACTGAGCGCTGTCCCTCTGAGAAACCCCACCTCGACCACCAGATGATGTTGGAGTCCTCGGCGGCTGATAATTCTGCCTGAGTCAGGGACATCTCCTAACAACATGCCCAACCTCTCCATAAGAAAAACAGGTAATAAGAGTCGAATGCTGATACGCAGAAACTGAAGACCCGGATGACGCAGCCCTGTCCACTGGTTTGGAGAACGAACTCTCAGGAGCCTTCCGCCTGGGTGGCTCACTAGGGGAAACCTGTAACGCTGAATGCACTAGACAACCGGAATATGGCTGAGGTGGCCTCGAAAAATGACCGGCGCCCCTCGAACCAGAATCCCCAAAACTAGCAGTCTGACGCTATCTTTTGTCACTACCACCAAAAGCACGGGCGTTAGCGCCCCCAACCATAGAAGCATGGTCGATAATGGACTAGAAGAAATCCCCTATGAGTCCATCGGAAGACAAGGAACCTGTAGAGAGCCCACTAGTTCCCTAACAAAACGCCTGATCCTATCGGCCTCAGTAGGGATCAAAGGAGTAGAATAACAGGCCAAATATAGAAAACGGGTCACATAGGACTCCAAAGACATGCCCTTCTGCTCAAGTTGCAAAAACTCCTCCCTACGCGCCTTTCGCAAAGACCGAGGCACACACTTCTCACGGAAGGCTCCGTAAAACTGAGTCCAAGTTAAAGGAGGGGAACCCTCAGGTATGCAAGCCATGAAATACCTTCACCACATCTTCGCGTCGCCACGAAACTGGTAGGAGTCATAATCAACCCCGTGGGTCTCCACGATCCCCATACGGTGCAGCAACTCGTGCATATCAAGAATAAGCATCCTCAGAAGGAGTACCAGCAAACGTCAGCGGCTTTAACTTCCTGAATCTTCCAACAAGGTCCTGATCAGAAGCAGTTATAACAGCGCCCTCCATAGGCCTAATATCATCACCAGGAGTGGGTATCGCATCAATGCAAGGAGCCATAGCTGCGGCGGGATGTGCTACCTTCATAGGTCCCTGCTCAGGGGTCTGCGTCCCAACTCTGGTCTCTGAACCCCCGCCGGGAGTAGTAACACTAGCTACTGCCTGCTAGGCATCAAGATGAAGTAGAATCCTGGTCGTAGTGTTATGCATGGCCTGATCCGAAGTAACCTCAGGCTATGTCCGTGCTGGGGTCATACCATCCTTTGCGGCCTAGTCTCGATCCAGCTGATACTATGGCCCGGGAGATGGAGACCTCTCTCGCCGCTGTCCCACCACAAAAGCTATGCCCCAAGCTGGGGTAGCCCCACAGCCTCTCACTCTACCATGCCCTCTAGCTGTCGCTCGCTCTCGGGTGCCAGCCGTAGCTGCGGGCTCTGGCAGCTGATCTCGAGCCGTAGCTCGAGTCCTTACCATCTGTGAGAGAAGGGATAAGAGTCAGATACCAATTGGAATAAAGTAGCACGAAAGAATGAAAGAAGGTGAGATTTTCTAAATGTCCTATAGCCTCTCGCAAATAAGTACGGAGCTCATCGTACCGGTCCACGAGACGCTCTTGTATTATAGACCGGGCAACCTAGGGCCCAATACAAACCTGTCACGACCTAATTTTGGCATAAGCCGCGCGGGCACTTACCTCTCCCACCTCGATAAGCGAACCCTTAACCCAACTACAATTAAGAAATAATAATTAAATCAAGCAACGAAATAGAATAAATACGTAAGTCTCACGATATATATATATATATATATATATATATATAGAATAGTACGGAATAATAATAAAACCCCCAAGGTCTAGTCTGAATAATACAAGAGCAATCTAAGAGGGAAATAATACAAGTCTGGAACAATAATACATAAAGTGTCTATGTCTATGAATAGAATAGGACATAAAGATAGAAAAGTCTTCAAGGCAGCGAACGACCATGGATACTCGAGGATAATGCTGAAACGACTATCAGCCACGTGTAACAGAAACAGATCCAACCTGATACTCTGCATTCATAAAGGAACAACAAGTGCAGGTCAGTATAAAACAACAGTACTGGTAGGCATCATTGGCCGACTAGGCATAGCTAACACAATTCAGATAATAAAGCAGATAAGCAGACAAGTCACCAAGTATAAATCAAATGTAATCAAATCCAAGTACACGCCATTGCCTAAGTAAAGCATCTAATCCCAATTGTGCCAAGTCTGAACATATCAAGTCCGAATCCAACATCACAAGTACAACACTGAATATCTCAAAATCAAGCCATAATGCAATGCAATGCAATAGTGTATAAATGCAATGCAATGCCATGCAAATGTTGTGTACACATGTACTCCGGAAGGAAATATCGACATCTCGGTAGCACAACCCAGTGTGACTCGCGAATTCTAAGTGTCACCCGTCCCGGATTTTTGCCCAACAGACAGACGGAACCCCGGATATTTTCCCACGGGGGGTTCTCACCGGCATCACTTTTGGGGGACTCGCGGAGTCCATGAACTCACTCAATCAATGATTTCGGGACTAACATCAAATATCGGCCATCTCATGTCACTCAAGTAAAACCGAGCCCAGCTCATCAAAGTGTTTCATTAAGTATCATCAGTATCTCAACAGTGTATCATGAAAAATAAGAGTGCGTACAATGCATGTATCGACATCAATAGTCATGCTCAATATCACAATGGCCAACAATGGGTATGCCAACAATATGTCCGAATCACAAATACTAACAGTGGGTATGCCAACAATATAACCGAATCCCAAGTACCAACAGTGGGTACGCTAACAACATCGTAATCAAGATGATAAAACATAACCCAATATCTATCAACAACTCATGGCATCAAGATAATACAATAGAACAATGAAATCACAACACAACAAGGTGGCTAGCCCCAAACACAGAACAGAGCCCAACCTAAGGCAATATCCAACCCAACTTCATACTCGAAGGTTCACATGCTGCCTCCGACAATATAATCCAAATATGTGCTTTGCTATACGAAGTCTCACTAAAGGTAAGCCATAACCTACCTGGATAGCCGAACCACAAACATCAACAACTCACTTTATCGCCTTGCCTTTCCGCTGAGCCTCAGAACCAAAGTAGTCTAGACATATTCAAAATCTAGATTAGAAATCATGAAGAATGATACTAATATTGCTACTATCCAATTTAGGTGAATCTAACCCTAGAAATTGGGAAAACAGGGCCCACAAGGACAAAATGGGAAATTCGAAAGCAAAATATTAAATTAAGCACTAGATGATCATAACCCAACCACTAATTGCTAAATTAACTCATAGATTACCCAGTTTCAAATTTGAAGCAAAAACCCCCAATTTGGGTATAAACCCTAACTCTTTGATTCCGAAATTCAACACTAGAAATGGAAGATATATGATTAATAAGCTTAGATTAATCAAAATCTAACATAAACACCATCAATTTCATCATTAATAAGCCTAGAGAAAATGTTCATCAAAGCCCACTTTCATCTTTCATTACTAAGGGATTATTAAAGGAACGGGGAATCTATGATGATTAGGATTAATGAAATAAAAGAGGGACAACAAGATTTACCTCGAAGAGTATTCCTAAAATATCTCCAAGAACATTCCCCAAAAGCTCTAATTTCGAAATGAAAATAAATAAGGGTCTAAAGGTTTTTAACACTTTATTAATTATACACACTACCCGTCACCCGCTTTGGCGACAGTGGGACCGCTCCAGCGGAACCGCTTCAACCGCTTAGACCGCTTCAGCGGCTAAGCCTAAATTGCTTGGACTACTCCAGCGGCAAGGTTACCGCTCCAGCGATACCGCTGCCGCGGTGCTGGTGCCGCCAAAGCGGGCACCAGTCCCCAAAAACTTACTCTAAGTTTCACAATTTGATCCAATTTTTGACTACTTCCCGAGGCCATCTGCTCACGTACCATACACATAGACACACATAAAAACACGCTACGAACACGCCCGTGGCCTCGGAATTTCCAACGGAAGTCTCTTTGATCGAGTCAACCCTCGATACCTTAATTTCAATTTCCCAACCCAAGTACCAAAATGCATCCGAGTGCATGTGGAACCGAACCAAATCCACACACAAGTTCAAAACGACCATCCGGACCTCTCAAAATCGACGGAATTCCAAAAAAGGTCCGTTTACCCAAAGTTAACTTTGGATCAATCATTTTTCACTTTAAGCCTATATTTCACAAAAGTTGGCCGAATCCGATCTAGACACCTCGGGAAGCATGCCAACGGTCCCTTCGGGTAAAAAAATGAGCTAATCAATGCTCGGGAAAGGGCGAAAATGCCGGAAAGACTATGACGACCAAACGGGTCATTACATGACCTTGGGTCACGAGCCCTTATTTAGGCCACATCCTTACCCTCTGTCAAATGTGCCTTAATATATATTTCTGTATCTAGTCACAATATGCATCTCAACGTATTTCCAGTCTAACAGTCAATATGGAATATGTCAATAAATGCAAATTACCATGCCACAAGTCATAACAGGACTCAGTTAATCAACTCAACACAGCATGAAATATGCAACCATCTCAATCAACAAGAAGAGTATATATTGACTCCTTCCTTCTCATAACACAACAATTCTAGCTTAGGTTTCGGTACTTAAAGTAATGGTGACAAGCCCATATAATTAGAAATCATACCAACCTAAGTGATGTCCAACCAGACGTCATGTACAAAGACCTAGTCATGCTTTCTCCCATCAATTCTACTGCATATACAATCAACTAACCAAAGTCTAACTCAAGTAAACCATAACCTACCTCAGGTGCAGAACTGGAACAAAGCAAGCTACTCTACTAGAGCTTTCCAGTGCTTCGTAACGCTACAAGTCTAGCAATATAACGCTAAGTAAGTAATTGACCATCTACACAAAATAAGAACAACAATTAGGGAAGACTACCCAATTACTAGAAGCTAGGGGAAGGGTCAAAAAGAGCAAAATAGGTAAAATTACTAAGGTCGTTACAACTTATTTTGAAACGGAGGTAGTACTAAGCTTTAAAGCGTTAAATTTAGAAAGCGTAGATAAGGTACTGTTGTAAACTATGTAAGAGTCTGCTCCATTTACACATTATTTCCCCTAATGTATAACTGTAAGACAATGTCTCTAACAATTTGAACTTTAGATATGCTTCTAGCCTAGAATCTCCTAGTTTCCTCTTTGTCCAGGTCTGGTAAATTACTGCATCACTTAGAATTCCAGGATACTTGCTCTTGGTATGTTGTTCTGAACCTGTTGAAGAGTCATGCTGCCTCTTCAGTCCATGACCTGATCTGCCTCTGAATTCCCAGCCAGGATAAAATTGTAGTACATATGAAGTGTGAGTACCTGCAATCAAAGATGAAATATTGCATTGATTTTACATTATTGGAATTACAGAGTGCACAATTAGGAGGAATTTGGATGCACCATTTTGCAAGCATGTCCACTGTTGTAAGTCTGTTTTGGAATGCTAGCCATAGTATAGATTATTGCCTTGATATAGCACCTGATGACATCAACAATTTCTTCCATATGGGCCTTGGATATTGAGGGAGAAAGGAGAGATATGTCTTCTTAATGTTGTACACTTCCCCGTGTGAGAATTGATCAATATGAATGACAGCATCTACATTTGGGGAAGCAATAGCTAGCCTCAAATATTTTTCTCACAAGCCAACAAACTTGCTTAGGAGCTTCAAGACCGGTAAGTTATTTGTTCTTCATATAAAAGCTGTGAATCCTATCTTTCTTTTTCAGTTTATTAAGAACTATCTTTTTTATAGGCTATTAAAGAGCAAGAAAAGTGATTAGGCTCACGCGCAGTTGCGCACATGCGCATTGGGCCGTAACCCAAAAAGAATTGATTGACATTCCCTCGCAATATAGACTCAAGACCCTCCTATGTTGTGATTTTTCAGTTGTTTCTGCTCCCAATCTATAATTGGTAGAAATTATTGAAACCTACCTTAAGCTTTATTTTATCCTCCATATATTTTTCTAACGCTTAATTAATTACAATTATATATATACATATATCAAATTGAGAAGCAAACTAGTGTTGGCGATCATCATCTGGTTCCAACAATTGGATAGCCACATAAACCTTAAAAGAGTCAAATATGCTGAAAAAGAAATATTTGCTGCAACATATCATTTTTCGTGATTTTCTAAGAAAAGTGGGTTTCCAAGGTAAGAGGGAGAGGAATATTTGGAAATTATCTTAAGCCAAAAGTAGACATCACTTTGTATTATATTTGTAGAGATATCTCTATTCACTACTTACATTCAGAATAAAATGTGCAATTAATCTTCTTGGTCAATTTCACAGTGAAAAGAGTATGCTTGTGTTGGCAGAATAAATAGATAAGTAACTATGACTAATAGGGTTGAATTAAGGTAATAGTCTCATGTTTCTTTAACATATATCAAATCATGTTATTTCGGTGAACATACATGTAATATATACTACGAAAGAAAGCAAGAGGAGGATACTACAAGAAAAAATTAAAGGGTTAATCAACCTTACATATCTTAGAACTCAATTTCTTACTACTCAATTAATGTGTTCTTGTGGAAGGAAGAGAAAAGTCTCTTCTCATAATGTATGAGGATAGAAATTCCATGTATTTCACTTCATAAAAGCATGGTTATTATATGTTCCTTTAGGGGGATGAAATGAATCATGGGTCATAATACATTTCAAATTGTACTTAAAAAAAAAAAAAAGACAAAACAAATTCAAATTTTAAAAGTACGAATTAAAAATGCTACAAGAAAAAGATATTGAAATTAACAAGTGAAGACTGTCATCTCCAAACCAAAATGTAGAATTACTAGTTAAATCAACCGTTACATAGGCAGGCTGAGTGTGTAACATATTATATATTCACTCTTGTTTAAAGCATAATAGAGGAATCAAACATGTCAGCTAAAGCGTAATGGTCCAGCTTCCCATTTCTTCGTTTAATTGTTACTCAGCTCTCCTTATAAGAATGAATTGAACAACCGCCTTTCATATCATTTCTCCTCACTTTCGAATAAAGAAATTCAAGATTCGTTTCTTGGATCCTAACATTATAAGAGACAGGACGAGAATATTTATTGCAAGAATGACATTGTTAGAATTTCAAGACTTAACATCTGAAATGGTAAGAAGTTTGCTCGAAATCCTTAGTCGGGTCATTACCCATCTATCATAGACATGTGTATCAACTATGGTCAAGAGGACAATAGAGTGATCAAGCAATATCATATTTAGACTCCAAAGATTGAAAGGGCTCGTAGCGTCCGACCATTAAATCTCCGCAAACACCTCACTACTAGAGTCAAACCGAAGAGTTCTATAGTTACATTGTTCTTCCTTTAGCAGCCAGTACTAAGATCCGCTCACATAAACAATTTCAAGGAATTCTATACTTATATATATACAATGATTTTGTAATTTAAGGTAGAAGAATTCTCCATGAATCCCTTGAATAGGAATATACATATGCATATGACAGAGGGATGGTATGACTTGCGATGTCCTCCCAGACGAAAACAAACCACCTTATAGTCATTAGTTATGGGGTCTAGTATGATCTCACAATTATATTTGAGCACTCTAAACGATGGTTAAACTTCACAGATAGGTGCAGGATGAGGCCTCTCCCCCCTGGTGGCAGCATTCCATAATGCCAAGGAGATGTTGTCTATGCTGCCCTTAATTACTCTCTTCAACAAAAAAAATTAGCTATCGACAAAACCTAATAGGTGTGTCATACCTTTGAATATCTAAAGATAATCATGATTTTAATGTACAAATGAATCTGACAATGAAAATTAAAGTGATAGGATTGAGATTGGAATTGGGATTGAGAGACAAATCATCACCTGTGGGGCATCCAACATCTTCACAAACCGGGTATTCGAGAATCTTGTTCTTACTTCTCCAATTGTACCGCTCGCTAATAAAGCTAGGGCTCTTGATAATTTGGTACCAGTTTTTGCTTATGCATTTTAATCGCATCATTGACTTCAAGGGCAACCTCAGTAAAATCTCTCTAACTACGTCTTCAGGCCAAGGACCACCATTATCCCTGGCAGCAATAGTAGTACAAAAAGGGGTGATAAGAATGATGGACAACAATGCTTAATATTGAAGAAAAACCTAGTGAAGCAGCAAATATATAGAGTTAATTGATTGAGAGAATTACTCGATGCTTCCTTTTTAATAGATTCACCACTTTTTTTAATTTCTTTTAATAATTACTACCATGTAATTACCTTATAGTAAGTAATCTAATCATTTTACTATCATTAAAACATACATTTATTTTTGGGGTTTAGGAGTGTATTACTTCCACATTCCATTTGTTTCACGTCTTCCATTTGATTAGTTCAATTTATTTGAGTCTGCATCGTTCAGACCTTAGGCCATTAATTGCATTTGTTTAAATTAAAATTTAAGTACTTTCTTTTTACCCCTCCGCAGAAGCTCCCTCGGTGACTTGAACCCACAATATTTGGGTTGGAGGTGGAGGGTGTTTACCATTTAAGCACTTATTAGGTCTTAATAGGTATTAATCATTAAATTCTTGATCAAAGTCTTTATATCATTAAGAGGTACCACCACTTTATCCACAACCACCAGCCATCACTACTAACCACATTTTCCATCACAGCTACCACCATCACTATCAAGCACCACCATCATCGCCTACCACTTGCAACGATCATTTTTATCAACCTCTAGTGTCAGTTGCTACCACACCTACTACATCCATCATAATAATGATATCCACTGCCGCCACTATCAACCACTACCATCGTTTGCCCATCCCACCAACCACCTCCACTATCATAACTCGCACCGCTGCCAACTAACACCAACACATAATTAACCACCACACACTATAACATCAACCAGCTCCACCATCATGACCAC
Source organism: Lycium barbarum (assembly GCF_019175385.1). Classification (NCBI taxonomy): domain Eukaryota; kingdom Viridiplantae; phylum Streptophyta; class Magnoliopsida; order Solanales; family Solanaceae; genus Lycium; species Lycium barbarum. The sequence continues at coordinate 106,055,283 of NC_083345.1, forward strand.
CATCACTACTATCATCGCCACCATTGCACCAGTCACTACAACAGTAATCACCTCCACCATTACAACTATTTTCACCACCATTACTAGCCACTAGTACCAACCACCACAACCAATACTTGAAACCATCTCTACCATCACTAGTGAACATAAATGTTTCATGTTTTATTAAATAATGATTTTATTTTATCAAACTTTATATTTTTGCTAATACCTAATCCTAATTTTATTTGAACTATATATTTATTATGTTTTAAAAAAATTAGGCACATTCAGATGTTGAAAAAAAAATAGTCATAATCATTTAGTGTTTAGATCTAGAGACAATATTTTAATCATTCATATGCTCATGCAGATTTAGATGTCTTAATTTTAATGAAAACAAATGAGGCCTTAATCTATTTTGTCTTAATAAATCCTGAACTTGGTAGCTTATAACTTTTAGGAAATTATAGATGAATAATTTTGAAAATGGGCACGGACTTTCGACCCTCACATGCTCCATGGGCAATAATTCAAGTTTAACGAATTTTGTCCTATAGGCCTTCGTATATACCACGTAGCTGAAAGTAGCCCTTAATGTATAGAAAAAGTGATCATTTTAGAAATTCATATATACCAATAGACCTTAATGTATAGAAAAAGTGATTCTTTTAGTCCTTCGTATATACCATTTCCTACATTAAGGACCATTTCAGCTGCTTGAAGGACCATTTTGATCATTTTCTCTGATTTCATACTATAATAAGTTAGGTTGACATTCAGAATTTGCACATCATTCAGGTCATCAATAAATAGTGGGATTTACCAGTTAAGCAAAACTATAGTTTGGGAGATTTGGAAGAGGAGGAATATTTTAAGGGATGGGGATGGGGGTGGGAGGTGGGGAGGGTGGGGACAATGACAACTACAAAGTTGATTTAACAGGTGATTCACACTCTGATAATGTTCATGGAGGTAAGGAGGAAATATTTCAAGTATGCTGCATACAAATGGAGCAATGCAGTGGATGCTTTAAATAGGTATTCTAAACCTATTAAGGTCACTACAGTGCTGTATAAAATACTTGATAAATTATTGATTAAAGTCAATATTGATGGTGCCTCTAGAGGGAACCGTGGGAGAAGTTCTTGGGGATTTTGTATGAGAGATGATAAAGGTGATATTTTACAGGTGCAAGCACAAGATATGAGGGATCATATGAGCACTATCACACAAGCAGGAACTATGGCCATACTTCAAGCCCTCAGATATCTAGATGCCAATCATATGGATGGATTTATAATAGAATCGGATTCCTTATTATTGAAGAATATCATAGTATGGGAAGTGCCTTGGGGGATTGTTAACAGTATATAGGACATTTGGAATCTCTGAGAAGGAAAGACAGTGGTGGTAGAGCACAGGTTAAGAAAAGGTAACAAGTAAAAATTATCAGGTAGCTAATCCTACTTTGGACAGTGGGAACTTTGAGGCTAACAATTTCATGGAGATGGATAATAAGGGAAGAAAGCTGGTGAACTGTGACAAGTTCGAGGCACCTTGCATAAGAATCAGGAAATGCAGCAAATCTTGAGAGGAGGAGGAAACAGAGGAAAAGGGAGAGATTCCTATATTCAAATCCTCTGCGAGGAAAATAGGGGGAATCAGTTTTTTACTCACAGTTTGATCATTGATGCAGGTACACCAAGTATGGAAACACTAAGGAAGCATAAGGACATGAAGGAAACAAGAAGTAGGCTTTTTCTTGGCCTAAGCTTTATTCCAACCCAACAGGTTGTTGCATACTAGGTGGTATTAGTACCTTTTGGTACTCAACCCATAGTGCAAAAATCAGTAGGAATTAGGATGAAGCAAGATCACATGGAAAAGCATCATCAGCAAGGACAAGATGGACATAATTAGAAAATGGAACCTACACTTCTTGGTTACGGAATACACAGTTATATATATTAAAAAATTTATCCTAATTGGGGAAAGTAGTGGGAGACTAAAAACTCACTGGATGCGGTAGTAACACAAAAGTGGAGTACAAATCAAGAAACGTACAACATACAATTCAGATACCAACAGGAATCAACTAGATTTTGGAAGTAAATTTCAAGAAAGAGGAGGAGAAGCAAAGGACTCAGATGCAACAACAAACCTGATAGACATTTCAACAACTTCAAGAGTAGGTTCCATGAGTGGAATCGCAATGACCAGCTTCACCAACTGCAACGCCCAGCAAATTATAGCTTACAAAAGCAATTTTGAGCTTACAAGAAGATAGATGCATACATTGGTCTTTTGATTACACAGATTGTAACTGACGGAGATTTCTATAATTGAGCTCGAACTGCATATTTGTCGGCTTTAAAAATTTGGAATTTTGGCTTTGTTTCTTTTGTTTTTTGCTTTAGACATTTTGCTTTATTTGGATTATTTTGATAAATCAATAAATTGTCATTGGGTCCCACCCAATGACTTTGGCTTAAGAAAAGGTTAGGTTGAGTTCAATTCAATATTGTAACTAAAATTTGAGAGTGTTATAAAATAAAACTATGAAGTAAATACACAGAAGAAATATGTAGAGAGAGAATATGTAGAGAGATATCAGATTATATTACTTCTACTCTTTCAACATTGCATCTGTGCATCCTATTTATAGGAGCAACATACAAAGGAGATATTTTGGGATATTTGGGATATTTAGGATATTTGGGATATTTTGGGATATTTCCAAATTAATGGATATCCACTAGTTGGATATTTATAACACTCCCCCTTGGATGTACATTAATAGATGATGTACCTCGTTAAAACCTTATTAAAAAAAAACCCTGTGGAAAAAAGTCCTAATGAAGGAAAAAGAGTGCACATATCTAGAAATACGCTTTGAGAGCTGCCTCATTAAAAACCTTACCAAGAAAACCCAATGGGACAAAACTTGGTTAAGGAAAAAAGAGTACAACGCGTATTTCACTCCCCCTGACGAAGACCAAGATTCAGATGTCGGAGTCTTCGCATTCCAATCTTGAATATCATCTTCTCAAGAGTTGAAGTTGGCAAAGATTTAGTGAACAAATCTGCAGGATTGTCACTTGAACGGATTTGTTGCACATCAATATCACCATTCTTCTGGAGATCATGTGTGAAAAATAACTTTGGTGAAATGTGCTTTGTTCTATCTCCTTTTATGAAACATCCTTTTAATTGAGCTATGCATGCAGCATTATCTTCATATAATACTGTGGGTATTTTTGTATCACACTTCAAGCCACATCTTTCTCTGATGAAATGTATCACTGATCTCAACCACACACATTCTCTACTTGCTTCATGAATAGCGATTATCTCAGCATGATTTGAAGAAGTAGCAACAATGGACTGCTTGGTCGATCGCCATGATATAGCAGTACCTCCGCATGTAAACAGATAGCCCGTTTGAGATCGAGTTTTATGTGGATCAGATAAATAACCTGCATCTGCATAACCAACAAGATCTGTACTACCTTTGTTAGTATAAAGCAGACCCATATCGCTAGTTCCCTTCAGATATCGCAATATATGCTTAATCCCGTTCCAATGCCTCCGTGTAGGAGAAGAGCTATATCTTGCTAGCAAATTAACAGAAAATGCTATATCAGGTCTTGTAGCATTAGTAAGATACATAAGTGCACCTATTGCACTAAGATATGGTACTTCAGGACCAAGTAGCTCTTCGTTTTCTTCTTGAGGTCGGAACGGATCTTTGCTCACTTCAAGTGAGCGAACAACCATAGGAGTACTTAAAGGATGCGAATTGTCCATGTAAAACCGATTTAAAACTTTCTCAGTATAGGCAGATTGATGGATAAAGATCCCTTTTGCGAAATGTTCAATTTGCAGACCAAGACAGAGTTTTGTCTTTCCGAGATCTTTCATCTCAAATTCTTTCTTCAAATATTCAATCGCCTTTTGGAGCTCTTCTGGAGTTCCAATGAGGTTTATATCATCAACATAAAAAGCAAGTATTATGAACCCTGATTTTGTTTTCTTAATAAAAACACATGGACAAATGGCATCATTTATATATCCTTTATTTATCAAGTACTCACTTAGGCGATTATACCACATATGCCCTGATTGTTTTAAACCATATAATGATCTTTGTAATCTGATTGAATACATTTCCCGAGACTTTAAACCAAATGCTTCAGGCATTTTATATCCTTCAGGAATTTTCATATAAATTTCATTATCAAGTGAACCGTAAAGATAAGCTGTAACCACATCTATAAGATGTATTTCAAGGGTTTCATAGACAGCTAAACCCATGAGGTATCGAAATGTTATAGTATCCATAACTGGTGAATATGTTTCTTCATAGTCGACGCCGGGTCTTTGAGAGAATCCTTGTGCAACAAGGCGTGCTTTGTATCGCACAATTTCATTTCTCTCATTTCTTTTCCGTACAAAGACCCATTTGTGACCAACTGGTTTTACACCATTAGGCGTTTGGACTACAGGTCCAAAAACCTCACGTTTAGCAAGTGAATTCAATTCTGATTGAATTGCTTCTTGCCATTTTGGCCAATCATATCTTCGTCGACATTCTCCGACAGATTGAGGTTCCTGATCCTCACTGCCTTTTATAATATTTAGTGCAACATTATATGCAAAAACACTATTCACCACAATTTTCGAACGATATAGTTCTTCACTCACTGAAGTCTCGGGTTTGTTGATTTCTTCAGGAATATCAGAATTAATCAGATTTTGAATCTCTTCATGAGATCCTTTCATAGTGTCATTCTGATCATTGTTTGTATTTCTTTTTCTTGGATTTTTATCCTTGGAGCCCAATGGCCTACCACGCTTCAGGCGTGGATGAGATTCAGAGACTATGACACTAGTAGATTGTCCCTTTGGAACATCAATTCGAATAGACACATTCTCTGCAGGGATATGCGACTTAGTTATTCTTTTCAAATCAGTAAATCCGTCTGGCATTTGATTTGCTATTTTCTGTAAGTGGATGATCTTCTGGATCTCCTGCTCACATATAGGGGTATGTGGATCAAAATGAGATAGTGATGGAACTCTCCACACAATTTCTCTTTTGATTTCTTTTCTCTCTCCCCCTAATTGTGGAAAATTTGTTTCATCAAATCGACAATCTGCAAATCGGGCAGTGAATAAATCTCCTGTCAATGGATCAAGATAGCGAATAATGGAGGGTGATTCAAACCCAATATATATTCCTAACCTTCTTTGGGGGCCCATCTTAGTGCGCTGTGGTGGTGCTACAGGCACATATACAGCACAGCCAAAGATTCGGAGATGAGCAATATTTGGTTCATGACCAAATACTAATTGTGACGGGGAGTATTTATTATAATGAGTCGGTCTAAGACGAACAAGAGATGCTGCATATAAAATAGCATGACCCCAGACGGTTGTAGGCAACCGTGTTTTCATAAGTAATGGTCTTGCTATCAATTGCACACGCTTAATAAATGATTCAGCAAGGCCATTTTGGGTATGAACATGTGCTACAGGATGTTCAACCTTTATCCCAACTGATAAACAATAATCATCAAAAGCTTGGGATGTAAATTCTCCAGCATTATCAAGACGTATAGCCTTTATAGGATAATCTGGGAAGTGTTCCCTTAAGCGTATTATTTGTGCCAATAATTTCGCAAACGCCAGGTTGCGAGACGATATGAGGCACACATGAGACCATCTTGAAGACGCATCTATTAGAACCATAAAGTATCTAAATGACCCACAAGATGGGTGAATAGGTCCACATATATCCCCATGTATACGATCTAGAAAAGCAGGGGATTCAATGTCAACTTTCATTGGTGATGGCCTGGTTATCAATTTGCCCTGATGACAAGCGACACATGAAAATTCACTACTTTCAAGAATCTTCAGGTTCTTAAGTGGATGCCCTTTTGAATTTTCAATAATTCGTCTCATCATTATTGATCCAGGATGACCCATTCGGTCATGCCAAAGCACAAAAGTTCCTGAATCGTTAAACTTCTGGTTTACGATTGAGTGTGCTTCCATTGTACTAATTTCTGCATAGTACAGGCCAGAAGACAAAGTTGGTAATTTCTCCAAAACATATTTCTGGCCGGAGACATTCTTTGTAATGATAAGATATTCATCATTTGTTTCATTTAATGTCTCAACGTGATACCCATTACGACGGATATCTTTGAAACTCAACAAGTTTCTTGGGGATCTAGAAGAGAATAGTGCATCTTCTATAACAAGTTTCGTCCCCTTAGGTAGAAATATAGTAGCTCTTCCGGAGCCTTCAATTAATTTCGAATTGCCAGAAATTGTATTAATATTTCCCCTTTTTCTACGCAATTGAGAAAAGTATTTCTCATCTTTGAATATAGCATGCGTTGTTCCACTATCAATCACACAAATATCTTCATGATTCGTCATTGATCCAAATAATATTTGAGGATTTTCCATATATTCTTCAAAACGAAAGAATAGGCAAAGTAAACATCGAAGTAGATATTTTGATTAGACAAAGTATTTCACACACTTTATTATATATATATGGAAACATAACCACATTAGATAATACAAATGACATGTATGAAATATCTAAGTTAATACAGATCCATCACCGATCAGATGATCTATTTTCCCTTCAGGGAGTTCAAAGAAATCTGCCACATCTAGATGCATGGGCTCAACATTATCTTCAGACATAAAATTTGCTTCGGCATCCTTTTCTGCCCTTTTGAGGGAGGCTTGATATAGCTCAACAACGTGCTTTGGCGTACGACAGGTACGTGACCAGTGCCCTTTTCCTCCACATCGGAAGCAATTATTTTCTGAATTTTTCTTTTGCACAACTTTATGCTTTTCATCCTTCCTTTTACACTGCTGGTGGTGAAGGGTATTATATGGTGCAAAACGAGAATCATGATTAAAATTCCTTCCTCGACCACGACCATGACCACGACTGGGGCCACGACCTCTTCCACGCCTAGAATGGCGAAAATTTGCCTCATTCACTTCAGGGAATGGGGCAGTACCAGTGGGTCGGCTTTCATGATTTTTCATCAGTAATTCGTTATGTTGTTCAGCCACTAGAAGATGTGAGATTAGATCGGAATATTTTTTGAACTTCATCTCTCGGTATTGCTGCTGCAGGAGCATACTCGAGGCAGGAAAAGTGGAGAATGTTTTCTCCAGCATATCAAGATCAGTAATATTTTCACCACATAATTTCAATTGAGAAATAATTTTAAACATAGTAGAATTGTATGCCTTAACAGATTTAAAATCTTGGAACCTTAAATGGAGCCAATCAAAACGTGCTTGTGGAAGTATGACCATCTTCAGGTGATCATATCTATCTTTCAGATCATTCCACAGCGTAAGAGGATCTTTAACCGTGAGATATTCCATTTTTAAATTCTCATCAAGATGATGGCGGAGGAATATCATTGCCTTAGCACGGTTTTGGTTTGATGCCTCGTTTTTATCTTTGATGGTGTCTTCCAGACCCATCGCATTAAGGTGAATCTTGGCATCAAGAATCCAAGACATATAGCTATTGCCGGATATATGTAAGGCTACAAATTCACGTCTAGAAAGATTTTCCATTAGTAATGGAAAACAAAGAAATCAATACCTTCGAGGCTTGTAAAGTATTTGCTCGAGATGATAGAGTCTCGTGCTGATAACGTGTTATAAAATAAAAATATGAAGTAAATACACAGAAGAAATATGTAGAGAGATATCAGATTATATTACTTCTGCTCTTTCAACATTGCATCTGTGCATCCTATTTATAGGAGCAACATACAAAGGAGATATTTTGGGATATTTGGGATATTTTGGGATATTTCCAAATGAATGGATATCCACTAGTTGGATATTTATAACAGAGAGCATGTTGATGGGAAATTTATGAATATTCCCAAATTGGAATGCTGGTAATAACTGAAGTCATCAGTAACATTAATATCTCCTTTTTCTTTTTTTCCCCCTTTTTAAACTTTTCCTTTCCTTTTTATTCCATTATATGGTATAGTCAAACCTCTTTACAACATCATTGGTTTTGAGATTTTTTTAACTGTTATAACAACTGACTGTTAACAACAATAACTACAACAACATCCCCAGTTTAATCTCCCAAGTGGAGTCTAGGGAGGGTAAAATATACTCAAACCTTACCTCTACCTTTATGGGGTAGAGAGTTTGTTCCAGATAGACCCTCGACATGACTGGCTGTTATAGATTAATAACAAAATTTGGCATCTAATAATATTGTAACACCTTGTACCTTAGCGTTAGGATGCATCGTAGTAAACCATAGAGTTGGAAGGGATTAAGGTCGTACATGAGGTTATAGATGTAGGACCCCATAAGTTTGATGAATTTCGAAACCGTTATATACAACCTTGATATGGTATTTTCTTTTAAGTGAAACCTTATAGTAAAAATTTAATCAGTATGATTTTATATAGTTATTATTGTTATTATTTCTCGAATACTTCTTAAATTATATATATGTTATGAGGAAGTTTATAAATGAGATTTTATTTGTTATAAGAATAGAAAATATTTTCTCATAAAAAGAATTATCTTTTCGCGTTTTGAGAATTAATGTACCCAAATTTGTACATTTTATAACAGGTTGGAAACATTAGAAAGGGATGAAATATATTTTCTAGATATCTCCATGCATTGACCCGTTTGGTCTTTTTGAGCTTTTTACTCTGTTTTGCCCAAAATACCTTTCCCTTAGTATTTTTCGATTTTTATGACTCACAAAAATGGGTGGCACGGTTTCCTAGGAAATCGAGTAGGTTTCAAAATCATTTTGGTGGGTGTTAAAGGCTGCTAAGTTAAGAGAAGGATTGGGTTTGATCAAAGTTAACTTTGGGGGTAAATGGGTCTTTTCTAAGTTTGGTTGATTCCATTAGGTCTGGAACGTCATTTATGACTTAGTAGAGTCATTGTTTCGGGTCCCGAGGAGTCCGTTTGTGTTTTGGGTCATTGGTTGGAAATGATGGTTTTAGTTGGGATTGGAGTTGACTTGAGTCGACATCGGGTCAAGGCGCCCTCTTTAGGGAAATCCAAGTGTGCGAGCGAATTCGTAGTGTATTTTATAATAAGTTTGCATATTTGGTTTGTATCCTGGAGTTTCCGAGTGAGTTTTGGGTATCCATTCGGGGTTTTAGAAGAACCAGATTTTTTGGTTAAGTATTTTACCGGTTTCCTTCTTCATGTTCGCCAGGAAGGTACCATCTTCACAATGGTTGTGTTCATGTGGGCCTCCTCACATTCGCGAAGAGGAATTGCTTGGGAAGCCTCGCATTTGCGAGACCCATCTCGCATTCGTGATGGCCAAATCTCTTGGTCCTAGTTGTGTGTCATCAGGTTCGTGAGCATGCTCCGCATTCGCGATGAAGGAAATCACTAAAACAATGATTTAATTTCAAATTTCAATAGGAGACTTCATTCTCACTTATTTTAAGTTCTAGAACTCGGTTTTGGGTGATTCCAAGTTCCGAACTTAAGATTCTTCATTAGGGTAAGTTTAAAAATCCCATCTAGACTTTAATAATTGATTTCATCCTTTAATTTCCTTGCTAATCCATGAACCCACGTAGCAAAATAGAGGTTTTCTAAAGATTGGGGTTTTTGACTAAATAGTTGAATGGAAGGCCAAATTAATGTTAGATTCTCATGAAATTTAGGCTATGAACTATCTAGACTAAGGGTAACATAATTTTATTTTCAATTTCCAGTTTTGCCCTTGGGGCTCGAGTTTGGACATTTTGGGTTTGTTTTTGTGTTTTAACTTAAGTATAGCAATATAGGTATTGTTGGGTTCGTATGACCGAATAGGTTACTAATTTGATCTTGGTAAGTTCAATTTCTCGATAAGTTACCATTTTGACCTTCCAGGTTAGACTTGAAGTTTTTGGGATAACTTTTAGTACCAGAATCCTTTTATGATTTATTGAGTATCCTTAGATCCATATTTTGACGTAGAATTTATGCTTGTTAGACTTTGATCGTCGGACACTTTGAAAAGGCAAGGATTTGGCGTGAGGGTTCGTGGGGCCCGCTTAGTTTTCAGGTAGGCTACGGTTTATGTTTAAACTTCGATTGGAGAACATACATCGTTTATAAATATTGAAGGAGTATTGGGTGTGATGGGTTTCATGACCCAAATCGCCAGCCGTGGTGGCACCTACACTATTCCCTATAATAGGCATGCTATTTTTGAAGTCAATTACCTCTTTTTAGAAAAGAAGTGCGGAATTAAAATAATTAGGAGCTTGTGTAATCTAATGACAGTGACAAATCAAGTAATGAACAAGACTTTTATAAATACTATAATGACCCGTTTGGTCGTTATGTGCGTCTTGACAATTTTACCCCCGTTGACTCTTCCCCTAGTCCCGTTCGGGTGTTTTTGACGCGCGGGGATGGGCGACACAAATTTCGAGGTCATAGAGCGGGTCTCGGTAAGATTAGGGGAATTTAGAACCTTAGAGTGAAAAATATTTGACCGATAGTTGACTTTTGGATAAGCAAACCTTTTTGGGAATTCCATCAATTCCATGAGGTCTGGATGGTCGATTTGCTGGAATGTTTGTTCAGTTCCCGAGTGTTACACCCGTCACTTTTGTACGTTAAGCATCTCGTGAGTTGGGGGTTATGGATTTGGAGAGCGGAATTGTATTCGAGGTTTTATAAGATTAGATGTGTTCATCTTGAGTATACGGAGGTTTAAGTTCATGTTTGGCATGTGTCGGAAGGATTAGAGGAGGAATGAATCAAAGAGAATACATTTCGTCGGAGTTTGAGTTTGGGAAGAGAAATACGGACCATATATCAAAATATGGACCGTACCTTGAAATACGATCCGTACTTCTCTTGGCAGATAGGGCAAATATTTCGTTGGGAAATACAGTCAATACATACGGATCGATAATATATATATATATATATATATATATATATATATATATATATATACGACCAGTATTTCTGGCCATATTTCTATGTCGGTTCCAGCTTTTTTTTTGTTAAATATTTCGTATACACCTCATTTTATCTCATTTGATTCATCTCCCTTGACCTCTAACCTTCTAGAAAACTCTCTCCAACATAACTAATCAACCCCTAAGTAAAATCAAGGATCAAAAGAGAAGATCAAGTGCTCAAAGTTTCTAAAGTGATTGATTGAACCTTGTTTCCCCATCTTGTAGAAGCTATGGAGGATACTCCACGCTGAATTAATCTTGGAGTTGAAGTGTTCTTGAGCTCTTAAGGTAAGGTTTCATCTTATTCCATGTTTATGAGTTTATATGATGGTTATGTTAGGTTTGAAGGGGAAAGAAGTTGGAGGGAAGGTTCAAATAAGAACTTGAGATTATGTTAAGAGGTAATCTAACTAGAGTCATGTTGTTAATGTATTTTTGAGCTAGAATCTTATTGTAAGGATAGTAGTTGGTGTTGAGATTGTATTAAGGAGGTTATACTTCATATTATTAGAAGAAGAAAGTGTATAAGTGTCGTATACAAGCAAATATTAGGCTATTTTGATGAGAATCTTGGGGTGAGTAGTGACGTGAAATTAAAGAGACTTATATTAGGTTGTTGTTGTGATGTTGGTTATCAGGTGTGTTGTAGTGACCAAAGAGATTTGAGTACTGGTCCGACAGATTCATTGTGGGTTTGTGTTGACGATTTGAGCTATGTTAAGGCTAACCTTCTTTCTTTTGGCATGATCCTCATGAACAAAACGTAAATATACCGTTACCCATAATGATTCCATTATTCACAGCTAGAGATGTCCTATGTTGGTTCATGTTCCAATGATATTGTTCACAGTAAGTCCTTCTTCAGATTCAGTATGCTGTATAGAATGACATGATGATGCAAATGCTATTTCATAATGATGATCGGAGGTGTAACGACCTTACGTCACTCCGACAGATTCAAGATGCACTCTTATATATATATATATATACACACACACACACACACACACACACACACACACACACACAGAGACTATGACCCCACAGGCGTTATCTACGCGTATACTTTTATTATGTCTACATGGGGTATGGGGAAGGTGACAGCGTTATATACACACTACCACCTGATCAGCTTGTCATATGGTGATGATTATGCCCACAGAGGCCGATATGATGATGATTATGCCCACAGATGCTGATATGATACGATGGTATGCCCACAGAGGCTTGGCAGGCATTACATACGCATGTGTATGTATGATCAGGTGTTATATGCATATATACAGTACTTATGCATGTCATTGGCCCTCTGAGGTAGTTCAGGTGTACATGTTGCATTCCTTTTATCTTACATACTTTCATGTCTTCTTTATGTTACTTTCATACCTTACATACTAAGTACTTTGTTCGTACTGACGCCCCTTTCTCCTAGGGGACACTGCGTTTCATGCCTGCAGGTTCAGGTAGACTGGTTGACGATCCGCCTCCATAGGTTGTCGTTCAGCTGATATTGGAGCATTCCACTTATCCTGGAGTTGTTGTTGTGTTTTGGTACATTATATTTTTGTTGTACATAGGGGTATGGCAGGGGCCTGTGTCGACCTTGTTATGCCATGTACTTTATTAGAGGGTTGTAGACAATTGTGGTATGGTTAGACATTGTATGGCCCCCTCAGCTTAGATTTTATGGTAGAGGTTTAGTTGGAGAGAAAGATTATAGACTCTAGGTTTGACTTCATGAATCATATGCTTTGAAAGTAAATTTTGATTGGGAAATCTTGTTAATCTAGTCATAAAATACTTGGAATAATTAGATACCAGGTTGAATCTATCTAAATTTCATGGATTATGAATATGGAAAGTTCAAATTTCTTTCTAAATTGGGGGTTTTTGATTAAAGGTTGAAATTGATGATTGATTGAGTTTAATTAGTAATTAAGGGATAGTATTGGACATCCTAAGCGTTGATTAACCAATTTTTACTTTAAATTCTTATTTTGCCCTTGTGGGCCCAATTTTTCTCTTTAGAAGTGTTGTTTTTTATTTGATTAGTATTGTATCTATATGGGTATTGCTGCTCTCCGAACGTTTGAAAGTTCAAGGCTTGTGTTGGATAGTTCCTGGTACCCACTCAACATCAAGATAGGTTACGGTTTACCTTTCGATTAGACTCCAATTAGTGAAGCATATGTAGGAGTTAGATATTGACGGGGAAAACATGCTAGGCCTTCGGGAGTTGAGGTGAAATCCTTTTAGGTTTGTTTTGCTGTTGTTTGTGGGTTTGTCTCTTTGTTGTTGTGATTGGGCTGGTCGCCTTATTTTCTATGTTGTGAATTTTTTATGCATTCATCTCTCTCTTGTTATGTCACTTATCATCGAAAGGCGGAAGAGCAATGAGATTAGGCTTGAATCGTGATGTGTGCTTATGATAAGACACGAATGAAATCTTGATTTTTGTTTATAGTTGATTATGAGATCTTGCATGCCATACATTCTCATTTCATATGATGCATTGATATGAACTGTGACTTGGTACTGATGATGATAAGTGAGACAAAGGAACATCCGAGGTCTTTACCGAATCGTGTAAAAGAGAGATGAAAATCTGTGATCCGAGGTTGTTACCAGAGCGAAATGTGTTATACTTGCTGCCCTAGGTTCCTTGCGAGGACAAGGGTGTACATGGACTTCGTGGGTCCCCCGTGGATCATGACAATTGAGATGTGAGGTTTCCGTCCTAAGGATGTGTGTACGATATTGATAGTTGGCCAGTGCATTGCATTGCATCGCATATACATTCACACTTACATACATTCTTCATTGCCTGATTTTGTACTTGACAGATGATATATAGATTGATCCTATGTTGAATTGGTACGTGAGTGTTCTTGATTGCTTACATGTTTACTTGTTGATTTCTTTCTTCATATATATGAAGTAATTATTGTCGACCTATGATACCTATTAATACATAGTGTTTGTACTGATACTACCTTGTTGTACTCTTTTCTGAGCGCAGAGTTTGCTACAGGATCCACATCAGCACCTCGTTAGTGATTTCCGAGGCTTCTTATTTGAGTTTCAAGGGTGAGCCATGTTTCAGATACATAGCCCGGAAAACTCTTCTCTTATGATACTTGTCTTTCTGGTTCTAAACAGTACTTCAGACACTTAGTAAATCCTATATTCAAACTTATATTGTTTGTAGTGGCTCTTGTAGTATGACTTGACCAGTTTCTTGGTGTTTCATTTGTACTTCCGCACTTTATGATATGATTTGAGACTGCTTAAATAACTCTATTTCTTTTTGTATGTTTAAAATGAATGTTGAATAAGGGAAGGGTTTTCCCACTAAGGGGGTAGCATGGATGCCTGCTCGGTCCACTAGTTAGGTCATGACAAATACATTTCCCAAAATCTTATCGTACACGGTACAAGAGCTTCTACGACAAATTGCAAGATTTGAAGACATACAGACTCCGAACATGATAAACACTGTTTGTAAGAGTAAAATAGACAGGGTATTTAGGAAGAGACTTCGGGAAGCAGAACCGGCTAGTGGCTTGATGTACCGGGCATTTACAACACATTTGAGGCCTTTTTACGAGAAGTTTTACTTGTTTTTAAGCAATTCGGTGTCTATTTAATGTGTTTTTAGTGTTTTTCAGGCAACTGAACAGATTCGGAATGAAAACAATTGAAAGTGCAGAAGTGGTCGTAAACTCAGTTTACGGACCGTATTCTTAAACATGGGCCGTATTCCATGGGCGTATTAAAGAATAAGAAGAACCAAAAAGGTAGGCTGAGGAAATGGTGATTTACGAACAACTTTGATGGACCGTATTCCACTTTACGGTCCGTATTTCAAAGCATATTTAACTATTCGAGCATCTGGCAGAAAGTCGAAGTTTTGGAAGTTGAAAGACGGCTGGGCAGTTTACGGACCGTAAACCAATTTACGGTCCGTATCTCAAGAGATTGAAGTTGCTCAAAATTGGAAGGAAGACCTGGTCGTAAACTGGTTTACGGTCCGTATTTCACTTTACAGACCGTATTTCGTATCAACGGGGACCAAAGTGCAAATATGCAACTTTCACGTTTTCAGAACCTATAAATAGTCATTGTAGGGTTTTAATAGTTATCAGTTATTATATTTTTGACTTTTGGCTTAGAACATTAAATACTCTCTAGTTTTTTAAGGTTCAGACATTAATTCAAGTATTATCAATTCCTTTGTTTTCTTCCAAAGTAAGCAATTATGAATTCTTCAATTTCTTATTTCTTGTTCTTTGTCTTGAGTAGCTAAATTCCCTTACTAGGGTTGTGAACCCAATGATGGGTGTTGTGTGATTGGGTTGTGATTGATATACACATAATGGATTATTAGGTTTTATTTATTCTTCGTTCTTCATTCATAATTAATGGTTGCAAACATTGATTAAAGCCATAAACCTTGATTTATTTGGGAAAATAATTAGGGTTGGTAAGAATATATAACAAGGACTCAAAGCTTTAAACTTTGTTTAATAAATTCACTTAGGAATAAGAAGAATTTACTTGGCATGATTAATCGTTCTTCATAGTTACTTTCTTATATTTGGGAAAATCATAGGAAGAGATAATCCTTATTTATTGGGAAATAGTAGAGATTCATATAAAGTTTAAGTGCATTCATATAATGATCCAGTAGAAGTATATCAAGATCAATACTCATGATCATACACTCTATCTAACGGGGACACAACCTTAGTTTCTTTTACCATAAATTTCCACCAAAGCAAGTAGATAGCAATTAGTCATAGAAAAACCAACTATTACCAAAACCATCAGATTAAGACATTAGACCTAAGATTAGCATCCTACGACTTTAGTAACCTTTTCACACCATATTCCCTGTGGGATTCAACCCCAACCTTGCTGGGTTACTATATTTGACAACGTCCGCGTTATATCATTAATAAGTGTAATTTGAGCGTATCATGGCTCTCCCAGAACATATCTGTGAAAATCCTCAAAAATCTATCCCAATACCTCGAACATTTACCTGGAACAACTCTACACCCCGAAAAGTGTGTAATAAGAGTAGTATCAATACAACATACATACTAGTAAGTATCATAGGCTGACTAAGATTAGTTAACGTATGTGAAACACATAAATCAACAAGTAATGTGCAAAGCACATCCCAAATAATCGAGTCGTAGCCTAGGTTAAGCTTCTATTCTGTCACACCCCACCCTTGGTAAGGCGTGATTGGCACCCGGCACCTTACAGGAACCGAGCGAACCAACTTATGACTCTCATCTTTCATATCTCGAATGGCAACAATAAGATCAAGAGGCTAAATATGAACATAATATCATGCATAAGTAAATGTACAATAGACCCATGATGCCGATATTACTACTGTCACACTATGACTAAGCTGTATACAGGAACTGTCTGCAAAGCCTCTATGAACATGACTGAAGTATACAAGTCGGGACAAGGCCCCCGACATACCCTGGATAAAATCATACATATATATATATATATATATATATATATATATATATATATATATATATATATCTAGACTCGGCAGTGCTCCAGGAAGAAATGGAGCTCACCAATCAAAACTAGTACCTGAAAGCAGCCTACTGCGGAAGATCCTCGTCTCGTCTACTTGCACCTGCGGGCATGAGCACAACGTCCACAAGAAGGGAGGTCAGTACGAACAATGTACTGAGTATGTAAGACATGAATGGTAGTATGATATCAGAGTGAAGAAAACATAAGATAAAGTTAGTAATTATACCTCGTACTCTTCTTAAGATCTCTGTCATGTAAACTACTCGTCTACAGGAAAAACATGTCATACACAGCCATACACAACATACATACATATGCATTCACACGCACTTACTATACATACATCTATCATATCCGTACTCGGCCCTTTCGGGACTCGGTGTCATCCGTACCCGGCCCTTTCGGGACTCGGTGTGATCCGTACCCGGCCCTTTCGGGACTCGGTGTGATCCGTACCCGGCTCTTTCGGGACTCGGTGTGATCCGTACCCGGCCCTTTCGGGACTCGGTGTGATCCGTACCCGCCCCTTTCGGGACTCGGTGTGATCCGTACCCGCCCCTTTCGGGACTCGGTGTGATCCGTACCCGCCCCTTTCGGGACTCGGTGTGATCCGTACCCGCCCCTTTCGGGACTCGGTGCCATCCGTACCCGGCCCTTTCGGGACTCGGTGTCATCCGTACCCGGCCCTTTCGGGACTCGGTGTGATACCCAACTAATCAGTGGGACGCAATGCATACATACATACATATACATAAAAATACACAAATGAAATCAACATCATCATTAGCATTAACATTTTCACTATATCACTCCTTGAAGGATCAACCATCGTAAGATGAAATCAATAATGTCATGAGAGTATCGAGAACCATGAACTTAGATAGCATTAGAAATAGAATAGTCATCGCTATATCTCACCTCGAAAGAACAAGTATTATGAGGTAGGATCAATCACAAAGAATAGTCTCAAGATCATGAATAAGCTCAATAATATCGTAAGGATCATGAGATTCATAGGCTTCTAGCATTTGTGGAGGCAAGGATATGACGGATATGGTACAAAGATTTATAACAAGGAATCATGCCTTTAGAAAGAAAGGGTTTAGCCATACATACCTTTTTGGTCGGTAACTTTAACTACTCAATGCTTGTCTTAGTCCTTCAAATAAATCTTTCTAGAATCTATCGAAATTTCGGCAGCATCTCCCCTGTTTATATACCTAGCCCAAAATAGTAATTCAGCAACCAACAACAACAACATCAATACCAACATTAATCATAATATTCTCAACACCAAAATATTCCATAAACATCCCACACGATGTTTCTGCAATATTCAAACCAACCATAACAACATCCATAATACTATAATCAAAAAATTATATTCAACTCTTTATGATTTTTCTCCTATGATTCTTTCCTTTCCAAGAATTGCTAAACCTTTATATCATCTTAATCATGTAAATAATAGCAAGAACATACCTTATAGTAGAAGAACTTCACTTTATTCACCTTAAAATTGAACCACACGCGTCGCTATACGATTCTATACTCGCAACTATACGTTGCCTGAACCGGAATTCGGGAATTATTGTTGATTTAGCCTTGAAATTTGGGTTTGGAAGTTGGGGAAATTTCTAGAGGAATTTGGAACAATTTGGAAGAGGTTTTTTGGCTGAAAAATAGGGGGCAAGCCCCTTTTATATTAGTTCAAATTCGCGGGGGGGGGGGGGGGGGGGGGGGGGGGGGGGGTCACTGTAGCAGTACTGTAGCACGCGTTTCTGCTCAGTCAGATGAACTTGTAACCTCTATAATTATCTACTTTGATATCGTATCGACGAACGGTTTGTTGCGTTGGAAACTAGACTCGACGAACTTCATTTTAGGCTTTTGAAACACCTTAAAACTCTTAATTTACTAGGAGATATACCCCTCCAAAGTTGACCCAAAATTCTGTCCAAAAATTCTGTCAGCTATTTTCCAATTTTTTGACAAATTTATTTTCTTTGATTTGCTTGATCCCGGAATCTTCCATAGCTTATTATATGAACTTAAACCCTCGTAACCATAAGGTTGGCGCATATAATCTCATATATCCTTGAAGGTAACTCCAGTAACCATACTTAGAACGTCCAACAATTATAAATTTCCACGTACGAACCTACGGGGTGTAACATATTCCACAAGCCTGCCAAGTTCTAAGAAACTCATCAACCATAGATCACAACACAAGTACATGTCACGACCCATTTCACTAAGTCGTGCGGGCACGTACCTTTCCTACCTCGGTAAGTGAACCTTTATCCCAACAATCATAAAAACATAAATGAAGTGGAAGAAGATATAATAACATAAGTCTCATGATAATAATATAAGAAAATGCGAAAGTAAATGAAATACACCCCAGTATCTGGTCTGGTCATACAAGAGCATTTAACTAAATACTATAAGTCTGAATAATAGTAATACATAAATAGTCTTAAAATCATGTCTCAGGATGAAAATAAAGACATAATAGAAGGAAGAGTCTTCGGGCAGTGAACGTCCTCATGCTCACCCTGAAAGACTCGAATCAGCAATTCTCGAATATCAGCCACGAGGAGTAGAAGTCGATCCTACCTGGTACTCTACATTCATAAATGTATCATGGAAATGAGTATGAATACGATGCAATGTAATATCATCTTTCTTTTACGCTCTCCGGCAGAGACCTCAGAGGCTACTCTTCTCACTTATTATCATCAGTACCATAACCATGGAATATTATTGTATCATTGAAATGAGTATGAATACGATGCAATGTAATATCAACAACCAATTCAATCCCAGAGAGTACCACACAGGCACACCAGTGATATCAATAATAAGGCTACACAATAAGCCACAATAAAATAATAATCTCATCTCAATGTCAATCAATAAGGTACCGCAATATCATAATCATTATATATCACTAGTCACAATTACCCAATGTCTCAACATGGCAATGAGCCAATAAGTAAATAGAACAAGATAAGTCAATCAATACAACGGGGTGGCTAGCCCCCAAATCATATAACATGGCCCAACCTAAGACAATATCCAACCCAACTTCTTACCCATAGATTTACATGCATTCTCTGACAATATCATCTAAACATGTGCTTCGCTAATCGAAGTCTCACTAAGGTAAATTGTAACCTACTTGGAGAGCCGAGCAGTAAAGTCTGCAATAGTCAAACCTTAGTCTTTCTTTCCTTTGAGCCTCGAGATAATAGAAGTCCAATCATATCAGAGTCATGAAATTAGAATCAAGTAGAAACATCATTCAACCTTACTACTATTCAAGACCCAAATCTCAACCTATGGAATGGGGTTTATGAACTAAAGAGGTGAATTCAGAAATCTATAGGTCTCAACATGAAATTAATGTTATAGGTGATCAATTCCCATGAATTATAAGCTAGAAGAACTAACAAATCACTTAATTTCGGATTCTAGACAAAACCCCCAAATTTGGGTATAAACCCTAACTTTTCAAATCACAATTTAGACTCTAATAACGGAAGATACAAGCTTAACAACTAAGAAACTATCCAATTTTGGGGTTACATTAGCCAATTTCATCAACCAATCTCATTTAGGAAGCTAAAACCCAAAACCCCCAATTTCAACTTAGGGTTTGTAGACAACTAATTCCGCAACCTTGCATGCCTATAATTACTAAATAAGAATAATAATCAATGGGGAAACATAAAACTCATGATTAGAAACTTACCCCGAGCCTTAGATTTGAAGAAACCTTTCACAAACTCTCCAACGCAACCTCAAGAACATAAAATTTGGAAATGGAAGCCAACTATCAGATTCTAGGGATTTGCCACTGAAGCTACAATATGCGATCGCGAAGCACCGCGACTTGCTGCCCACGTATGCGTCTCGCAGCTATCATGTGGCCATATCACGTGATCGCGAGGGACTTCCTTCCCCAACCTTCGCGAATGTGCCTCCTTCTTCGTTATCGCGAAGAAAGACACCAGATACAGCAGAACCAGATTTTCTAATTTTTGGCTAACTTCAACCCGAAATTCGACTATCACCCGAGAACATCTGCTCACAAACCATACATGCAGGCATATATAAAAACACGCTACGAATGCACTGGTGGCCTCGAAATTCCCATCAGAGGTCTCATTGACCAAGTCAACCCCCGATACCTCAAAAATACTTTTCCAACCCAAGTCCTAAAATGCACCTAAGTGCATTAGGAACCAAACCGAATATACACACAAGTTCTAAAAGACCATCCGGACCTCTCGGAATCGATGAATTCCCAAAAAAAGGTTCGTTTATCCAAAAATCAAGTTTGAGTCAACCCTTTTTTCGCTTTAAGCCCAAATTTCCCACAAAGTCACCCAATTTGTATCTAAAGATCTCGAAAACTGTGTGTCAACGTTCCTCTCGGGTCAAATGTGAGCTAAACAAGCTCAGAAAAGGGTCAAAAGTATCAAAAAGGCTATAACGACCAAACAGGTCGTTACATCAGATACCAATTAAACCATCGCTAGTCCTCGAGCGACGAAGGGAAAATAATGGAAAAGTACCTAAATCGGCAAACAACTGTGGATATCGGCTAATCATGTCGGACTCAGTCTCCCAAGTGGCCTCCTCAATTGGACGATGCTTCCATTGCACCTTCATAGAAGCTATCTCCTTAGACCTCAACTTTCGAACCTGCCTATCCAAAATTGGGACAGGCTCCTCCTCGTAAGTCAAATTCTCATCAAGCAACGCCGAGTCCCAATGAACAATATAAGTACCATCGGTATTACACTTCTTCAGCATAGACACATGGAACTGGATGAACGCCTGCCAAGCCTGGTGGCAAGGCAACTTATAAGCAACATCACCCACACTATTAAAGATCTCAAATGGCCCAATATACCTCGGACTCAACTTACCTCTCTTCCCAAATTTCATAATACCTTTCATGGTGAAATCTTCAATGGAACCTGATCACCAACGGTGAACTCTAAATCTTGGACCTTCCGATCCGCATACATCTTCTATCAACTCTGAGCAGCCAAAAACTTGGCCTGAATGACCCTCACCTTCTCAAAAGACTCTCTCAATAGATTTGTACCCCAAGGTCGAACCTCAAATGCATCAAACCAACCAACCGAAGATCTATATCTTTTACCATACAAGGCCTCAAAAGATGCCATGTCGATACTCGAGTAATAACTGTTGTTAGACGCAAACTTGGCCAACGGCAAGTACTGATCCCAAAGACCACTGAAGTCTATAACGCAAGCCCTCAACATATCCTCAAGCACCTGAATGGTCCGCTCGGACTGCCCATCGGTCTGGGGGTGGAAAGCTACACTAAGATCCACTCGGGTACCCAACTCATAAAGAAAAACTCTCCAAAAATAGGAAGTGAAGATAGTACCCCAATCAGTTATGATAGAAATGGGAACCCCATGCAATCTCATAATGTTAGGAATGTACAACTTGGCTAACTTCTCCGCAAAATAAGAAACTTGAACAGGAATGAAATTATAGGACATAGTTAACCAATCAACTATCACTCAAACCAAAACAAACTTACCTAGGGTCTTCTGAAGACCCACAATGAAATCCATGAAAATCCTCTCCCACTTCTACTGGAGAATGGGCATCCTCGGAAGTAAACTATCGGGTCACTAGTGCTCATACTTAACTTGCTGACAATCAGCACACTTAGCCATAAAATTGGCTATATCCCTCTTCATAAGACACCACCAGTAATGCTGCCTCAAATCACGATACATCTTAGTTGCCTCCAGATGAATGGAATATCGAGAGTTATGGGCCTCAGTCAAAATCAAATAGATCAAGTCACCAACACGAGGAACGTACATGCGCCCCTTAATTCTTAAATTGTCCTCAGAATCAATCATGGCCTCCTTGGCCTCACCACTCAGAACCCTATCTCGAATCTTGCTCAACTGAGCATCCTTAAACTGATGAGTCCTGATCTAATCCAACAAGGATGATCTCCTCTCCACACAAGCTAAAAATCTGCTTGGAGTTGAAATATCAAGGCGAACAAAACTGTTGGCCAGAGTCTGAACCTCCATGGCCAACGAACGATCAAAAATAACCAAACGGGTTAAACTCCCCATACTCGTGTCCTTGGGACTCAAGGCATCAGCGACAATATTAGCTTTCCCTAGATAATAAAAAATAGATATGTCATAGTCCTTCAGGAGCTATATCCATCGGTGCTTCCTGAAATTAAGATCTCTCTAGGTAAACACGTGTTGAAGGCTACGGTGATCGATGAAAACCTCACAATGGATACCATACAAGTAATGCCTTCATATCGTCAAAGTGAAGACCACAGCTAACATCTCCAGATCATGGGTAGGGTAATTCCTATCATGGATCTTCAACTGGTGGTAAGCATAGGCTATAACTCTACCCTCCTGCATCAAAACAACACCCAAACCCACACGAGATGTATCACAATAAACTGAGAAGTCCTTACACTCCACGAGTAATGCTGAAATTGGGGCTAAAGTCAAAAGGGACTTGAGCTTTTGAAAGCTCTCCACACAATCATCGGACTACTGGAAGGGAACATCTTTCTGAGTCAATCTGGTCAATGACGAAGCAATAGAATTGAAAATTTTCGCAAATCGGCAGTAGTAGCTGGCAAACCCACGAAACTATAGATCTCGGTCACAGTAGTGAGCCTCGCCCAATCCCTCACTGCCTCAATCTTCTGAGGATCAACCATGTTTCTATCTTTAGACATAACGTGGCCCAAGAATACCACAGACTCCGACCAAAACTAGCACTTCAAAAACTTAGCAAATAATTATTTGTCTTTAATAACCCAAGTACAATGCGAAGATGACTCTCATGCTCTTCTCTGCTCTTGGAATACACCAAGATATCATCAATAAACACAATTACAAAGTAGTTGAGGAATGGCATAAAGATGCTATCATCAAAGTCATGAATGTAACTAGGGTATTGGTAAGCCCAAATGACAGCACCAGAAACTCAAAATGCCCAAATCTCATCAGAAAAGCTATCTTCGGAATATTCTCAACCCTGATCTTCAGCTGATGGTACCCTGAACGCAGGTCAATCTTCGAGAACACTGAAGTATCCTGAAGCTGGTCAAATAAGTCATCAATATGAGGCATAGGACACTTGTTCAGAATAGTAACCTTGTTCAGCTGGCGATAATCGATATACATTCTCAGAGATCTACCTTTCTTCTTCACAAACAACACAGGAGCACCCCAAGGGGAGACACTCGGTCTAATGAACCCCTTGCTCAATAGATCCTGCAACTGCTAATTAAGTTCTATCAACTCGGGGGGTGCCATCCGATATGACGGGATAGAAATAGGGCCAGTGCTCGGATCCAAGTCGGTACAAAAGTCAATATCGCGATCGGGTGGCATTCTATCACGACCCAAATCGGAGGGCTGCGACTGACACCCAAGACCCTACTCGGCTGAGTGCCATACTACTATTCCATCCAGGAGTCACAACTTGTTGTGAACCTTTAATCTATGAAATAACGCTTCCGTCAGGTAAAAAAAATTCAATAAAACTCTTTCGTCAAATCAGGGACTTCTTCCTTATCGTTAATTCAAAGAAAGCCTTTAGTCAAATAAAATCTTTAAAAATAAAGCATAAAAACCCATCGAGCTATATGATCGCTTTACACAACTGTCGATACCTCGACGCACTATCCACAAGACACTGTCTGCAAAAGTCTCTAACATACACGAGATACCATAACATAAGTACTCTGACTCGGCCACTCCGAATTGAGATGGAGCTCACCAATCCAGCTGGTAGCCTGGGAACATCCTATAGCCAAAGTATTCTACTCATCTGTATACACCTGCGTGGCATGAAACGCAGCGCCCCCAGGAAAAGGGACGTCAGTACGAACAATGTACCGAGTATGTAAGGCAGAACTGAAACAATATATCTCAACTCGGATGATAAAAGAGTAACAGACTCAATCTGTACCTGTAACTAACTCTGATAAACATGTATGAGCATATGAACTTTTGATGCAGTATGAGTATGTATATATATACACATAATGCATGCCATCACCCTGCTCGCAGCCCCTTCGGGCATAATAGCATAATGGCCCCTTCGGGCATCATAATCATCGTATACTAGTTGATCAGGTAGTTTGTGTATATAATGCCTTAGCCCTTCTCCCCTTCCCCATAAAATAATTTCATGCATGTATGTAAATATGCAAATGCATGAATATCTCTGAAAACCATCAAAAGACTCCTTTCGGAGCAACTTTTAGTTCAAAACAGGAACTTCTTCCCCTTTTCATTTGTCTCCTTCGAGACTCAAAAATCAAATGTGAAATGCATAGGAATAAGAAAACCTTAAGAATATCCCCTTCGGGAATTAGACATCGTTATGAAATCGTACAACTTATGGATGCCCCTTCGGGACTTAAGAAGTCAAGGATACGAATATCTCTACACTGTCTAGGAATAGAGTCTTTGGAATCAGTTTAGTCGCTGGGTTCAT
This sequence comes from Lycium barbarum, assembly GCF_019175385.1. Lineage (NCBI taxonomy): Eukaryota > Viridiplantae > Streptophyta > Magnoliopsida > Solanales > Solanaceae > Lycium > Lycium barbarum. Next base: position 106,080,419 of record NC_083345.1, read on the forward strand.
TCAGATGATAAGGATCTTCATCACTATCATAATCATTACCACTATCATGTCTCACTTTGAATGATCCATAACATAAGTTGAGACCACACATCCTGAATATAATCAAGAATTATGTAGCACACTCATGCATAAGCTGAGGCCATATGTTATATAGCACGCTCAGACATAAGCTGAGGCCATATGTCATATAGCACGCTCAGACATAAGCTGAGGCCATATGTTATATAGCACACTCAGACATAAGCTGAGGCCACATATTCTAAATATAATCCAGAATTATCTAGCACGCTCAGTCACGTCATGAAATCATCTAGAACCTTAGGCTTGGAAATCTCTAGGATTAGAGTCATCATAAGAATCTTCAAAAATTATAGACTTCTGGCATTTCTAGGAGTAAAAATATTATGGATGTCATGTATGGAATCAAAACATAGGAATCATGCCTTTGAAAGAAAGGTTTAACCTTAGCATACCTGGAAGCTCGCTTCTCGACTTTCCAACTTACCTCCGGTCTTTAAATCTACATATAAAACCATTCATTTTATTGTTAGGCTCGTTGTTTTATACTTATCCTATTACACCTCAGAACCTTAGGTTGCTGAGCGATGAAGGGACTAACGTAAGTTAAGGCGAACATGATGTCCCTACAAGTAAGAAGGGATACTTGAGAATCCTAACGTAAATTTTCAGAGAAGTTAAAGGCAAGGGAGAAGAAGCCCGTTAAATGAAACTTCACTGCAGTCCTACGAAAAAGGGCGTTCGACGGTACCGTTGAACAAGTCGATGCCCCGTCGATGGCGCTGTAAAAATTGAGCTGGGACAGAGACCACTCGACGAATGAGTCGACGTTCCGTCGATCAGTTCGACAGACCGTCCTTCTCACCATCGAATGAGGAGGAATGACAGATTGTTCACTGGAAATTGATGATATCGACGGTCAAATCGACGTCCCGTCGATCCAATCGACGCTTCGTCGATCGCACCGTACATCACGGACGGGACTGATTTCATGGATTAATATAAGACCCTCCTCTATTTTTATTTCATTTCATCTCTCACTCTCTCCTCTCCAAGAACTCTCTAGAACCTTCTCCACCATTCATCCACAAGAAATCAAAGGAAAACCATGGTCAACTACACCAAATACATGAAATCAAGTTTGTGAAACCCATTAAAAGTTCATCTAAGCCAAGAAAACTCAAGAAGAGTGAGTTAGGGTTTTGGTGCAAGAAGAGAAGTTCCACTCAAAAGTTGTTCATCCATCATTAGGTGAGTTTTATGACCCTTTTTATATGGTTTGAGTGATTGAAAGTTGAAACACTTGAATTGTGGAGAGACCTAGAAATTGGGTCATGAATGTGTGAATAGTGATTGGTGTGAATTATGAATGTTGGTATGGTGTGATTGTGAAAATGTCATAAGTGACATTTAGACCATGAAATAAGTATTAAATCGGAGAAAACGCGATAATGAGTTATAATCATAATTGTGGAGAAATCTAAGGGAAATGGTGAATTGTGGTAAAAGTAGATGAATGATGATCGTTGATGCTATGTTGTGGATGTTGTTATTAACATTGGGAGTTGATATAGAATGTGGGAAAAGTAGTATAAACAAAGGAAGTGTTGCCCAATTTTCCCTAGAAATAGTGAACTAATGTTAGTGCGAATTCTCTCTTGAAGGTAGAAACGTGATATCGAGGGAGAACAAGAAAGCGATAGCTTAGTCAAACGACAAAGGTATGTGAGGCTAGTCCTTTCCTTCTATGGCATGACTCCCTTAATATGACTTTCTTTCTTCTCCATGAATCTCTTAAGTTCCGAAAGGATACAAGCTGATATCCCTAATTTGCTACACAAGGTAATGAGTTAGAGTACATGAGTTCTAAATGTTCATGATATGATGTCATTGATGCTTACACTCACCTCATATACTCTTCCCTTCAAGGTGAGGCAGGATGTTAATGAGTGCCCATAATGGAATCAGGGGAATCACGACCTTACGTCACCCCGATATAGTGTAGTTGTTCTTGAGCCTTATGCATGTACTATGATAAGCATATTATGATAAGCATACTATGATGAGCATGTATGATGATGATGATATAACATCGCGCCTATTTGGCCGGGCAGTCACCGCTAAGGCGGGCAGCTATACTATACACCATGGCCAAATGGCATGGGCAGACACCACTAGTGGGCGGCAGGAGATGATACCCCGGACGCGGGAGGCCTGGACGCAGGCTAATACTACTGATTATCACATTGATCCAATATTTACGGGCAGCTTATATATATTTATGCATTTACGATCTGATGATGATTATGAGTAAGCCAGCATGCATCACTCCTTTTCTATGTGACAGTCAGATACAGATGTTCCTCATTGATGTTTCCTTTATTTCATTGATGTGATATTATTGCTTATGCCTCTCATACTCAGTACAATATTCATACTGACGTCCTTTTTCTTTGGACGCTGTGTTCATGCCCACAGGTAGGCAGAGAGGTGATCTTGCCCCAAATTCGTAGGAGCTGTCAGCTGTCGAGAGCACTCCATTGTTCCGGAGGTGCTTATGGTTTTCCTTTTCTGTACATATATGTTTTGGGCATGACGACGTCCTGTCCCGTCCATATGTCTAGTACTCTAGTAGAGGCTCGTAGATACGTAGTGTGGGTGTTATGGTTTCACGAGGCTGCTACTACGTGTATATATATATATATATATATATATATATATATATATATATATATATATATATATATATATATATATATATATAAGTGTGTGTATATTTTATTTCAATGACCAAAAGGCTTGTCCATATAAAAGTATTTATATTTTCGAAGGAAAGATGATTTTCTCGTAACTCGAGTATAAAATTGATAAAAGCATTAGAAGAAAGTGATAAACAGTAGGATGAGGGGTGCTCGGTGGTTAGCCCCGGGTACTCGTCGTGGCCCCTGTTCGGGTCGTGACATATCCTAACCCTCCAAATAAATCTTTCCATAATCTGCCGAAATTTCGGCAGCATCTCCTCTGTTTATATACCTAGCCCAAAATCTCAACTCAGCAGCGAACAACAACAACAATACCAACATCAACAACAATATTATCAACACCAAAATATTCAATATATATCCCACACAATGTTTTATCCAATTTCTTGACCCATAAATTCCTTATGCGCTCATTTAGTAACTTTTACTCCGTAGATAAGCTTAAATCAATACTAATACGGAAAATTCATACCTTTCACCCGCTAGAATTACAATATCTTCGATTATCACCTTGAATCCAAGCTAAGTTTCGCCACAATTCGATATTATAATCGCAGCTATGTGTTGTCCAGACTTAAATTCGGGGATTTCACTTAATTTGCGTTAAAATCTACTGGACGGAAGTTGGGAGATTTTTCTAGAAGATTTGGGAAATACTTGGAGTGTTCTTGGCTGAAAAATAAGGTTTAGGATCAGGTCGGGTCACTGTAGCAGTACTGCAGCAGCACTGTAGTCGGTACTGTAGCAGCACTGTAGTAACATTTTTGCTCTGTTAGCCTAACTTGTAACGTCCATAATTCTCCACTTCGATGTCGTATCGATGAGCGGTTTGTTGCGCTGGAAACTAGACACGATGAACTTTATTTTAGTCTTTTACTTTGCTTCAAAACTCCTCATCTACTAAAAGATATTCTTTATCCAAGTTGGGCCAAAATTACCCCTCATATTCTCTTCCAAGTTCCAACAATTTAATTTTCTTGATTCGCTTGCCCTTCAATCCTTCCATAGCTTACTATATGCACTTAAACCCTTATACCCATAAATTAAACGCATATAAGCTCACATCCTCCAGAAAGGTAGCTCGAATCTCAACATACGAAACTACGGGGTGTAACATATACCCAGCAGGTCGGAGGGGAATACCTCTACGAATTACAATGGGAATGAACTCAAAGGGTAGAGATGCAGCAACAGTGTCACGCACATGAGCCAGATAAGCTAAACACCCTTTGTTGACTAATTTCTTTGCCCGAAGAAAGGAAATAATCTTTTTCGGAGCGGGACTAGGAGTACCCTTTCACTCAAGTTTAGGAATGTCAGGCATGGCTAAAGTGACTATCTTGGCATGACAGTTTAAGATCGCATGATAAGGAGAAACCCAGGTCATACCGAAAATAATATCGAAATCCACCATATAAAGCATCATCAAGTCTACCCACGTGTCATAACCCACAAAGGTAACAAATTACGACCGATAGACTCGATCAACAATAACAGAATCTCCAACTGGAGCAGATACATGAACAGGTACCACTATGCTATTACAAGTCAAGTCCCAACCTATAACATGATATGTAGATACATATAATAAGTGGATCCAGGATCAAATAATACAGACGCTACCTTATGTTGGACAGAAACGGTACTTGAAAAGACAACATCTGAGGCCTCCGCCTCTGGTCTGCCTGGGAACAAATAACACTAGGCCCCACCACGAACAGACTATGATCCACCTCTACGGACCTAGGACCCATCCCTAGAAATCTATTGACCACCGAGGCTTGACAGAGCACTGCCTCTCGAAAAAGCACCACCCCGGATACCTGAAGCTACCGAAGTCCTCTGGAGCTAATAACCCTGCCTGGGTCGATGACAATCTTGAACAAAATGACTAAGCACTCCACATGTAAAACAAGCCTTAAGAGGCGAATTTTGATGAACCGAAACTGAAGACCCAGTTGGAACAACTCTATCTGCTAGTCGAGAATATGAGCTTTCAGAAGTTCTCTGCCTGGATGGCCCACTAGAAGAAGCCTGCAATGTTGATTGCATAGGACAACCGGAATAGGACTGATACTGCCTAGAAAACTGTCTGGCGCCTCTCGAGCTGGAACCACTATAACCCCCAAATTATCGTTGTCACTTCTCACTAACGCCTCTAAATGTGTGGGCCTTAGCAGCCTTGACTAAGGAAGCATGTTCAACAATAGACTAGAAAGAAGCACCCATAGCCTCAAGCTGAAGGCATGGAATCTGAAGAGTAGTAGAGAGCCCACCAATAAATCTTTGAATCCTGTCGGGCTCAGTAGGAATTAGGGGTGCTGAATAACAGGGCAAATATAAATAGCGAGTCACATAAGCATCAAAAGAAAATCCTCTCTGTTTTAAGTGGAGGAACTCATCTCTACGTGCCTCTATCAAAGCGGGGGGCACATATTAGAGCAGGTCTATCCTAAGGATGTCTACAAGTCGTGTCTAGTAGAGTCTTGTTTATGCGTGTGTTACATGCCACACTCATAAACAGGAGGCTACAAGGCATTTAGGATGGATACTTTCTATTTATTATCCTAGAACGTGCGATAGAACCAAGTCGTAACGAACGAAATTCGTGATACTAACCCTTGATTGTTTTATATCTTAAAGTCGGATTCTACGGGAAAGATGACAAGTGATTCGGGGGCTACGAGAGTGGGAGCAAGTGACTCCTATTAGACCGATCCGTCTGAGGATATGCCTTCTATTTAGACAGACCTATTTGAGGTCACGTCTTCTATGGAGGACGGAGTAATAATGTAATATATAGAGTATAAGTACAGGTTGTTCCTTATCCCCGACAATGATATGTGATGTTGCAAGGCTTCAACAAAAGTGATCGTTCTGCTAAAAAATCAATAAAATCGACATATGGAAAAGAAGGCAAATGAGTAAAGTATAAAGGAAGGAGATGGTGAACAGAAATGGATTATAATTATTGCAGTATAGGATGGTTATGATAAAATAGTAGGAAGTTGGGGTAGAAGACGGTATACGTCACTCAGCAAATTACAAAGCGAAAGGTACCTATAAATGGAATTAGGATTAAAAGGATAAGGAAACCTGGACGACCAAGGAAACTGGTGAACGTTTGATAAGAATAGACAAGAATGATAAAAATTGTATACAATATGACTTTAAATTGTGGAAAGAGCAAATGAGTCATCCAAAAATAGAGGTGTTGTTTGTATAAAGGTTTTGACAATGGGTAGACGGAGACAAAACTGAAAACAAGTTCCTGAATGCGAGAGTTACAAGGCAACCTTAAACAAGAAGAGATATATATTGAATGGTAAAATAAGTGAATAAGGAAGGACAAAGGTTTGCTAGAAGGCACGAGTGTGTTTCTCATGACGAATAAAAGAAATAATCTCGAACGTTTTCATAAATAATGAGCTGAGAAAGATGATAACATGAATTCTTACAACGCCTTAAGATGACGTGGGATAGAACATGGGATACCCCGACGAATAACGAATCGAGGAAGATGCCGATACCAATCCTTGATATAAACAAGAAGCGGAAATGTGGAAGGAAATTATTATGAATGGCATGGAGAAAGTGTTAGGAAAAAGGAGATGAATAATGATTAAATGGTTAAGACGTACAAAAAAAAAAAGGGAGGCAACATATTTATTGGATGAAAAAGGGATAATTAAGTAATGAATGTTCAGAATCTACAAGATGTGGTAACTATTATGCGTATAATGGAAGAAAGGTGTGTTCCCTATAATAATTACAATCATGTAAAGTACCTGGGGAGAAGACTATACAAGGCACCCTAAGATGGACAAATGTAGGCGTGCGGGTGCGAGGACAAGCTAATAAATACTATATAAATTAGTTAGCAAGTAATGAGTACATCTAAATAAGGACAAGAAGAATTGACTTAAGACTACAAGTCTAAATAAGGTTGGAAACCGCAATAAAGAGCCTTATCATGGGGATTTTCATTGTAAGATTTAACGACAGTTTGGATGTAAAGAATGGTGAAGTGAACATTTGTAAGAAGATGCCCCGGTTAAAAAGTAATGTAACAATGACATTATTGTTAAACTAACTTAAGAGGCGATTCTGGCATAATAGAGCAGATAAATAAAATGATAGCTGTAAGGTGCGGGGACGTGGAATTTTAAGCACCAGATAACGGGATACAATCGTTCCATGAGTTAATTTTGAAGAGAAAGCATGCAAAAGAATTGTTTGGCGACTGTGGACAAAACAAAGATTAATTATTAATGGAAACAGGAGGAATAAATGACATGGGTACTGAGAAGAGGATTAAAATTACGAAGAAAACGTTGAAGGATAATGATATTGGTATGTTATCACCTCAGGGATAGGTGTTGCAAGAAGAATTACCGCCATACGATTATTTCAATTTGATGCAAATAATAAATGTGTCAACAAAAGTTTTATGAGCCTAACGAGCGAGAAAAACATAAGGAATATTAATAACAAATGCTTGGAAAGACGATGATGACATAAGCTCAGAAAGGGGTAGTGAAAAAGCGTAATCAACAAGGCTCAATGAGAACGAATGTTCACAAAGCGGTCCCAAAGTTTAATTGTTACAGTACGACAAGTGGGATTAAGAAAAGACGAGGGTGAATGAACAGATAAAAATCCACCCCTTCACATGCTAATGACGATGTTCAGAAACTACCGGAAATCCTCTAATTGACGTTATACAAGATGCAAAGATTTTCGACATGACTAGATATGTGACAGAATAGGAAGGAAGGTGAGAAAAGGAATGTTCTTAGACGTCATGAACTACAAAAGATACTCTATATATATGGGATAGTATGGCCCTATAAAGATTTCGAGGTAATAATATTTATTGGAGATTAATAGAAAATGGGCGACGATGAAACAAATTATGATATGATAAGTTTAATTGGACCACAAATCATAAGGAAATGGATTTAACTTGATACATAACCGAAGACGAACTGAAGGTGCTCAGAAGTAGGAAAGAGGAACCGAAATGAATGAAAAAAAAGAACGGAGAAGTAAGAATCGCAACGTTAAGTCGTTAACAGAAAGGATAATTACCCTTAGCCGCTATTAATGGATAGTTATACCCGTAAGAAGGGAAAGGATGAAACAACGTATGAGAGGTACGATCACCAGATATTAAGACCCCAACTACGCAGTGATGGTGTTATTACTAAGGGCTACTCTACCTCCAATAAGATCAGTATGAAAGGCGTCGATATAAGGATGGAATGTTAGTATGATATGACAAGGGGTTGTTGATGACGAGTCATAACTGGCAATATCTAAGTAGGATTACAATGAAAATTTAAACCAAAGGAAATTTTTACTCCCAAGGACTAGTGTTTAAATTGAACAGAAGAAGGGTTATGAACGGGATAGGATCAGGGAGCAAAAGATATAAAGGAGAACATGAAGAGACTTGTAATTCGTCATTATGTCTTAATAAATAAGGAATATTGCTAGGCATAGGGAACCCGAACTGGGAGATCTTGATAAGAAGTATATGCACGTAAAGGGAGGTTAGGTTATTTATACTAAGATATAAGCCTATGTAGGTTGGGATCGAAGGGCGTACGAATACGTCAGAGATAATTCGAAATCAAAATGAATAACGAGGGGATTAATCGAACTCATTAAGAAAAGAAACTTCAATATAATGACATTAGTATCAACGGTAAAACATGAACTGAACCCAGTAAAATGAAAGAATGGTTGAGGAGGAATCAAAAAGGTGAATTCTGAGAAATGAATCGAAGAAAGGATAAGCGAATCAAAATCAGGACATTACATGTATAAGGAATCCTCACTGAGCTTTGTCGATTAAATTGGGACCAAAGAGACATGTTAGAAGAATCGAGGGAAGTTGTAAGTCAAGAAATTATGAGGATTATAGGATAGCGTTATAAATGTGATACGAAGAGAAATGCAGGCTCACCATCTGATAGCTTAAAGGGATGAAATTATTTTACCTAACGGATTGTGAGTGTCACGACCCCAATTTCGCTAAGTCACACAGGCACCTACCATTTTCCACCTTGATAGGCCAACCCTTTCCCAAATCATCAATTTAAACCATAATAAAGTAAATAGAGTAGAATAAGTAGAAGCCTTAAAATCATAAATAATCATAAGTGCGGAATATAAATAAAATCCGCCAAGGAACTGGTCTGACTCGTAGAAGAACAACTAAGTAATGTATAGAATATACAAGTCTCAAACACTAAACATATCTGTCTGAATGGAAGAAAATAAAGACAGGGATAAAGGAGTCTCCGGCAGTGACTCGTCAAATGCTCACCCTAGAAACTCGCAAGCCAGGCCTCAAAAATCAGTCTCAAAAGTAGAAGTGAAACCTATCTCAAACTCTACACCCCAAAAAGGAGTGTAGAAAAGTAGCATCAGTACAAATAATACTTATTGAGTAGGCATCATAGGCCGACAATAGTCAGTTAACATATATGAAGAAAGATAATGAAGAATAGACATGCTTACAATCAGGTATACACACCACACAATAAAAAATAACAACTCAAGTACATAAGGATCAATAATCGAATCACAGCCTATGGTGAAACATTGAAAAAAAAAGTCTTGCCAAGTTTTCCCGTGATTCCACAGAATAACCGTAAACACTAGCACAGCCAACAATGTCACTTTGGATCCTCAAGTCTCAACCTAGGAGAAAGTCTCTACTTCTCGAATCCAATCAATTTTTAAATATATATTAATCAGGCACACGAAAATCTCATATCAGTAAATAATCAGGAAATCAATAATCACGAGCATCGAACGGTAATAAATAACCACTACCAGAAATCAGAAATATGAGTGAATGAAATATGAATGCAATGCAATGATACACACACTCTTAGGCGGAAGATGTCTATGCTCCGACAGCCATGACCTATGGGGGACGCGTGAAGTCCATGTACCTGCTACGGTGCACAGTTTGATCCAAGTCAGTGTTGCCGTACACACACACACACACACATATATATATATATATATATATATGTGTGTGTGTGTGTGTGTGTGTGTGTGTGTGTGTGTGTGTGTGTTGCGGCGCAACCGATCCAAATATATAAGTATGAATGCATGCATGATATGAATCCATCCCAACTTCATACCTGAAGGCGTAACATGCTGTCTCCAACAATCACTAACTCTACATATGCTTTACTAACCGAAGTTTATCCATAAGGTAAGCGGTAACTTACCTGGAATGCTGAACAGGGGCCACGAACAACCACACCTTCACCTTGCCCTTTTGTAGCGCCTCCAAAATACTCAATGTCTAGTTATAAACGTAATCTAGGTAAGAAACCATGAAGAAAAATACCAATATTGGTAAACTTCTAAATAAGGTCAAATCCAACCTATGGAAGTTGGGGAAACGAGCCCCCACAAAGGTAAAACGGGAAATTCTAAGGTGGAATATGCAATTCAAGTCTAGATGATCAAAACCCACTAATCAATTGCTAGATTAACTCAAGATTAGGATAAATTTGAATTTTAATTGAAAACCCAAATTTGGGTTTGAACCCGAACTTTTCAATCCATAAATTAACCTCTAATAATGGAAGATATAAGCTTAACAACAATGAATATATCAGGTTCTAGGGTTATACTAACCAATTTCATCAAAAATTTCTACTTAGGAAGTCTAAAACCCATTTTAAGAATTTCTCATAAAAACCCATTTTTCCTCTTTGATTCTAGCATGGATTAATGATTAAGAAAGGAAAGTAATGAATTCTAAGGCTAAGGATCTTACCTCTATGAAGAATCTGATCACATGCTCTCAAAATCTCCCCTAAGTGCTTAAGAAATGATGCAATGAAGTGATAAGGGTTTAGGGGTTTTAACTTAAGAAATAGAGAAAAATCTGCCCATCAACAGTTACGACATTCATAGGAACGGTTGCAGCGCACCAGCTATGGTTGTAGGGATGACAGATACAACGCACTACCTATGGTGGCAGGGATGACGGCTACAGTGTACCAGCTATGGTGGCAGGATGACGGCTACAGAGCACCAGCTATGGCGACAACAGCTACGGCAGTTCTGGTGCCGCTACGACACACACCAGAAAAATACTAGTTTTTGACCAATCTCAACCCAAAATCCGACTATCACTTGAAGGCCCACAGATACATAACAAACATGCAAACACATATCAAAATGCACTACAAATCATCCGCGACCTCAAAATTTCCAACGGAGGTCCATTTGACCAAGTCAACCCCCAATGGCCTAAAGCCAAGTTTTCAACCCAAGTCTCAAAATACTCCCCAGTGCTTTGGAAACCGAACCAAACCTCCCACCAAGACATAAAAAATTATCCAGACCTCTCGGAATCGACAAATTTCTGAAAAAGGTCCGTTTACCCAAAAATCAACTATTGGTCAAATGCTTTTTACTTAATGGCTTAAATTTTTAAAAGTCACACTAAATTTCACCGGATGACCTCGAGAATCGTGCCACCCATCCCTGCGGGTCACAATCATACTCATAAGGCTCAGAGAAAGGTCAACGGGGGTAAATGGGTCATAAATGCTATAACAACCGAACGGGTCATTATATTGAGCCTAAAGCTAATGAATTCATGAAGGAGTTAGAAAGTGAAAGCAAGGTATTCTTAAAGGTCTTATGCACGAAGGACAAAATGGTATAGCAAGACAAGCGAATTAGGGTATATAAGGCCACGCCAAACTATAAGAGACTAAATGAAACCACCTCGAGAATAGTATACGTTTATACAACAGTGTTTCGATATTGAAAGAATGAGTTAAATGATATGCAAGTAATAGAAAGATCGATAGTATGAGCAATTTTAGTGGTTGTACATAAATCCACAAATCCATGATGCTATGGAAAATTTTTATGTTACCGATGATATGAATGAGACTATATGAAGGACAAAGGAGAAAGGAGGGCTTAAAAGTTCAACAATAATTGTAGCATTCATGTATGAAAGCAACAGGACGATAGCATGATCTAGCCAAGCGTAATGAGTTAAAGGTCTGAAGAATTTCAAGGATCAAAAGTTACCCCGATATGTCCCAACATTCGAGGATGAATGTTCCTAAAAGGGGAAGGATGTTACACCTCGTAAATTTCCATGTTGTTTGCATCATAAATAATCTAACGTAATCCGGGAGAGGCCAGGGAACTCCTATGAGGTTAATATATACCTTAAACAAATGTTAAGCATGTACCATAAGGTTTCGGGGTTAAACGAATCAAAGGTGTTATAACCCGTACTTTCGGGGTTAAACTAGGAGTGATTAATATGCTAAGGAGGTCATGTTTTAAGTTACTTGAATTTATAATATTCGTACATTAAGTTTTGAATTCAAGAAAGTTTTAAAATAATAGTCGGCGAAAAGTATCGCAAGTTACGTTCATAAATTTTGCTGAAATTTGGGTCTAATGTCACTGAGCTTTTCACCCAATATACTTGGATTCAGAGGGTTTTCCACCCACCAAATTTAATCTCTACGGGTCTAGTTTCCAATGCATTAAACCATTTGTCAATGTGAAATCGGAGTAGAGAGATATTCGTATTTTTCCGAGACTGCGCAGGCAGCCCCTTTTGAGACCCACTATGGCGGTGGCCGACTTTGGCCTCCTTTAAAAAGCGTGTGGGGACTTGTTTTTGGTCATTTTTCGACCAGACTCCATCTCCATTCTCTCTCAAGCTTTCCTAACAGTTCCAAGGGTTTAAGGTTAAACCCAAGTGATTACATCAAAAGCTAGCTCTAGTGAAGATTAATACATCTATGGTGTTGTGGTGTGAACAAGGGTGGTTGTGAGCTGAACCAAATATGAATTTTAAGTTGTAATTTTTGTACAAGGTAATTATAACAATTTATTGCTGGTTCTTAAGCATATTCAAGTATTGGTTGAGTTATTTGAGTGAAAAATTGCAAGCTACTACTTGAAATAACATGAGATGTTGTTATCTTTTATTGGACTGTTTTGGGAGTTGTACATATGACCTTGTAAGGCTGTAAATCATGGGAAATAAATTGGTTATGATCTTTTTAATATTATTATGCTGGTTTACATGTAAAGCTTGTTGAAGAAATGTTAAACTAGAAGGAGAAATGTCTATGCAATACTTGGAAGTTGATCGTATTGTAGTTGTCTCTTGTTGGATTGTTTTGAGGTGATAAATATAATTTGTGATGGCTAGAAATTATGGAGTATAACATGATTATGTTGTGGCTTCTGTTGTTAAAACTATTCATGTATTAATTAAGTGAAATGAAGAAGGAAAACATGTAAAACTAGGACCCGGAAGTGAAGGTTGAACAGTTAAAACATATGGACTATTTTAGAGATAATCTTGATAATGTTTTGGGCTGAAAAGGATATGGTAAACATAAGTATAATGTTATGAAGGTTGTAGACTAATTTATAGAATCAGAATTGGATTCAAATTATATTTTGCTATTTATAAATGAGCTTGCCGCTCAATATGGCTGTCAAGATAACGGGAGAAGCTTATATTGAATCGTTGTTGTTGTTGTTGTTATTGTTGGGTTGTTTGATCACCCTTAGTGGTCTTTGGGATGTAGTATAAATAGGGAAAATGCTGCTTGTTTTTTCGTAGGTTATAAGATTGGCAAAATACGATAGTCATGACTTCATATGTTGATGACGGTATCATTTCACTTGTTGTAGATGCAAGAGGATTATGTTAAGCTTGGTTGTGTATTGAGAAGGAGATTATCCGGGTATGTTAAGGTTGTTCTCTTTCTTCTTTTGGCATGACCAGAATGAAACGAACTTAAATGAATGATATTCATAACGACTCTACTCTTAGATATTCTAGAAGCTTATGTTCTTGTCCTCTTTATGATGATATTGATCTTGCCATATGATTGTTGATTCTTCAAAATAAGTTATGTTGATGATGTTAGTTCCATAATGTTAATAGGAAGTGCAACGACCATACCTGACTCTGATAGATTCAGATTGTCTTCTTATCATTCATGTATATATATATATATATATATATATATATATATATATATATATATATATATATCTATTTTATGACACCGAACTGCGTTAAAGTCCGCCGAGTATGGAACCTATTGTGCACACCACTGCAGTTGGATACGGTATGATGATGATAGCCCCAAATAGCAATTTAATGATGATGATGCAGCCCCACAATGTGGCTTATATATATGTATATGTTTTAAAGAAAAGCATGCACGTCATACACCCTCAGAGGCATTCAGATGTACAAGTTGACTCTTTTATCTCATGTTAACTTCATGCCTTTATTATGTTGTTCGTTATGCCTTACGTACTTGGTACATTATTTGTACTGATGCCCCTTTTGCCTGGGGGACGCTGCGTTTCATGCCCGCAGGTCTTAAGATACAGGTTGACGGCCCACTCAATAGGATACCAACTTATCAGACAGTGTTGTTGCACTCCACTTGTTCCGTAGTTTCCTTATGATTCAATATGATTATATGTATGCATATGTATGGGTATGGCGGGGCCCTGTCCCGATCACGTTATGTCATGTACTCCAGTAGAGGCTTGTAGACAGTTATGTACAGTCAGATGTTGTATGGCCTTGTCAGCTTATGTACTATGGCATAGATTTATATGATAGCCTTGTCGGTCTGTCCAGCTTGTTATGCAGTTATGTCCTTTCAGACTTGTTTTATTTCAGTCTATGTTACACCTCAAAAAAAAATTCCGTTGATGCACAGTGAATAGACTAATGAAGAGCACGAAATATATGGTATTTCAATGAGTGAGGAATGACATTTGATGACCCTAATTAAGATTTCAAATACATTCGTATTAAGAGGAGAAAGTTGCCAAGAGAGGGCAAGGCATGCGATGTGTATCGGAAAGGATTTACGAGTAACAAGTTAATGATGATTTAATAACGTCTTGGATAAGAATTATAATGTCCCTTAGGATCGTTAATGAGGTGTTAAACAAGAATCAAGAAGGTTCCCTAAGGATTGGAGAACAAACGAAGTCACAAGAACAAGATCAGAAAGAAGATGGTTCCACGGCCGATTATACGGTCCGTGTAATGTTATACAGTCCGTATAATGGCCCCAGAATTGTCACAGTGAAATCCCTCACTGGTGAGATTATAAGTTCACTTATACGGATAGTATAAAGTTATACGGCCCGTATAATGTGCCGTATAATGGTCACAGAGGCGAGATGTTGAAGAGGTGATTTTACGGTCACTTATACGGACCGAATTAAATTATACAGCCCGTATAATGCGCCGTATAATGGGCACATAATCGAATGATTAAAGGGGCGATTTCACGGTCACTTATACGGACCGTATAAGTTTATACGGACCATATAAGTGTCCGTATAATTTCCCGACAGATCATATTTCTACGTTATTAAAAAGGGACCAAGTCATTATTTCATTTCATTTTTCATCCAAAACTTCAAGAACTCTCTAGAAACCCTCTCCACTCTTCATCCATAAGAACAAAAGAGAGATTTATGATTTACTTCATCAAACTAAGCAAACCAAGTGTAAGAAACTCATTAAAGATCATCCAAGTCAAGAAATTTCATTAAAGGTGAACTAGGGTTTTGGATCAAGTGAAGTATTTCCACCCAAAGCTTATTCCTACAGCATCTAAGGTAAGTTTTATGATCTTTCCATGTTATTTAAGGTATTTGAAAGTTGAAACACTTGGATTGTAGAAGGAGATAGAAAATGGGTCATGAATGTGGGAATAGTGTCATTTTTGAGTAATAGCTTGGGTTGAGTAATGATTCTTGATATGTTATGAATATAATCATGTTATAAATGATATTGAGAACATGGGATAGGCATTGTATATGGGCGAAGACAATAGTGTGCTATAACCATGGATATGGATGATTGGAAGTGAATTAAAAAGTGAGGATAATGTATATGAATAAAGAATATTGTTATGATATTGTGAATGTTGTTATTGATGTTTGGGAGTTGATATATGATATGGAGGAAGTCGTATAAATCAAGGAGATGTTGTCCAATCTTCTCTAGCTTTAGTCATGTATGCTAGCTATCGATCTTTCTAATAATAGTATAACTCTAATGAAGGTAGAAACGTGAGCATTGAAGGAGAACGTGCAAGTGATAGAATAGTTGAACATAAAGGTATGTAAGGCTAACCCTTCTTTCATATGGCATGGTTCTTTGGCCAAATATCTAATCTTATATAAGCCTTTGATGTCCTCCACATGATGCTATCTTCAAAAGCTACTAAGCTCATGACTCTCGATATATTACGATTGTACTAAATTCCTCATATGACAAGTAATCCTATAAGGATAGATGTAATGCATGACGGTAATAGTGATAACGATAATGATGACGACGATAATGGTGATGATGATAATGATGACGATAATAATAGTGATGACGCTAAAGATGTTTATGGGCTTTTATGTATATGTGCCTAAGTATGGCTATTATGGAACCCCGAGCTTATAAGGCCGGGTAGAATATATATATATATATATATATATATATAATGCGCGCGCACCACTGCAGTTGGGTACGGATAGCCTTGAGCCTTGGTAGGGCTAGGTATGTGTAACCCTGAGCCTTAGTAGGGCCAGGTATGTATGATAACCGAGCCTAGCCATGGTCATAAACGCGAAACACCGAACCTTCGTGGTCGAGTATGCTATGTAAATGTTATGTATATGATATGGATATGTACACGATATAGATATGAGTATGAATATGAATATGATATGAATACGAATATGAGTATGTATATGAATACGACTATGGATACGAAATGTAAATGAGTATGGATATGTATACAGATACGGATGTATGTACACAATTACGCTTTAGAAATGGAAAGTCCCGATGAGAAGCAAGTAAGTGCTTATGACAATGATACTACTATATCTCATCCTATGCTATTTCTATGTTGTCTATTATGCTTCTATAATGATGTTGATCATGCTTTACATACTCAGTACATTCTTCGTACTGACGTCTTTTTGTTTGTAGACACTGCGTCATGCCCGCAGGTGGCCAGGGAGACAGACTTGATCCATAGCCTTATTACTCAGGGACTACATAACGGAGCTTCATTTCCTTCGGAGCTAAAGCTTTTGGTACTTATTCTTTTGTGTATATATTTATGGGCATAGCGGGGTCCTGTCTCGCCTATATGATACGACATACTTTTCTTAGAGGCTCGTAGACATGTGTATATATTCAGATATGTTTGGCCTTGTCGGCCTATATTTTAGATATCATTTTGTTAGCCTCGTCGGCTTATGTACATTGATATGCGCATAATTGCTAATGATGATATAAATGTATTGTCGTCCAATGGGATTAGTATGACCGATGGATAGAAAGTATGATTTTCTCTATGTGGCTCAGCTAGATGTAAATGTAAAAGTATGATAAGGGGTGCCAGGGTGGGATAGCACCGGGTGCCCGTCGCGGCCCTCCGGTTGGGTCGTGATAGTCTATTACTTCTATGAGTCAGCAAGTGATCTCATGGCGGCCTTAATAGCCCACCTATTTTTATGATTACGTTATGGGTGTATGTCTAGTGGTACTCGACAAGTAAGGCTAGGTCCCCATCACACCCCTTCAGTTTGGGTCGTAACATGGAGAATCAACAATCCCTCTGAAATTCACCTCAAAGCTTACTCTGAACTCAAGATATAAATTTATGAAACCTAGCCTCGTTTTTAGGACTTTAAGACATTTTTTATTCTGTTATTTTTGCCCCCCACCCCCTCCCCCCGTACACTTTTATCGCCGAGGAGGACTCACACCTGCGAACATTCCTCCGCAAGGGCCGTCCTCACTTAAATGGTCAACTCGCCAAGGCAGGACTACCCATTTGCCGAAACGGTCAAAGCCTAGAATTTCTTTGCTAGCACCTGCGAACCAACCACCGCATAGAATTTCTTGGCTCACACCTGCGAATCAACCACCACAGGGGTGGACCCGCAGGTGCGGTACAATGGTTGTCGGTGCAAAAACACCACTAACTGAACCAGTGAATTCCCCAATCAGGCCTAACTCTCCGATCCAACACCTAAAACTCACCCGGAACCTCCCGAACACAAACCAGATATGCATACAGATGTAAAAACGGGCTTCGAACTCGCGGAGGTCAGGTTGACCAGGTCAACCCCCAAAACCCCCAAAGTCAAGTTTCCAACCAAGGACTCAAAAAGCTTCTGAGTGCCAGCCACCCCACAAAGTTATAATCGACCCTCCGAACCTCATGGAACTGATGAAATTCCAAAAATGGGTCGTGTACACAAAAGTAAACTTTTGGTCAACTATTTTTCACTTATTCAACTTGAGGATTCTAAAATCCTCAATTTCCATAACAACTCTCTCGACTTCCTCGGGAACCATATCACCCCTCCTCGTGGGTCAAAACTACTCTAATAGAGCTAGGGGAAGGGTCAATAAGGGTAAATATATTAAAAACCTAAATGACCAAACGGATCGTTACAGCTTCGATCATTCAGAAGCTATTCGGATGAGGAAGGCTTTAGCTTAAGGTTCATGGCACCTATTCGGCATCGAAGTAGGTTACGGCTTACTTTTGTTTAGACTCCAATTAGGGACACGTATGTAGATGGGGAAAGCATGATAGGCCTTCTGGCATGGTGTGAAAGCAAATTCCAATTAGGGTGGTATCGTCAGCTATTATGTGGGCTTGTCGCCATGTTTGCTAATACGTGTGTTAGATGATAGTCCTGTTTTATCATTTGATTATTACTTATCCCGTGGAAAGGAAAGGCTAAAAGTAATGGCTTGAATTATGTTCATGTTTTCTTGGCATGCATTATTGATTCTATGATGCACATTATTACATCTCACTTACCACATGAAAAGGGAAGGAAAATATTAAAGAATGGAGTTCGATAAGTATTTTATGGAAAGTGTCTGTTGATCCTGTGTTATGTGGTGTGTTTGAGGTGGATTTCATTGCATAGCATTGCATCCCGTACTTCATATGTGATCTGTTACACTTGTGAATTAACTGTTCTTATCTCTATTTCTTGATATCTTAGCCATCATCTGGAAAGGAAGATTATTCAAATGGAATGAATAATGATGTGCATCACATGGTGATGTGATTGTTAATAATATGCATAGCATACATCCTATATTGCATATGTGATTTGATATGTTGTGAAACTGAAAATGATGATAAGTGAGAGAGTGTAGCCTCTAAGGTCTTTACTGGAGAGCGTAAAAAAATATGAGTATATAATCTGAGGTTGTTATCGGAGCGGAATGTGCTCGTGATCCAAGGTCATTTATCGGAGCGAGAGAGTTCTCGATGCCAATTTGCGGGTCCCGCAGGGGTCATGGCTATGTAGCTTTTCCCTTAGCATGTGTGTATGGTAAATAAAGGTTAGCCAGTGCATTGCATAGCATTGCATCACATATACATTCACTCATTTGCATTAACTGATTATGTGCCTTGACTGATATTTGCATTTTAACTGATCTTATGTTTCAACTGATCTTATTCGTGGCCTGACTTTATACTTGAAACTTGGTGGACTTATGGATTAGAAGCTTTCACCTAGGCTATGACCAGAGAATACTGAGGGTTACTGGGCCTATTATTGATGTGAAACATTATCCGAACATGCTTTGTGACTGTACTTCAGTGCTTATCTATTCTACTTGTTGATTTCTGTACATTTATATGCATTATCTAATCGTTGTCAGCCTATGATATCTACGAGCCTTTTATTATGTTGATACTACTCTTGCTACACTTCTTATGGGGTGTAGAGTTGTTTCCAGGTGAGTTCGAGCCTCGCATTTTTTCTGAGGAAGTCATCAGAGACGTTGGGTACGCTATTAAAGGATCCAGTAGCTCAGAGTTTCATCTATAAACTTCTACTATTTCTCATTGTTAGACAGAAGTGTATTCTTAAGATTGTATTTTACTTCAAATTGTACATTCCTTAGAAGCTCTTGTACAAGTTAAGACGGGGTTTTGGGTGTTTTAATGAAAACGATTTTCTTCCGCTTGCTATGCTATTTATATATCCGATTGTGTTCATATTTTGTATTTGTGTGCTTGATTTTCTTAAAAGAAGTAAATAATTTTGGAGATGATTTGCCTACCGGGGAGGATAGTGTAGGTGTCATCATGACCATGATTTGGGTCGGGACAACACCCCAACAATAAATGTATATTTCAATGATAGTGAAGTAATTAGATTATTTACTATAAGGTAATCACATGGTAGTAATTATTAAAAAAACTGAAATCTTAAAAGTACAGAATCTGTTACAATGGAAGAACTAAATATTTTACTCAATAAATTAACTCTATACATTTACCTTTTTTCATTAGGCTTTTCTTTACTATTAATGATTCATCATTTTTATCACCTCTTTTTGTATTACTATGACCACCAGCGATAATGGTTGTCCGCCTTTGCCAGAAGATTTAGTAACAGATATTTTACTGAGGTTGCCCTTGAAGTCCACGTTGTGATTCAAATGCTTAAGCAAAAAGTGGTACAAAATTATCAAGAGCCCTAGCTTCATTAGTAAATGGTGCAATTGGACAAGTAAGAACAAGATCCTCGAATACCTTGTTTATGAACATGCTGGATGTCCGGCAGGTGATGATTTCTCTCTCAACTATCACAATCATATCACATTAAATTCGGTCTTAGATGCAGTTGTACATGAAAATCCTAATTATCTTTAAAGGTTCAAAGGTATCACATACCTTTTAGGCTTTGTCGATAGCTTTTTTTTTATTGGAGATACCTAAAAATCGTGTTTGCGGTCTATTCATAATTTACAAAAAGGTGGACCTTAAAAACCAAATCTTAGAAAGACTGGGATATTCTATCATTGCGGGTGTGGCACAAGGTGCACATTGGTGGCACGCCCAAATTGTGTCTTTGAAGTTTCTGCAAGCTGGCCATGCCACCCGCCGTGGCACGCGCAACTATATTTTTTCAACATTTGTCCAATTTATGACTTTGGTTTGTTTCTCTACTCGTTCGACTTCATTTTAGCTCAAATGCCATGAAACTTCATCTACAATGAATGTACCAACATAAGCTCACATAGATAAATTCACGTGCAAAAGAGTAATAAAAGTACCAAGGAGGAGCTGAAAAATCACAAAATAGCATATATTTGTGCCAAATATCACACCCCAACAATAAATGTAGATTTTAATGATAGAATAATAATTAGATTACATGCTATAAGGTTATGACATGGTAGCAATTATTAAAAGAAATTAAAATCTTAAAAGTAGGGAATCTATTACAATGGAAGAACTGAGTAATTGATTTAATCAATAAACTCTATATATTTTCCTGTTTTCACTTGGTGTTTCTTCACTATTAAGCATTCATCTTTCTTATCACCTCTTTTGGTACTACTATGGCCGCAAGATAATGGTGGTCTACCTTTGCCTGATGATTTAGTAACAGAGATTTTACAGAGGTTGCCCTTGAAGTCCATGTTGTGATTCAAATGCATAAGCAAAAAGTGGTACAAAATTATCAAGAGCCCTAGCTTCATTAGCGAGTGGTACAATTGTAAAAGTAAGAACACGATCCTCAAATTCTTGATGTTGCTAGGGCTTGGGGGCTGTGTTTCTCTCTCAAAGTCATCCAGATAAAGTGTGGAACTGCTATTAGAATCCCTAAATTTCGTGCTTAATAATTTAGCTTCAGGGTCACCCGTCGCAACGTTCAACGTTTGGTCATTGCGACTGTAGCGACTTCCTAAGGGATTTTTGCACCGTCGCTGCAACCAACTTTCGACCATTGCGACGTTCGCTATTGGTTTCGCCCCGATCATTCTAATTTTTTCCAACTCATTCCATTCAACTTCCAAACACTCATCCAAGCATAACCTTTGAGTGTTGAAAATTATTTTTGAACCATAATTAGGGAGTAAAAACCCAGGGGGCTTTAAATACTTAGCCCAAGACGTAACTTCCAACCCGACCTTGTGTTATAGCTCTCCTTAGAACATAAACCACTCTTAACAAGCCTCCTATACACATATTCAATGGGTTAAGCCTTAGCCCAAAAGTACGAGGTGTTACACTTTCAATGTTAACTTTTTTCGATAAATATGTTGATCGTCTGTGATAGTTGTAAAAATTCTCCTTTTCTCCCACAAAGATTCTATTGATTGTCTGTGATAGGTGTGAAACTCTCCTTTTTTAATTTTGCATCTCTTTGTTTCAATGCATGTATCAATTTTGGTCGGGCCTAAAATATTTTGGGCTGATTTCGGTGCAAAATCTTAATTGGACACTCAGAATGTCCAAAAAAGAGCAAGGGAAAACTCCATGTATATGTGAAATCATATTCATAGTTTCCAAACACAACAGTATTTTTCCGATTATCAACATACCAGGAGTTTTGTTTCTAAACATATACAAAACCATACTTCAAATCTTGAGTTCGATTTCACGTATAAACCCTAGAAGAATTGATCTTGGCCCTTGCTCTGCATTAAAAATATCTCCTAGATATCCAGAGCCTGTTTGGATGGGCTTAAAAAAAGCAACTTATAAGCTGAAAACAACTTATAAACCAAAAAAAAAAAAAATTTGGGGTAGCCCAACTTTTTTTTTTTTTTGGCTTATAAATTGTTTTCAGCTTATAAGCTGCTTTAGATAAGTTAATCCAAACAAGACCAATTATTTTGTTGGGCTTATTCTAAGCACAAAATGGCTTATAAGCTGACCAGTCAAACACTCAAAAAAACTGAAAACAGCTTATAAGCTGTTTTCAGCAACTTATAAGCCAATCCAAACGGGCTCCTAATAATCATGTTTGGGGTCTATTTGTAGTTTACAAAAGGTTGGACCTTAAAAACAAAATCCTAGAAAGATTGGCATATTTTGTCGTTGTGGCCATGGCACATTGGTGGCACGCCCAATGTTCATCTCTTAAGTTTCCGCAGGCTGGCCGTGCCACCAGCCGTGGCACGTTGGGTGGCACGCCCAACTCTATATTTTTAGCTTTTGTCCAGTTTTTTTACTTTGGGCCGTTTCTCTGCTCATTCGACTTCATTTTAGCTCAAAATGCCACGAAACTTCACCTACAACGAAACTATACCAACACAAGCTCATATAGATAAATTCAAGTCCAAAAGAGTAATAAAAGGACCAAGGAGGAGCAGAAAAGCATCACAAAATAGCATATACTTCTGTCAAATATCACACCCCAACAACAATATAGATTTTAATGACAGTAAAATAATTAGATTAATTACTATAAGGTAATCACATGGTAGTAATTATTAAAAGAAATTAAACTATTTAAAAGTAGGGAATCTATTAAAAAGGAATTACTGAGTAACTCACTCATTCAATCAAAATCTATATATTTTCCTGTTTTCATTAGGTTTTTCTTCACTATTAAAATTCACCGTTCTTATCACCCCTTTCTGTACTACTATGGCCACCAGCGATAATGGTGGTTCGCCTTTGCCTGAAAATTTAGTAATAAAGAATTTATTGATGTTGCCCATGAAGTCCATGTTGCAATTCAAATGCGTAAGCAAAAAGTGGTACAAAATTATCAAGAGCCCTATCTTCGTTAGCGAGTGGCACAATTGGAGAAGTAAGAACAAGATCCTAGTTAGATGTCCCGGGGGTGATGATTTCTCTCTCGATCCCAATTCCAATCACAATCCTATCACTTTAATTTCATTTTTAAATGTAGTGTTACATGAAAATCCTGATTATCTCTAAAGGTCCAAAGGTATGACATACCTTTTAGGTTTTTCCGATAGCATATTTTTTTATTAAAGATACCTAAAAATCGTGTTTGCAGTCTATTTATAGTTTACAAAAAGGCTGGACCTTAAATACCAAATCCTAGAAAGATTGGAAAATTCTATCGTCGTGGGTGTGGCACCAAGGTGACATGATGGTGGCACGCCCAAAGTGTGTCTTTGAAGTTTCTGCAGGCTGGCCATTCCACCCACAGTGGCAAACGTTGGGTGGCACGCCCAACCCTATATTTTCAGTTTTGTCCAGTTTTCTACATTGGTCTGTTTTTCTGCTTGTTTGACTTCATTTTAGCTCAAAATGCCACGAAACGTCATCTACAACGAAAATTGTGACGACCCAAAATCGCTTAGTCTTGCGGGCACCTACCATTTCCCACCTTGGTAGGCAAACCCTTCCCTTACCCAACATGCGATTTATCAATGCAGAAGAACAATGTAATAATAACAAATATCAAGATCAATTAAAAGAGAATAAGTGCGGAATATATCTTCTACCCAAGGCATCTGGTCTAAGTCAGCACGAGAGCTACTAATAAACGCATAGGTCTGAACATATATAACAAGAACTATCTAAATGTTGCCATACAAGGCTCATAACATCAAAAAGAATAATGTTTGGAAATAGATGACAAGTATGCGAAAAATGGAAACTCGAGCTGCAGATCTGGCAGTAGCTCACCCTAAGTCTCCAACAACACCGTCTTGGGAAACACTCTCGAGGACCAGAAATAGAACCTGTAACAGACTCTGTACACAAAAGAAGAGTACAGCAAGAGTAGCATCAGTACAAACAACAGGTACTGGGTAAGCATCATAGGCCAACTAAGATTAGTTCACGCATATAAGCATAAAATCAACAAGATAAGCATATAGGCACATAATACCCAAACCAAGGTCACAAAATATCCCATAACCAAACCACAACCTAAGATGAAAATTCTAAACCACAAATCTGTCGAGTCTCAATAATCTCAAACAATAATCACAAAACCAAGTTGTGAAATAAGGCAGAGTCACTACTCCGCAATCTGACCCAGTCCATAATCCAATCTATGCCACCACAATGATACGAATAGACCATACCAAATCAGACGTGAAGAGCCATATGATGATGCAGAATAAAATGCAATGTTGTGTAATGCAATGCAATGGCCAAATACCTCAAACTTGTACACATATGCTAAGGGCATTGTTCGCTTAATAGTCATGACCTGCGGGGGACCTCTGGCATCCATGTACTACTCGCTCCAGAACAGACCTCAGATCACGAGTTCACACAATAGGACACGTCCTCAACCCCTGTCAAATGTGCCTTATACATACCACAAGATAGGCCACATCACAAGATAGGCCACATCCTCACCCCTGTTAGATGTGCCTTATATACATATATTGTATGCAAGATGAGTATTCAAAACATGGTTCAAGTCTAGAACCCCAATATGACAACACAACCTCAAAAGTAAGCATGATAACTCAATGAAATCAAATGCCAATGAAAGTGCGAGTCACAATGCCATAAGCCATATCAGGAATTAGATAAATCAGCTCAATCATGGAATGAATCATACAAACCATCTCAATCAACATAAAGTGTCTATGACACCCTTTACTTCTAAATATAACAAGTGCACCTCACAACTAAGTCTTGTGTCGCCAAAGTGCTCTATTTTCTCATGTATCATCATCAGTACCACGTCATAATTCGATATCAATATACATATGAAATGAGAATATATTCCATGCATAGTATCATCATAATTATACAACACAATTTGGGTCTAATCACATTATCCATCCTTTCTCCG
Organism: Lycium barbarum; assembly: GCF_019175385.1. NCBI lineage: Eukaryota > Viridiplantae > Streptophyta > Magnoliopsida > Solanales > Solanaceae > Lycium > Lycium barbarum. Next base: position 106,105,858 of record NC_083345.1, read on the forward strand.
ATGATAAATGACACAATAAGAGAGAAATGAGTGCAACACATATCACAACACAACAATTAAGGCAACAAGCCTAATCACAATAACAGGGAAACAAGCCATAATCAACCAACCTAACAGAATACCATCCCAAATCACCACAGTACGAATACAAATACACCATCACAATGCGTAAATAAGGACGACAAGCCCACATAGTCAGAAGTCATACCAACCTAGGTAATATCCAACCAAATATCATATTCAAAGACCTAATCATGCTTTCTCCCATAAATTCTACATAATATATACATTTCGCTAATCAAAGTCTAATTAAGGTAAGATGTAACCTACCTCAAATGCAGAACACGAGCCACGAACTACTCCACACGAGCCTTCTATTCCTGAAGCGCCTCAGAACGATGGTAGTCTAGTAAATAACTTCACAAGTAAGTAAATGACCACGACAACTGACTAATCGAACAAGAAATTAATTCGGGAATGGTTACTCAAAATACCCAAAATACCCTTAACGAGTCATGAGGAAAAATGGGAAATTAAGAGTGAAATTACCTTACCCATAGTCCTAACAATCATAATCCTTAAATTCATGGGTTTCTAATCACATTAGACCCTTAAGTTTCCTCAATTAGTCAAAACCCCAAAATTTGGGTGAAACCCTAAGTCTCATAAAATTTGATTCTACGACTATCAAGCAATTCAACCCTAGAATGTGTTCATATACACTTCTAGATGATCTAAACAGTAAGTTAATCAACAAAAAACAATTTATACTAAGGGTTTCATGATTAGGAGCCTAGATCTCATCACCCACCACTCTAGGACCTTAAACTACCATGGAAACTCAAAGAAGAAAGGTAAATAAGAAGGATAATGGGTTTGAACATACCCCCAAAGATGATACCACCAAGTTTCTTCAATATTCGCTTCCCCAAGCTCTTAGAATTAGGTTTTAGAAGTGTTGGACTAATGGTTTGAACATAGGAATATAAAATGAGTTTCTGGTCCTGTCGATCCACAACAGCGGTCACGAGGATCGCCATAGCGATCTCGCCGTAGTGTTCAGGTCTTCCACTATAGCGAAAATCATTAAAGGCCATCCCTCGCCGTGGCGGCCAGGACTGCACCATAGCGATCCCGTTATGACGGTCAGAACATCCGCCATGGCAGAATCAAAGAAAGTCTATGCCACCGCTATGGCGGTCAAAACCCCGCTATGGCCATCACACCAGAACCCGCAAAAATCTGGTTCTTTGTAAGTCTTTCCTGAAATTCCGACATCAATACGAGGCCCCCCGTATATAAACTAGATAGGCAAACACACATAAAAACACACAACGAATTCACCCGTGACCTTTGATTTTCCAACGGAAGTCTAATTTACCCAGTCAACCCACAAACAGATAAAGTCAAGTTTCCAACCAAGTACCCAAAACGCAACCAAACGCCGCGGGAGCCAAGCCATCCATCCCAACAAGTCATAATCGATCCTCCGAACCTCACAGAATCGACGAAAATTAAAAAAAAGTCTGTTTACCCAAAGTCAACTATAGGTCAAACGCTTTCACTTAAGGATTCTAAATCCTTCAGTTTTCAGTAAAAATGCTTTATAATCTCAGGAATTGGTCAACAGGGGCAATATGGTCAAAAGGAACATAACGACCCATGTCTGATGGGTCATTACAAAAGTATACCAACATTAGATCATATAGATAAATTCACATCCAAAAGAGTAATAGAAGTACCAACGAGGAGCAGAAAAGCATCACAAAATAGCATATATTTGGGTCAAATATCACACCCCAACAATAAATGTATATTTTCAAAGAATATAAAATCTTAAAAGTAGGAAATCTATTACAATGGAAGAACTAAGTAATTCACTCAATCAATTATTCTATATATTTGATTGTTTTCATTAGGTTTTTCTTCACTATTAAGCAATCATCATTCTTATCACATCTTTTTGTACTACTATAGCCACTAGCGATAATGGTGGTCCGCCTTTGCCTGAAGATTTACTAACAGAGATTTTACTGAGGTTGCCCTTAAAGTCCATGTTGTGATTCAAATGCGTAAGAAAAAAGTGCTACTAAATTATCAAGAACTCAGGCTTCATTAGCGAGTGGTACAATTGGAGAAGTAAGAACAAGATCCTTGAATACGTAGTGAACAAGATCCTTGAATACCTAGTCTTGCTAGGGCTTGGGGGTTGTTTTTCTCTCTCAAAGTCATCCAAAGAAAGTGTGGAACTGCTCTTAGAATCCCCAAATTTCACACTTAATATTTTAGCTTCAAGGTTTCCCATCGCTGAAGTCAACTTTTGGTCATTGCGAAAGTCGTGACTAGCTAAGGGATTTTTGCACTGTCACAGTGACTAACTTTCGACCGCTCACTACTGGTTTCACCCCAATCATTCTGATTTTTTACAACAAATTCCATACTTCCAAACATAACTTTGAGTGTTGTAAATTATTTTAGCCATAATTAGAGAGTAAAAATCCATGGGGCTTTATATCGACCTTTTATGAGGTCTCTTGACATACTTAGCCCAAGGAGTAACTTCCAACCTGACTTTATGTTGTACCTCTCTTTTTTTGGTAAGCAAAGATTTTATTGATACCAAAGAGAATAGCTACAAAGCTAAACAGGTGTTGGCCACATATTTCTCAACAAAACATGACTTAGGAAAGGTAAAAAGGCTAAGTTACCACTAGTTGCTATACAAGAATTACATGAATAAGAAAACCAAATCAATCCACTAGGTTGTTGTGTGCAGTAAGAGCAGCAGTTGCCTTCATCTTCCTCTATGCTTCAAGGATAATGGTCCAGGCTCCCCAGTATGTCTTGCCACTGCTTCAAATCTCTGCCTCTGATGTGTATATGTAGTGCAACTTCTCTGCAGATCTTGTCCATATGAAACAGGCCATTTTGAAACCTGATACTATTCCTTTCTCTCCAAACAGTAGACAATGTCATTGCAAAGATGTAGTTGATGATTGTACCTCTTTCTGATTTCCTCTTAGCCCATTGACACACCCATTGCACTTCTTCTTGCCAACTCCCAATAATTATTTGTACCCCAAACCAATTGAGTAGTCTCTGCCACAGCTCCTTAGTAACATGACACTCAAAGAGGAGGTGGTCTAGAGTTTCCACTGCCTATTCACAAAACACAGAGTTCATTGGCACACTAATGCCAAATTTAAGTAACCATCAACTGTTGTCCATCTTCTCCATACACCCAACCATAATATGAATATGTGTCTTGGATGAACATTGGGTTGTAAGACTATGCTTTTACAGGGGACTTTCTGATGTTGTGGCAAAAGATGGATGTACATGTTCTTCACTGAAAACTTCTCGCCCTTTACCGCTGAATTTAATCTAGCAAACAGGTTCCTTTGTAAAGATATGTTCCCTAGCACTTGTTTCCTAGCATCAATTATCTTTCTTACCACCCAAATTGCATTACTAGGGATAGGGCATGTTTCAATGGGATCAGTTTGATATAATAAGCTTGGACCATTTAATTCATAAGTAGTTTCTCTTTTCAGTTATAGCCCATAACTGCTTCAATATAGCAGCTTTGTTCTGTAGAGCCAAGTTCATTACATTGATCCCACCTGCAGTTTTGGGCATGCAAATCTTCTTCCAAGATACCAGTGACTTCCTAGATATAACTACTGAGCCAGTCCACAAGTAAGTTCTGTAGATACTATAAATAATCTTCAGGAGTTTCTTTGGTAGTTTGAATCCCAAAGATTATTGATTTGATCAAAGATTACTTATTTTAGCTCTCCTTAGAACGTAAATGTTACAACCCAACTCACGGGCCATGATGGCACCTACACTATCCCCCTGGTAGGCAAAACCATTCCCAAATTCATTTACTTCCTTCATGATATTAGATGCTAAAAACGGTAAGTAAACACACTCTAACAGTTAAGTAATAAAATCAATTCGGAAGAAATACTCCTATTATTAAAATTCCCAAAATTTGGTCTAGACTGGTATAAGAGCTTCTAAGAGATATACAATCTGAAGTAAAATTATAGACTCAAAACTGGATACAACTTCTGTCTAAAGATAAGAAGTGAATAGAAGTCTAAAGAGAGACTCGGGGCTGCAGGATCCTCTAATAGCACACCCCAACACCTTAGATGAACGCCTTGAAATAGTCATGAGACTCCGAACACAACCTGGAAAGAGTGGAGTGTAGCAAGAGTAGATGAGCATAGCACTAGGCTCGTAGGTATCATAGGCCGACAACGATTAGGTAACTTATACAAACAATAAGAAATTAACAAGTAGAGTAGATAAACAGTCAAGTACAGTCATAGATCATTTTCTCAGGTAAAATTCCATAGTAGTAATAATCACAATACATCTCAACATCCTCTGGTATAGCCTAGGTGAAATCTCCTAATCCACAAGTCGGTCAAGTTTCCAAATAATTATTTAACAAACAACAAGCAACTCAAGTAAATCACCCACAAGGAATTCAATGAAATAATGTGCTATGTAATATGACGTACAATTCAAATGGAATGCAAAGCAATGCAATGTTATGCAATTGCTATGCAATGCCCCCCAGGCCTCCTCTCCGCACCATACACATATGCTAAGGGCAATGCCTCATAGTCATGACCCATGAGGGACCAGCAAAGTCTAGGACTCTCATCTCTCTTTTACGCTCTCTAGAAAAGACCTCAGAGGCTACGCTCTCTCACTTATCATCATTTCCAGAAAAAATCCATATCAATCAACATGTATAATAACGAATGCATGCCATGCATGAGATCAATCTCAACAAACAATCATAATGAAAACTCAACAGTTACGTGCCATAAACTTGCACATCATAACTTACTCCATTACTTTATTCTTTCTTTTTAGATGATAAGTAAGATATCAAGTGACAGATATAAGTTCAATAATGCAATTATCACAAACCAGGGAATTAACAAGTCAATACATGAAGCCAGCAACAATCACTTATCTAACAAGGCAACTAGTCATGATGTAATAACACACATGGCGGCAAGCCCGTATAACGGCCGACAGAACCAACCTAAAAGAAATTCTTCTCCACTTCATGCCCGAAGGCCTATCATACTTTCCTCATCAATAACTACTATCTACATATTAGTCCCTAATCGGAGTCTAACATAGTAAACTGTAACCTACCTCGAAGCCGAACAGGATGCACGAACAACCAATTTAAGCCTTTTTGTCCTGGGGTGCTTCCAAATACCAAGATGAAGGTCTACCAAAATGAAAAATACATTAACAATGAATCCATGAATACCCCAAAGAACCACACTTCTATGTAGAACCCAAAACACTACCCCAAAGTGACATTGGGCCCTCAAGGGCAAAATTGGAACTTTAAGTTACATATATCCTACCCATATCCTACAAGGTTGAAATCTTAGGTACCCATACTTTTTAATCATAGAAGAGTGCAAGAAATCATTATTTCCCCCCCCCCCCCCACCCCACATCCCAAAATGGAAAAATCCCAAACTAACCCATTTAGACATCAAGTTTGGAAGTTGAAAATTTAGTTGGAAATGGTTTACCCAAAGTAACAACTATGAGAATCCTTCAAAACCACCCAAGATTTAGTTAAGAAAATCATTTGTTAACCTAGGTTTTCTCAAACCATAAAAGCCTCCCCAAATTCCCAAGTCCAAGCATGAAATACTACCCACCTAGAGGAAGGATTAAACGGGAGATAATGAAAACAGGGTTAGGATTTACCTCCTCCAAGGCCATCAATGGTTTCTCTAAAATTTCCTCCAAAAGTAGCTCTAGAACTTTAGGTGGGTGAAAAAATGAGGCAAATCTTGAAATGAGGAATTTAATACTAGATCTACCCAGCGATTTGCGCAAACGCGAGATTTTGCTCGAAGACAAAACGCTGCACCTGCAAAAAAATATTTCGCAGATGCGACCTCACTTAACCAGCCAGGATTCCGCAGAGGTGGAAGAAATGCCGCGGATGCGGACTCACAGATGCGGCACATCAGTAGTAGAAGCTAGAAATTCTTACCAACTCTCAAAGGTCGCTTAATAGTCAAACCTTACCTGCATAAATAACTTAAAAGACCCTAAAATCCTCAGCAACCATGCCACCCATCCCTGTAAGTAAATTAACATGGAAGAATAAATTTCAAGAAGAGTATTTTTCGGAGGAAAGGCGCAAAATGGCTATAACGACCAAATAAGTCATTCCATCAAATGCCAATTAAACAACCGTCTGCCCTCGAATGAAGGGTAGCAAGATGAAGGTGCATAAATCAGTAGAGGGTCGGGAACACCTATTATGCAAATTGATTTTGGTCTATCTAGTAGTCTCTTCAAAATGCATCGACCCAATTAACCCGACGATGACATCTACTATAATGCCGAACGCCAAGAGTGTCAAACCTCTATTCGTGTACTAATTCTCGTCACTAGTAAATGTTGTCAAGGATCATTACAGTTTCCCCATGACCACTAAAATAGAGACATAAATCGAAATCGTAGATCTTAGGACTGGAATTGAACGAAAATCCCTCAGCTCGAACGATGGTATGAGCACTCTAAGAGCTCAGGTCTTACCAACGTAGGTCCTCACTAACTTCTCCAATTTTTAGGAAATCTAAACCGAAAGGTACAACGCGGTCTTGGTTAATCGTATTCACGGTTTCCCAAGTACCACTGAGTCGTCTAAAAATCTTTAGTAAATCCTTCACGATACACCTGGTTGTCCTTTTTACCTCGGTTATACTACTGCAAGTCATGATACATCTTCACGATGCAGGGTTTGATGGAATGCGTAGACAGTAAACTCCTCCGGTACAAAGTCTGCAGTGCATCCTAACCCATAAAACTTCCACTGTTGAGAATCACCTACCTTGCCAGGGAAATAAAGGGTGGTGATGTTGAATATTAATGACACCACCGCCCATGTTGTCATGAATAATACCCTGCTGGTTGGACATACGACAAAAATTTATGATGACACGAAAAATATCCTTCAGGGACTCCCATAAAGACCGGGGTGCTAGATTATAAATTAATTAGTGACTGTAAAGAGCTTTCTGGAAATTTAATGCAGTGGGCACATCTTGAATGATTGAGGATTTAGAAGCCAAAAATGAGAACCTCGGGTCCAAAATTCATGCGGTAATTCATTTTTTTCTGGGTTCTTGAGGTTGACGATGAACATGTGATAACCGGATTCAAATCAATCTTAGAGAAGACAGTTGCACCCTGAAGCTGGTCAAACAAATCAACAATTTGAGGAATGGGATACTTGTTCTTGATTGTAACTTTGTTCAATTACCGATAATCGATACACAACCTCATGGACCCATCCTTCTTCTTCACAAACAACACCGGAGCACCCCCAAAGGGAAACACTAGGTCTAATGAATCCCTTGCTCAACAAGTCCTGCAACAGCTTTTTTAATTCTTTCAACTCAGTGGGAGTCATTCGATAAGGAGGAACAGAAATAGGCTTAGTGTCCGGCTCTAAGTCAATGCAAAAATCATTGTCACGATCTGGAGGAACACCTGGTAAGTCATTAAGGAACACCTCAGGAAACTCTGTAACCACCGACACTGACTCAACTAAAGGAGTATCAGCGCTATCATCTCAAACATAGGCTAAATAAGCCAAACACGCCATCTCAACCATCCATCAAGCCTTGAGATAAGATACTACTCTTTTTGGTACTCAACTAACCGTACCCTTCCATTCCAACTAGGAATTCCCAGCATAGCTAATGTAACCGTCTTGGAATGGTAATCCAAGATCGCATGATAAGGGGACAACCAACTCATACCTAGGTTCACATCAAAATCTTCCATGTCTAGGATCATAAAATCAACCAAAGTGTCATACCCTACCAAGGTCAAAACATAGGATCGGTACACCTAATCCACCACTATAGAATCTCCAACAGGAGTAGAAACTCTAATGGGTACATCAAGTGGCTCACACCTCATGTCCAAACCCGCAGCAAAATAAGTAGACACATAAGAATATGTAGAACCCGGATCAAATAAAGCTATAGTAGACCGATGAAAAGCAGAAATAGTACCTGTAATAACAGCATCTAAAGTCTCTACCTTTGGTCTACCTAGGAACGCATAGAATTAAGCACGGCCACTCTCGGCCTGAGAATTTTCGCGACCACCACCACGGCCTTCCTGAGTACCACCCCTACTGGACTGGGAACCAACTCTACCACTCTGTGCACCGCTTCTAGCCGGTTGTGCTGCTGATCTGGGTGCAAAATTCTGTGGACTAGAGTATGAACCACCCTATCTAAGCCTGGGATACTCTCTGGCGAAATGTCTGATATCACTGTACTCAAAACATCCACGACATGACATAAGCTATTGAGGGGACCTGGAAGGGCCAGAATAACCACCTTAACCTTTGGGTCAGGAATAAGAACCCTAGAAAACCTGTCTCGAACTGTAATCACTGTAACCTAAAGAACAACTAGTAAAAGGCCGAATCGCTGCCTGAATTGGCCTGCTAAACTGAGGGTGATAACCCCTCCGCTAATACCCTCTACCTCGGGATGAGGTATCTTCCCTTCAAAACTGCGTGAGTGGTGGGGCTTCTTGCCCGATCTATCCCTAAACTCATCACGTCAGATAGACTCAACGTTTTTAGCGGCATCCACCACTTGCTGAAAAGTACCTCCCGAAGAGCCCACATGAGTCATAGTGATTTGAAGGTGATACGACAGTCTCTTGATGAATTTCCTGATCCTCTCTAGTCTCCTGATGAACTTCCTGATCCACTCTAGTCTCCTGATAAACTTCCTGATCCTCTCTATCCCATCGGGTAGAATAGTTAAAGCATGGAGAGATACGGATCGGAACATCATCTCATACTCAATCACAGATATCCACACTGCTCCAACCTATCAAACTACTCCCACCTCTTATCCCTCAAACTATGGGGAACCCACTTCTCTAGAAACACCTAAGAGAACTCAGCCCAAGTAAGTGGAGGTGACCTAGGTGGTCTAGTCTCAACAAAGACCCCCTACCATCGCTTTGCAAAGCCAACCATCTGCATAGCCATGGAGGTTCAGACTATGGCTAATAACTTTGTGAGATTGTATATTTTTTAATCTGGTAAGGTTCTGGCTTGTGTTGGGGCGAGGTCATCTCTCTTGGAGCAGATTAAGGCCCAGCAGTTTGATGATGTGAAATTATGTAAGATTCAGGATAAGGTGTTGAGTGGTGAGGCCAAAAAGGCCATGCTTGATAGCGAAGGCGCCTTAAGGATTAAGGGGCACATTTGCATTCCTCGTATGGGAGGTTTGATTCATTTAATATGGAGAGAGGCTCATGATTCCAGGTATTCTATTCATCCGAGCACAACAAAGATGTATCGTGATTTGAGACAACACTATAGTTGAGTAGGATAAAGAGGGACATCGCAGATTTTGTTCCTCAGTGTTTGAATTGCCAGGACGTTAAGTACGAGCACCAGAGACCAGGTGTTGTGCTTCAGATGATGCCCATTCCCGAATGGAAGTGGGAGAAAATTTCCATGGATTTCGTGGTTGGTCTTCCAAAGACTCTGGGCAAGTTCGATTTGATTTGGGTTATTTTGGATAGGTTGACTAAGTCTGCGCACTTCATTCCAGTTCAGATGATTTACAATGCATAGAAGTTGGCACGAATTTACATTAGAGAGATCGTCTGATTGCATGGGGTGCCCATTTCCATCATATCAGATGGAGGCAATCAGTTTACTTCCCACTTCTGGAGGACCTTGCAGTAAAGGTTGGGTACTCAGTTGGATCTTAGTACCGCGTTTCATCCACAGACTGATGGTCAGTCCGAAAGAAATATTCAGGTGCTTGAGGACATGTTGAGAGCTTGTGTTATTGACTTTTTGGTGGTCATTAGGCCCAGTTCTTACCGTTGGCAGAGTTTGTGTACAACAACAGTTATCACTCGAGTATCGACATGGCACTGTTTGAGGTTTTATACGGTAGGAGATGTCGTTCTCTGGTTGGGCGGTTTGATGCTTCCGAGGTGAGACCTTGGGGTATGGATTTGTTGAGAGAGTCCTTAGACAAGGTGAAGCTAATTCAAAAAAAGGTTCGGGATCTAGATTTTATGGTTGGCGAGCAAGTGTTATTGAAGGTTCAACCATGAAGGGTGTGATGCGATTTGGGAAGAAAGGCAAGTTGAGCCTGAGGTTTATTGGTGCCTTTGAGATTCTCTATCGTGTTGTTAAGGTGGCTTATCAGTTGGATTTGCCACTAGGTCTGTCAGGTGTTCATCCGGTATTTCAGGTTTTGAAGAAGTACCATTCTGACGATTCTTACATCATTTAGTGGGATTCGGTGTTGTTCGATCAGAATTTGTCCATCGAGGAGGAGTCGATGGCGTTTGGATCGGCAGGTGAGTAAGTTGAGATATAAGGAAATTGCTTCAGTCAAGGTACAATGGAAGAACCGTCCTGTTGCAGAGACCACTTAGGAGATCGAGAGAGATATCCCTAACTTTTTACTGACTTAAGCACCTTTCCTTCGTTTCATTCCTTCTCTATTCGAGGACGAACGGTTGTTTAATTGGTATCTGATGTAACGACTCGTTTGGTCGTTATTGCATTTTTTACCCATTTTCACCCATTGACCCTTCCCCAAGCCCTGTTAGCATGATTTTGACCCGTAGGGATGGGCGATACGATTCCCGAGGTTATCAGGCGAGTCTTAGTGTGATTTAGGGAAATTAAAGCCTTAAAGCGAAAAAACCTTTGACCAATAATTGAATTTTGGGTAAATTGACCTTTTTTTGAATTATTTCAATTCCATAATGTCCGGAGGGATGATTATGACTTGTTGATATGTTTGGCTCAATTCCCGAGGCATTCAGGGGCGTTTTGTACCCTTAGTTGGAAACATAGTTTGGCTATTCGGGGATTAACCGAGTCAAGGTGACCTCCATTGAGAATTTTGAGGCCACGATTGGGTTCATAGCATTTTTTTACATGTGCCTGCATGTTCAGTTTCTACCGAGAGGTCTTGGGTGGATGTCGGGATTTGGAGTGAAACTTGGTGAAAACTAGATTTTCTGGTTTTCTGATGTCCCGTTTCAGCGAGTGAGTTTCCACCTCTGCGGGTTTTCCCATGCAAGACTTGGCCCGCAGACGCGAAATGTCTGGTCATTAATGAGGTCCGCCTCAGCGGACGAGTATCCGCTGAGGCGGGAGCGCATAAGCGAAATTCTGTGTGCGAGAGGGAAGACCACTGAAACAGATTCCCATTTTAACTCCTAATTCGAACCATTCTTCATTCATTCACTAAATTAATAACCTAAGAGATTTTAGAGTCTTTTACTTCCTTGTCGTTATTTTACTTATTTAGAAAATAATCCACGGCAGTTTTAATGTGTTAACTGGGGAAGATGGGTTTATAAACTCTTTTGTGAATTATTCAGTCTGTAGCTACGAAAATGGGTTTATTTAGAGAATCTTGCTCAATATAATCGTGAAACATTGTGAGTAACTAGACTCTAAGCTTGAATTTCAATTTTGATTAAGATTTAGATTATGGAAAGTTAGGGTTTGAACCCAAATTGGGGGTTTTTTTTATCTAATTTGGAAATTGATGATTTCTTGGGTCTATTTAGCAATTGGGGAATAGTATTGAACTTACAAAATGTTGGGTAACTGATTTTAATCTCAAAATTCCTATTTTGCCCTTGTGGGCCTGATTTCCCTCTTTAAAAGGGTTGTTTTTTATTCAATTAGTACTATTACATAGAATGCATTGTTGAATAGACTTTGATCTTTCAAAACCTCTTTGGAAGGACAAGGCTCAAGTTGGATAGTTTGTGGCACCAGCTCGACATTGAGGTAGGTTACGATTTACCTTTCAGTTAGACTCCAATTAGTGAAGCATATGTAGGACTTAGATATTGATGGAGAAAGCATAATAGGCCTTCTGGTATGAAGTTAGGGTGGAAGTCTACTAGGTTGGTTGTTGTTGATTGTGGGCTTGTCGCCCTTGATTATGTTGTGACTTGTGTTTGCATTCATCTCTCTTTGCTTATGTCACTTATCATCAAACGAGGAATGAATCATGATATTAGCCTTGAACTATGATGTGTGCTTATGATAAGACACGAATTAGACCTTGATTTTGGTATTGTTGTTTATTATGATATCTTGCATTGCACTCTCATTTCATATGATGCATTGATATGAAATGTGACTTGGTACTGATGATGATAAGTGAGACAAAGAACATCTGAGGTCTTTGTATGACTATATATGAAAGTGATGAGAATCCGTGATCCGAGGTTGTTATCCGAGCGGAATGTGATATACTCGCTGCCCGAGGGATCTTGTCGGGACGATGGAGTACATGGACTGTGCTAGTACCCCATGGGTCATAACTATTAAGACATTGAGAACCCGTCCTTAGCATGTATGTACATGTTTGAGGTGCTGGCTTGTGCATTACATTGCATTGCATATGCATTCACTCTCACATAGATTATTCGTTGATGAGTTGTACTGATTGTTGATATTGAGATGATTTCACTGTTTTTCGGTTGGTTAGTGTGCTTGTTGCTTACATGCATATCTGTTGATTCTTTCTTCATATATGTGAACTGATTGTTGTCGGCCTATGATACCAGTACATAGTGTTTATACTGATACTACCTTGTTATACTCTTTTCTGAGTGCAGAGTTTGCTACAGGTTCCACTTCAGCACCTCGCGAGTGATCATCCCGAGGCCTTTAGTACTAGTTTCCATGGTGAGCTACATTCCTGACCAGCAGCCTGGAAAACTCTTCTTATGATATCTATCTATTTTTCCTAGACGGTATTTTTAGACTATGTTATATGACATTCCAGACTTATATGTATTTAGTGGCTCTTGTACTTAGACCAAATTTTGGGGCATTGTAGTATTATTCCGCAATTAGTGTTTATATATATGGTTTGAGACTATTTAGTACTTATATTTTCTTTCGATTGATTAATTGACTATTGAGTACGGAAATGGTTCACCCACCAAGGGGGATTGTGTGGGTGACCGCTCAATCAGTTAGGTCATAACAATTGACTTGGAGGGATGGGTGGCACGGTTCTCAAGGTGTTATGCTGAGTTTTGGATAAGGAAATGGACTTTTTGGAATCCTTAAGTTAAAAGAAGAGATTGATTGACAATAGTCAATATCGGGGCTAAATGAGTCTTTTTTGAAGTTTTGTCGATCCCATTAGGTCCCGAATGTCATTTATGACTTAATCGAGTGGTTGATTCGGTTCCCAAGGGAGGGACTCGGGGGTATGTTGGACTTTTTGTTGGGATTTTGACTTTTAAAGTGTTTTGGAGTTGACCACGATCAACACCTGGTCAAGATGACCCCGTGTGATTATTTTGAGTGCACGAGCAAGTTCGTTGCATGTTTTATGATTGATTTGCATGGTTAGTTTGTGTCGGGGGGTTCTAAATGAGTTTCGGGCCTTGATTCGAAGTTTGAAGGTTGGCTGATTTTGTTGGTGTCTGGTGCATCGCACCTACGCAAAAGGGTGCGCACCTACGCAAGGTGGGCCGCAGGTGCAAGAAATAGGAAATGGGCAAAAGGCCGCAGGAGCGACGTCGCACCTGCGGGTGGATGTCCGCAACTTCCCCTCTTAAGTGAACCTCGCACCTGCGACGTCGCTGGGCAGAATATATCTACATTCCCCTATTTCGAACTTAGACATTTCATTCCCATATTTGGAGCTTGAGACCTCGGTTTGGAGAGATTTCAGACGGGTTTTGCAAGATTCTTCATATGGGTAAGTTTCTAATCCTCCTTTTTTCGCTCTACCTTCGATTATTATGGAATTCCATCATTGAAATCATAATTTGAGATAAGAATTTGGGACTTAGGAACCCTAGGTTGAAAGTGAGGGTTTCTTCAATTGATTATCGATTTGATGTCAGTTTTGTTTCCTTTTTGGTATTTAGACTCCATGAATTATTTGTAAACTAATTATGGGGCGAATTTCCAGTTTTACACTTCGAGGCTCGGAAGCCCGTTTTGGGTGACTATTTGGGTCCAAAATTATTATATAGTAATATGGGTGCCTACGGCATCGTGTGATAACGTATAATCCGTATTTGAAGTGGGATCTTTTAGAGGCTTTATGGAAGGGCAAGGCTCCATTGTGATCGTTGAACTCCATATCAGGAAAGTTTAGACCTTTCTTGATGCTATTAAAGTGTCGTGGTTGGTTAAAATGGACTAATAAAGAGGGAGTAATGGGGGTAAATAAGGGGGTCTCGATACTTGTGAGGTGACGAGCACCTGTATCGGGTACTGGTGCCATGTAATGGGTATTTGTGTATTTGCTAGTGGTATAGTCAAGTCTGAATGTCATGCTTTAGGCATTAGGTGGTAGCATAGATTGATTTTGTGATTCGTGATTAGGACATGATATTCCTTATTTATTGCTTCTATGCTTATTACTTGTCTTAATTGTGATTAAGTGTTGTCATCACTCCGAATTACTCATTTAAAAGTGAAAATAAGCTAAAGATTAAGCCTTTCATATGGTATCTCATGCATATTATACTTGAGGATACATATGTGAAGTCCAAGGGGAAATGGTTCCGGACGGAGATGCAAAGAGGATGTGCCCGATTTGGCTAGAGACAGGTAATGTGAGTCTAATTGGCTGAGTAATGTGATTGGAAGCCTAAAGTGGCTAAGACCCCGAAGGAAAATTATTACAGGTCGTGTATGGACCTCGCGAGTCCCTCATGGGTTACGTATTCCTAATATTGAAGCGTCTGTATACCGATGATGGAAAGGCCTTGAATTTCATTGTATAGCATTTACATATCATATCATCTATGAATTCCTTGTTTGGATGACTTGCTTAAATTGTTGATCGAATCATATATAACTTGTTTATTTGGTTACTTGAACGACTTGTGGACCGGAGATTTCTCACATTTAGGCTTGCAACTTATGATTATCATCATTGTTATGTTGGACTAACAGCGGTTAAGTGTGAAAGTAGTAATTGGAAGACCAACCCTTATCTCCGTTTTAGTTAGGATCGGTCGACGATGCTGCTGAGTACACGTTGATTTTCCGTACTCACTCTACATTTGCTGCACCTTTTTGTGTGCAGATAAGGTTCCTAGCACGAGCGGAGCTCAAAAATTCACTACCTGTTAAGGAGTTGCTTTGGAGGATCCATGGTGAGCTACCAATTGATCTGTAGCACCGGATTCTCCTTCTATCTTTATTTTTGTCTTTCTTTATCCTAGACAATGTATTCGGATGTTATTCCAGACTTGTATTTCTATTCTAGCAGTTCTTGTACTACTGACACTAGGTTGTTGGATTTGTAATATTTATTTCGTATTATTAGTATGAGACATATTTAAGACTTTAAATGGCTTGTTTGATTCTTGCGCATGTTTTACTTGATATCTATTCGAATGGGTTGAGGATGGCTTATTTACTAGGTGGGAGTAGATGCCTTCAGGGCTTTTGAAAATTGGGTCGTGATAGCTTTAGTCCTTAATGAGACACTCCTCAGTCCTCCATGATACCATCATGGTATATACCGTATACTGTGATGGTGTCATGGAGTACTACTTCAATCCTTCAATGAGACACTCACTTAGTCCTCCTTGATAACAATATGGTATATAAATATACTGAGATGGTATCATGGAAGAAGGACTTTGGCCGAGGGAGTACTCGGATAAATATTTTTGGCCGGACTGGGTAGAAGCTAAATTAGTCTATCAGGGATATGGCTGGATAAATATTTTGTCTTTTATGGATATTTTGTGTTGTTTCTAGGGCTGGTCATAAATACCGAAAATCGAAAAATCGGACCGAATCAAACCGAACTTCAAGAAACCGAAATCAAAAAAACCGAACCGAACTAGTTGGTTCGGTGTCCACCTTCAAAAAACCGAAACCGAAATAGCCGAACCGAAGTTTGATAAAACCGAACCGAAGAACCAAACACCACCGAAATTTGATACATTACCCAAAAAAAATTAAAATAGTCCAGGCCCATTAAGTTTAAGCCAAAAAAAAAAACAATTGTAACAAGCCCTTTTTTGCTTTTGTATCCCTAATTTTCTACTTCAGTTGAGAAAATCAAATATCTTTAACAAAGGAAGGTGACTAGGATGTGCCTTTAGGATTAATGTATGTCCTTTATGTGTTTTCTTAGTTATTCTTACCGTATGTATATAACATCTAGTAATGGTGTTATCTGTATCCCTCTTTTGCTTATGTGTTTTCTTAGTTATCCTATATCATGGTTATGGTTTTCTATTTTTGTGTATCCTGTTTGTTTGATTTTGATTTCAATTTATCAGTTTTATGTTTTATTGCTTTTGAGAATATGAATTAGTGTAAATGGAATCGCTTCTAATATCATATCAAAAAAACCGAATTGAAAAAACCAAAACCGAACTGAACTGAACTTCAAAAAACCGAATCCGAAAGAACCGAATCGAACTAGTTTGGTTTGGTGTTCAATGTCCACCTTCAAAACACCGAAACCGAAATAGCCGTACCGAAGTTTGATAAAACCGAACCGAAGAACCGAACGCTCACCCCTAGTTGTTTCCCTCATATGACTTATCGATCGAGTTAAAAGTCCAGTGTCTAATGTGCGGCTAGGACAATTTGGTTCAGGTAAGGAATGTCGGACGCTCTTTGCACCAATTTATTTTTTCGAGTATATAGTATTCGATTGGAATTAAGGATTGTTTTCAGTTAATTAAAAACAAAAAAGGGACTATATCTTCAATTTGTTAAATAGATATAAAGTAATAAATAAGAAGTCACCTTGTAATTGAATTTGATGTAATTATAATAATTACACAATCCAATAATTACACAGTATAGAAATTTAAAAGACTGGTTTATTTATAATAATAAAATTATTGTTTAATTATAAACGTAATGTTCGGTTGTACCAACATAACAACACGGTTAGATCTTTTAAACTTTAGAAATAAAGGTTAAATATCAAAACTAAACACGAATGCTTGACAAATATGTCTCTATTTATAAAACATTACCAGATTTTATCAATTATTAGGCATTCAAAATGCATATTATTTTAAAAAAAAATTAGTACTATAAAATAATTATTGTTGTAATGTGGATGCTCATCACATGAACTTGGGCACCAAGACTACTTGGGCAACAAGGATACTTGCCCACCAAGTATGTGTGGCCACCAAGTTGTTGCCTTGTTTCCTCCTATAAATAGGAGTTTACTTGTAGAAATTATAGAGACAATAAAATCTCTCTCTCCCCCAACTTCTTTGGCTATATCTCTTGTGTCATATAATTTTACTATTATTTCATAACACGTTATCAGCACGAGCCTCTGCCATCTTGAGTAAATACTTTGAAAGCCTCGAAGGTGCAATTCTTGGAATTACACTGAGTACAAGTCGTTGCCTCACTGGAGATAAAGTAAAGGACTTGCGGTACTTATTCAGTCTAAACAGTTCAGGTAACATGTTCCAAGTATTTTTCTATCTTTGTTTTGATGGTTGATTGTTGTTGACTTTAACAACTATGAAAATTTTAAACTGATCATACAAAATTTTCTACAAAACTTAGTTACCAAACTAATCAGTGCTTATAATAACGTGCCAATTTCTTCATATATTTGCTCGCTCACTTTTAATATTTAGGAAAATGCAAATTTTGGTTTAAACTGTATGATGAAAATGGTAGATCGAGATGGCTGTAGGTAAAAAATAATCCAAGCTTTCTTGGTTGCACTACTATGTTTGAAGTGGTAACATGAACATCTGGACTATTAGCCACGTAAGTATAATGAATTGCAATGATCATATTTTGTGGCAGTAACATATGGTTAGTGATAAGGATGGCCCACAAAAAGGATATGGCTATCACGAGGTTGCTACTAATAGTATGACTCGGTGGTTCGTTTGATCAATGGAACCTAATTGGTTCTGACCATGTATGCCTCAAAGTGTTCTTGAAGAACGGTATTGTTACAAGGGATTATGGTGTTAATTTTATATCCCTTAAATGACTAAGAATGAGAGTTTACAAGACACTCGAAGTGAAAAATTTTATTAAATCTCGTTATGATTAAATTCATTTATGTCTATAACCACCAGAAGTGGGATTATTTTTATGGGCTTATTGTTGGGACTAAATATGTATGCCTCAATTTGCTCCCGAAGTAGCAATATCTTAAAAGAGGTTATAAGCTATCACGATTTGATATGCTTAAGGTACGTTCTGACAATTATGTTTTATTCTTGAAGAATGAAAACTTCTGATAAATGTTGTAAATACAGATTCATTCTCTGAAGTGAATGCATTAGTATGTAGTAAGGCCTATAAATATGAACGTGCATTTGATTGTGAAAGTATCATGATTCATCTCCATAAGAGGTAGAATAATTGAGAAGAAATATTCTGAATATTGTACTAAACTCATAAATTTGGTCCTCGAGTAGCAAACTTTGAACTCTACTACGGAAGTAGTAGAACATTGAGCTCTACTCACGAAATAGTAAGACTCTGAATTCTACTCCAGAAGTAGTAAGACTATGAATTTTACTCCTGAAGTAGTAAGGCTTTTAATTCTACTCCCGAAATAGTACAACTCTAAAATCTACTCCCGAAGTAGTAGAATTCTAAAATTTACTCCTAAATTAGTAAATATTTTTAAATTCACTCCTGAAGCAGTAAGACGTTGAAATTTACTCCCGAAGTAGTAAACCTTTAAACTTTACTCCCAAAGTGGTAAAACTTGAAACTTTACTCTTGAAGTAGTAAAACTCTGAAACATTACTCCTGAAGCAGAAAGAATTAGTAAAATATCTGAGAAATATCCTAAAGCAATGTCTTCTTGTGTTTGAGCAAAATAACGAGCTATTGATGAACGTCGTATTTCAAGCACGTTTAAATAATCAAGTTTCGTTCCCCGAAGTGAATGAACAAATACCACAACCTATCTCCTGGAGGGATAAAATACAAGGAATGTAGATGTTATATTTTTGTGGTATGAAATTCAGACATTGCTACACGTACATGCCGTACGTCGAAACATATTAAAGTATCATTCTAAGGCAAAAGGAAGCAGAGTAGAATGCTTTCTCCTATAACCACATTAATACATTATGGTTAGTTGTTATTGATTTCCTTGAAGTAAATAACAATTAATGTATCTTTTTATGAAGGATGTGATTATTATGTGATTGACGCTTAGATACAAAATATTCAGTTAATGATGAATCTCCCTGAAGAAGATGTTTGAAATATTGAAATTTAGAATTCAATGTTTATTTTGTGACACCAGTAGTGTCGAAATTTGCTTTTATGGTACCAAAAGTATTTAAGAAATATTTGGTAATAGAAATTAATGATCAAAGGCTCCAGAAGAGCTAATTATTTATTTGCAAGTATCATGACACTAGCAGTGTCCAAATAATATCTGATTATGATAAATAAATTGTAGTCTCTTGAAAATGTTATATATGATAATGCCATTCATCGTAGATCGTAATTGGTACGATTGGAACACTGTAGTAGACCTGAAGTTTACTAACAATAAAAATGGCTATCATATTGAGATTACAAATGATCGGAATATTAAATATCTTCAAGTTACTACGGGTAAGAAATACACAAGTGAAATGTTACCCGAGCATGATGAGATCACATACCATGATAAACCAGAAGTTTATTGATATACAATTTCATGCAATAGTAAACCAAAAGTTTATTAAAATAAATAGCACTCGTCATGGTAAACTTGAAGTTTACGGGTACAGATAATTTTATCAGTTGGCAAGACTATTTTGATCGTCCTGATTTAAATCTGATGTGCTAATTGAGTATTAAAAACATATTGAAGAACTAGAAGATTCTTCAAGAATTTGTTTGTGTTGCTTGTTCTCATGATAACTTGATTACACCAGCTAATGTTGGGATTGAATCCCCGAAATTCTAGAAAATATAAAAGGTGAATGTGGGCCCCTTCACCTACAATGTGATGTCTTAAGTAGATGCATCTATGAGACGGTCACGTGTATGTTTATTGTCAACTGGCAGTTTGACATTTACGAAGTTGCTTGCTCCAAATAATTGAGTTGGAAGCACAATTTTCAGAATATGTAATCAAGACAATCATCTTGATAATGTTGGTTTATGTCTAAGCTGGTTTGACATTAGATGCCTCCATAATATATCCAAACCATTACTTATGAGAACAGAGCTTCAGATGTTGGTCTGAGATATGATATATTGCATACAACAGCACTTGTATGCTTCAGATAAATTCTCCCCTCATATTTGGTTCAGGGTCAGGAACTAGATATTTCCATCTTATAGCATTTGATGTGCGGTATATGATTAATGGATATACCATGATGCACAAAGATGAATTTTCCCAAAGAAAATAAGGACATATGTCACTAAAATAAGGGGGAGAGAATAAACAACAAAGAAATATGTTGTGAATTATCATCAGTATGATCCTCAGATAATTCAAGTCAAATGCTGGAAGCATTTGCTGACCCAACTATTTTATATTCTATCTACAAAATGCTCTTAATGTCCCTGAAGGATAGAGTCTACAGCATGCATGGAGCATGGTAGATCAATCGGTTCCAAATATAATAATCCTTGAAAAAGAGGGGAGAAAATGATCATAATAAGAAGGCAATGTGCTCTTGAAAAGCTACGACATAACACTTCATAAACCTTATGAGAGGTTCAGGTACCTGAAAATAATGAAGTGATGAGATCTCAGTAAGTTATGTCGAATTGCGAACCGATACGAGATGATATCTCATCGACGATATCTTTGATACGGTATGGCGCGCAATATTGTATAAGATTGTGAGGATACGAGTTCTACGTCTCTTAAAGCATGCTGACGTAGAAATAATTACCAAGTGATATGATGCATCTTGGTAAGCGATTGGACGTGTAGTCCAGACATTAAAAGATGTCACAATATATGATGATGGAAGTTGTAACAACCTATATGGCTTACTTGACAAAATTTATACGAAAATTTTTTAAGGATAAAAAATGCTTGAAGCATATACAAATTCTTGGGAAACTGGTTTATAATCCTTAAATGGATTAAATGAATCAAGGTTGATGTACTGAAATCGCCTTAATGTATATTCATTGACGAATGGTACAAATATACTATGTTTACCCTTGTCTCTTTATGATAGTTAGAACCTTTCATATGAATATTATTGGAGCTCTTGAAGAGTTTACAAAAGCAGTACATTATCTGCTGAAAGAAGTTGAAATAAGAAAATTGAATTGGTCCTGAAATACCATATCTTTATGCAATTGATGCACTTATATATCTCGCTATAACTACGAGCAAGATAAAATTTACTCCTGTATGGAGATATTGAAATAAGATCAATTGCATACTGCTAATGAAAGTATGGCATGAATGTGTTTATCCTAACAAATATTGTCAAGTGTTTTGTATATACAGGGCATTCATCTAATCGACATAAGAGTTTGATCCAACTATGTTATCTCTTTCCATGAAGGATTACTGTCAAACCATGTTATTATACATGACAGTCAAACCATAGAATGATAACATCAGATAGATTATGAAGCAAGTCAAGAATATACTTGACGTGATTTTAACAATATTATATGGTGATGATGCAACTCTATCTACGGAATGAAGATGCAGATTATCAGCCAGGTCGTTTGACAGATCTGATCACAAACACAGTACCAACCTCAAGATATGATAAGTTGGTATATACAAGATCGGAGTACTTCATCTTCAAGAATTATGTGTACTTTTATCAGGGGGAGTTAAATACGCGTTGTACTCTTTTTCCCTTAACCAAGGTTTTATCCCATTGGGGTTTTCTTGGTAAGGTTTTTAATGAGGCAGCTCTCAAAGCGTATTACTAGATATGTGTGATATTTTTCCTTCATTTAGGACTTTTTCCCACAGGGTTTTTTCCTAAATAATGTTTTAACGAGGCACATCATCTAATTAGTGGACATCCAAGGGGGAGTGTTGTAAAGTGGATGCCCATCATATGAACTTGGGCACCAAGACTACTTGGGCACCAACGATACTTGCCCACCAAGTATGTGTGGCCACTAAGTTGTTGCCTTGTTTCCTCCTATAAATAGGAGTTTACTTGTAGAAATTATAGAGACAATAAAATCTCTCTCTCTCCCAACTTCTTTGGCTATATCTCTTGTGTCGTGTATTTTTACTATTATTTAATAACAATTATAGACTTGGAACTAATATTGCAAAAAGTAGGGAACTAATATTGCAAAAAGTAGGGAACTAATATTTCATGTGAAGGCATACTTGTTGAACCGCATATGAGATGTCTGGTCTTGTGAATGTAAGGTACTGCAACGCGCCGGCCAACTTACGATATTGGGTGGGATCATCGCAAGGAGGGTCGGCCGTGGCACCAAGTTTGGCTTTGGTGTCGAACGGTGTCTGACTTGGCTTACAGGCAGTCATGACCGCACGCTCTATAATATCTGCTGCATAATTTTTCTGAGAGAGAAACATGCTGTGTGAAGTCCGGGTAACAGCGATACCCAGAAAATAGCTTAGAGGGTCCAAATCCTTCATAGCAAATTCGGCACTAAGCAGAGACATGATGGATTTTCTGAGAGCATCTGAGGAAGCTGTGAGAATAATATCATCAACATATAGCAGAATGTAAGAAATGTCAGAACCTCGACAATAAATAAAGAGAGAGTGATCAGATCGGCTATGTGAAAAAACAATAGTGGAGACATAGTCTGCAAAGCGTTGGAACCATGCACGGGGAGCTTGCTTAATTCCGTACAACGATTTCTTCAAGAGACAGACATGATGTGGATGCTTTGGATCCTTAAACCCAATACGCTGATGCATATAAACAGTCTCATTAAGATTACCGTGTAGGAAAGCATTCTTGACGTCCAACTGATGAATGGGCCAAGAGTGTGCAAGTGCAATGCTCAAGACAACGCGAATAGTAGCCAGTTTGACAACCGAACTGAAAGTCTCGTCGCAGTCAACTCCAACCTGTTGAGACCTGCCATCACAGACAAGACGGGCTTTGTGCCTCTCAAAAGAACCATCAGATTTCTTTTTATGACGAAAAATCCACATCGAACGAATAAGATTCACATCAATGGGACGTGGAACCAACTCCCACGTCTTATTACTAATTAAAGCATTATATTCATCAACCATGGCAGCTTTCCAATTGTGGTCATTTAGAGCACTGACAGGATTTCGTGGGATAGGCGAGATAGAGGGAGTGCTAGAAGTATTTAAGTTGAACGGTTGTTTGGGATTAAAAATCCCATGTTGGCTTCTAGTGACCATGCGGGTGGGCTGCTGGGCAGTCACGAGTGGGGCAGTGAGGGGTAGGGGCTGTGGGGCAGTGACCGTGGGGTTGGACTGTTGGGCAGTGGGGGGAGGGCTGCTGGGCAGTCACGGGTGGAGCAGCGGGAGAGGGGCTACTCGGCAGTGGGGGGGCTGGACCGAGGGAACGACGGGTGGAGGAGGCTATGACAGAAAATGCAGGGTATATGGAGAAATCCCATGGTCCAAAAATCATAAGAAGTTGGGGTTGGTGAGTGTAATTTGGAGAAGGGAAATTGAGTTTCCTCAAAGATGACATGCCTTGAGATGATGATTTTGTTGGTGGATAAATCATAACATTTATATCCTCTATGATTCAACGGATAGCCCAAAAATACACACGGGGTGGATCTTTCTTGTAACTTATAAATAGTTGTAGATGGGAAAAGTGGATAGCATAGACACCCAAAAACCCGTAGATGAGAATGGGAGGGGGTTCGTTGATAGAGAACTTGTGTTGGTGATTTATACCCAAGGACTTTGGTGGGAAGTACATTAAGGAGGTATGTGGCCATTTGGAGAGCATGATGCCAAAAAGAGGGGGGCATGGAAGAGTGTACAAGAAGAGTGCGCACTATGTTGTTAATGGATTTAATTTTTCTTTCCGCTTTTCCGTTTTGAGGAGAGGTATGGGGGCAAGAAAATCGAAAATTTAAACCATTTGAGGCGCAAAAAGATTGAAAATGCCCCATTGGCGAACTCCCGCCCATTATCACATTGAATGTTTTTAATGTCTCTTTCGAATTGAGTCCGTATTAATGCCTTAAAAGATAGAAAAGTGGAATAGACTTGGGACTTGTTAGAGATTGGAAAAGTCCAAAGAAAATTACTATAATCATCAAGAAAGAAAACATAATAGCGGTGCCCATTAGAACTTAAAACATGAGATGTCCTTAAATCACTATAATGATATCAAACGGCATAGTAGTAAATGACAATGAATCATAAAATGGCAATTTAACATGTTTTCCCAAAGGACAAGAGGTACAAAAAGAAGTTCGGGCCCTATTACATTCAATTAAGCCATTACTACGAAGAGAACTAAGGATAGCATTTCCCGGATGGCCGAGTCGGGAATGCCACAAGCTAGGTGATGCGGCAATGAAGGTGGATGGTGGAGTGGTCCATTTTGTGGCAATGATAGGATACAATTCCCGGTGCTCTCACATCTCATTAGGCGACTCCCCGTCGGTAAATCCTTCACAGAAAACCCAAGAGGATCAAACTCAACAGAAACATTATTGTCCTTAGTGAATTTACGTACGAAAATAAGGTTTTTGATGAGTTTTGGAGCATGCAAGACATTTCGGAGACGTAATTGAGGATTAGGTGGGGGTAGGGATGTATGACCATAGCCTCGAATTGGAATAGTGCTACCATTACCAACAATGGTTCCAGAATTATTGCTCAAATTAAAATAAGACGTGAGAGTACCTGAGTTGGCAGTCATGTGGGAAGTCGCTCCGGTGTCCATGTACCAATTATCATCCGGTTGATGCATGGACAGAGTGTGCATGGCTGCCTCCACGTCTGTCGGAGTGTACCCAGAATAGGTCGGACCATGCATGGAATAAGCCTGCTGAGGTTGTGGACCCGCACTGAGAATGCCGTTGCCGGGCCGCGGTGTGGTGGGACGCTGCTACCACTGTCCCGTCGGATACGAGCAGGGGGGCATTGGCCACTGCTGGGGCGGCCAGGCAGGCCAGTAGTAGCCCTCTGCCGGTGGCTGTCCCATCGACCACTGGCCGTTGCTGGTCTGTCCGCGCCGCCACGGTCGGATTTCCCGCGGTTGTTGTTGTTGTTGTTCCCCTTTCCCTTGTTCCTGTTAGAATTCCTGCCACGATTATTATCACGACGGTTAGTTGAATTATTGTTGCCGCCAGGTGGCGGGGATGGAGTATCATTATCAACAAGTAGAGCCGCGGGACTAGAATCGCGGGCACGTTCCTTGGCTGCTGCGTCTTCGAGCTTGAGTCTGGAGCACACTTCAGAGAAAAAGGGCAGCACATCCTTCTGCTGGATGGTGGTGACAAAGTGTGCATATGTCTCCGGTAAGCCTGCAAGGAGGCGTAAGACCATACGTTGGTCGGACACCGGGGACCCCACGTTGGCAAGCTGATCCGCGAGAGACTTGTGCCTATTATAATAGGCCATAACCGAGCCGAAGTCAACCATTTTTGTGGTGGTGAATTCAGTTTCAAGGTACGCTGCCCTTGAGTGCTTGTTATCTTGGAAAAGTTGAGTAACTCGATTCCAAGCCTTCTCTGCAACATCATCCGCCACGAGAATAGAGGTAAGAATATCATGGGATACGATGGCGTATATCCATTGAAGGACCATCGCATCTAACCGTTTCCAGAGCGGAAGGTTAGCCGCCTTTGTTGTGTTGTACGCGGTGAGTTCAGTGGTGTCAGTTGGTGGTATGATGTGTTCAAGTACGGAGTGGACGCGGGCTAGAACTTCGAATAGTGTTGCCCATTTGTGATAATGGCCGGTTTCCATGTCTAGAGTGATTGGGATTAAATATTTCACATTCGTGACGGTTAAAGCAGAATGGAAATTTTTGTTGTCAGCCATTGAAGAGAGAAGAGGGACGAGGAAGGGGTGGCGGCTACGGCTAGGGTTAGGAGAGAAGAAGGAGGTGGACGGCTAGGGTTTAGGAAGCTAGGGTTTTTAGGAGAAACTTAGTCTGATACCATGTAGAAAATCAATCCGTGATTTGTATTGATGTATGAAAGTCATTATATACAAAGTAGGTATGTCCTATCAAAATGATACTAGGCTAAATTATAGGACCTAATTACTATACATAAGGAAGAGAAGAATGTTTACAATATTTACATAGTCTATCAGTTATATTTTAGTTGAATTATCTAATAAAAATTCTTATTAACTGAACCATTTAAAAAGAAAATCATGGACTGTATGTTAGACAAAAAAAATGTATTTACAATCATAATTGTTTAACAGTTCAAGTGTTTGATAAAAAGTAATTTATCAATTCTTGCATCACTCAATATATATAAGTAAAGTTTGTCTATAATCTCATTCAACAAAGAAATTCAACTTTAATGACATCACTAGTCAAGTTTGTATATGACTCATTCTTTCTTGATTAGAAGTTAGGACATAAGTGGTATAATTTCAATAAAATACTACTATATATAAGTGTCAATATGGGGCTTTTGTCGTCTCCGCTTCATTTTTTTAGCAATGACGCTGCTACACGTCGCAAAGGGCACTATAGAAATTTCAATCATTTGTGCTTACACGTGGTTGCATGCTCCGATTGGCTTTTCCCCTTTTTCTCAGTACTTTGTCCATTTTCTTAAGACTACTGTTGCCTGAGCCTTTACTATTGAAGTACAATGTACTTATTTAAGAAGTTTTATTGCCCCTTATTTGGTTACGTTTTATATTATTTGTTCTTGTGTTTTTTGGTAAAATTTAGACAACTTTGGAGTCAAATTATTTTCTTTTCTAGCTGAAGGGATGTGTTTGGTATGGAGAAGAATACTTTCTAACTTTTTCATTTTTTGTTGGTTAAAATTTTTAAAAAATAAATTTCTTAATGATAAAAAAGATGACTTTCCTAATGAGAGCAGGGAAAACAAGTTTCACAAATGTCATTCTAAGTCCGTTCTCTTCTTCCCACCTTCTAATGTCCCTAACCCCACCCCTAGATCAGCCTACCTTTCTACCCCGGAGCCCAGCTCTCCACCTGACCCCATCTCTATAATGTTTCATATATCATATTTAAATATTTTGAGCTATATCTTTTTGCTTACTTATCAATATAGAAATAAATAAGAAAATCATTTATCTTTCACTGCATTATTGTGTGTGATTGTTACTTTGCCTATTTTTAAAATATTTTTCTCACCCGCTATTAATTTGTTGATGCACTTTACGTCATGTTTTTCTTTAAAGAAAATCAAAACCTACTCTTTTATGGGTTTACTTAAAAAAAATGGTACAAATATTTGAAATCACTTAATTAAGATATATTTTTATGGATACAGTTTCTCTTCAAAAGAACAGTTATTTTAATTCTGATTTTGGTTTGAACTTTAATTCCTTTGCATGCACAAGCCATTTTCTTATAACTTTTTTTCTTCTTTAGTAGAATTTGTATTAAATCTTATTTATTTTAACCAAGGAGGTT
Source organism: Lycium barbarum (assembly GCF_019175385.1). NCBI lineage: Eukaryota > Viridiplantae > Streptophyta > Magnoliopsida > Solanales > Solanaceae > Lycium > Lycium barbarum. The sequence continues at coordinate 106,133,476 of NC_083345.1, forward strand.
AGTGCAATGATTTTTAGTAGATTAGTGTATAAGTATTCTCAAGAATTAATAAATGAACATCTTTTAAAGAAAAAAGGACAAGAACATTTAATTTTCTTTATAATTTGTTTTGTGCAATTACATTGGGGGATGAAGAAGAAGGAATACGAGAAGAGGTTATACTATAAATAAATGTTGGTAATTGTATATTTTTATGAGGTTATATATTTTTCGTGTTGAATTAAGTATAATCCTCTTGTAATTAGTTCTTTTTCTTTTATTTTCAACCAAATAGAATATTTTATGGACAATTTATTTGTTGCCTATAAAATATTTATGGTGCATTGCAAATACTAAAGATAGAAATTATTAAATGACGTCATATGGTGTTGTAAATGAAGATACCATCATCAGTCAAGATTGAATTGTCTTTAGAATTTCTTATTTGGTTAGATAAGAATTAATTTCTTAAGCATAAAGTCTTTATGAAGAATTAATTAAAGTGATTCTTGAGGTTCATTTTAATGAACTTAGGATTTTTCTTGAATTTTGCTTAAAACAAAGCATAAATCACCAAATGTAGTCTAAATTCTTGACACATAAATAATGAGTGAAAAATTAATAGATATATAAAAAATCTATTTTTCTATCTATAACTACAACTCACATGCTCACAATTTTATTAAAAAAAAAAAAAAGTTGAGTTGCAATTATCATACTTTGTCGTGTTAGTTTATACAATATCGAATCACTTGTATCACTTTGGTATTTGTTAATTTTCCTACTAAACTTGCTTCCTCATAAGTAATTGTTTCTTTAAAACTTATCACATTGTTTGACTAAGAGACTTTTATAATTATGACAAATTATTTTTTTAAAATGATTAATGTGCAACTACATCAAAATAATTATACAGTAAAAAAAATTATAACATATATTATACTTTTTTAATTTAATGAAAATTATTTTACATCTTAAGTTAGGGCTCGGACTTAGCACGGGCCTCCTACAACTAGTTACTAGAATAATAACACAACTAAAGGAAATGAAGAAAATAAGCAAGACAAAATATGCAAAATTACGTGGAAGCACATGAAGTAAAGAAATGAAAAATAAACAATGTAAAAAGAATAATATACTTGAAAAGTAAAAAAAGAATAGAAATAAAAAAATAAATTGAAAAAAATGGCAATTAAAATTAAATACAAAAAGGAAAGAAATTATAGAAATAACCCTGTAATTATACCACATAATTACCAGGAATTCTCACCCTCTTAAGAATTGGAAATTGTAATTACCTCCTTCAATTATACCCAATTACATGATGAGCAAGTAATCACTTAGTCGGACAAATAGTAGTAAAACTGTGATATCAAACTCAATTTTAATTACAAGATGGCTTTTCAAACAAGTCCTTATCTGACCCCCTTTTTATGCTTCTATTGAGCCGAGAGTCTCTCGGAAATAGCCATCCTATCTTGGTAGGAGTAAGGTCTGCGTACATTATACCCTCCCCAGACCCCAAGATGTGGGATTTCACTGGGCTGTTGTTGTTGTTGTTGTTGTTGTTGTAGTTCAAACATGTAGAATAAAATTACACGAGCTCTATGATTTTTCTATTTTTCTATTATATAGAAGCCCCGTAAGGGGACGAACACAGCAGCCCATGGTTGTACCATGGACTTTAAAAATTGTACCCGCATTAAATTCTTGTATCATAAGTTATATAATTTGTACACTTTATCCAACTATTTTTATATCACATATAGACACATGTCATAGTACTTAATATTATTTCGCTTCTTATGTATAGACGTATGCACTTTAAATTTTCTATTATATAGAAGCCCGTAAGGGACGAACACAGCAGCCCATGGTTGTACCATGGGCTTTAAAAATTGTACCCGTATTAAATTCTTGTACCATGAGCTATATAATTTGTACACTTTATTCAACTATTTTTATATCACATGTAGACACATGTCATAGTACTTAATATTATTTCTCTTCTCATGTATAGACGTATGCACTTTAAATTTAATTCTCCGACATATTTATTTCCTTCATGTACTTTTGACCTTTCGTGTTCTAACTGAATATTTATTCTCTTCTCATCTGTAGACATATGCAGTTCAATTTTAATTCTCCTACATAAATTTATTTCCTCCGTGCACTTTTATATGTTCACTTTTGACTTTTTACATTCTTATAGAAAATGTACCAAAAGCTATATAACTTATACACTTTATTGAATAATTCTTATATCTCACGTAAACATATGTCATAATACTTAATATTTATTCTCTTCTCATATATAGATGTATGCACTTCAAATTTAATTCTCCGACATATTTATTTCCTTCGTGCACTTTTACTTGTTCACTTTTAACTTTTCATGTTCTAGCTGAATATTTATTCTCTTTTCATGTATAGGCATATGTAGTTCAATTTTAATTCTCCTACACAAATTTATTTCCTCCATGCACTTTTACTTGTTCACTTTTGGCTTTTTACATTCTTAACATATTTATTTCCTCCATGCACTTTTACTTGTTCACTTTTAACTTTTCATGTTCTAGCTGAATATTTATTCTCTTCTCATGTATAGACATATGCAGTTCAATTTTAGTTCTCCTATACAAATTTATTTCCTCCATGCATTTTTACTTGTTCACTTTTGGCTTTTTACATTTCTATTATATATCTAATTATATATAAGCGGCTTGGGGAACGAACACGGCTCCCCAAGCTTGTACCAACAGCTTTACGAATTGTACCCGCATTAAATTCTTGTACCATGAGCTATATAATTTGTACACTTTATTTAACTATTTTTATATCCCATGTAGACATGTGTCATAATACTTAATATTTATTCCCTTCTCATGTATAGACGTATGCACTTTAAATTTAATTCTCCGACACATTTATTTGCTCCGTGCACTTTTACTTGTTCACTTTTGACTTTTCGTGTTCTAACTGAATATTTATTCTCTTCTCATGTATAGACATATACAGTTCGATTTTAATTCTCCTACACAAATTTATTTCCTCCATGCACTTTAATTTGTTTACTTTTGACTTTTCACATCCTTTGAGAAGTAATAAATCTCACGTGAATATATGTCACAGTGCTGAATATTTATTCTTTTCTCATGTATACACGTGTGCATTTCTATTTTAATTCTCTGACACATATTTATTTCTTATGTGGTTCCTTGTTCAATAAGTGAACAAATAGCGTACGAACTCTGGAACATAGAGTAGTACAAATAGCAACATAAAATGTACCGTAGACTTTGGCTTTTCATTGCTCTAATAGTAGATTTGGCCTTTAGAATATTTTGCCTTTTCTGGTTCTATTTCATTGACTATTAAACACGTGTATGCCAGTTTTTATCCACGTGTGAAGAGCACAATTTGCATCTCAGTTATTATGCTTAAAAGGTGAAAGAGTAACAGAGCATCTCATTTCAAACCTTCTACCAATTTTTTCACTTTCAAGCTCGATCTATCTCTTCTGCCGAGTTTTTCGTCCTTTTTTCTACACTTTCAATGTTGACTTCTCTGGTGTTTCAGCTGATCGTCTGTGATAGTTGTAAAAACCATTGTTTTAAAAGGCAGTGTCAGGATTCGCCCCAGGGCTCGCCTTGGGGCAGGGCAGTGGCAAAAAGCCCTGGGGCTAATGTGCGGGGCTTAGTTCCTATGAGGCTTATGCCCTAAGCGCCCAACCGTACGCCCTAAACACGCCTAACGCCCAACGCTCAGGGCTCGCGTAACAGTTCTTACACAAATTATATTTTAAATTCCTTAATTAAAATCATTCACCCTCATAATTGTTTAACAAAATAATGATACTTAATAGTTTTTCATCTATAGATATAGAAGATTGGGTGTAACTCATATAACAAGTCGTAGTATTGGATATTTACTATTTGAGAACGTCGTGAGAGTGAATATCACTTATTTTTTTAAAAAAAACACATAGCGGAATTGTACATTTTCACTTGTCATTGATCATAAATCCTATGTATCAGAATTATCATATAATTTTATTTTTTGTTCATGAAGAAGTTATGTTTTAATTGTAATATTGATAAATTTTATAGATTATTTGCTTATAGGGAGATAAAATGAATAGTATGATAGTAATAGTGTTTTAAGAAACTGTGTTTTTTTCCGTGTTTGAAAGTTAAAATGTTATAATTGTTTTGCATTTCATAATAACTTTTATTTCATTGTATTGTTTATTATTGTAAAATTATGTTATATATAATTACAAGTTATAAGCGGTGTATAATGAGCTTTGATCATTTTTTTGTGAGGATCAAGCGCGCGCGCGCTCACACACACATATACATATATATATTTCATTTATTTACAGCTTTCTTTTATTTTTTAATGTCATTTTACCTATTTAAAAATATTTATTGTAATTATATTATTTTAAGAAATACTAAAAATTAAATATCCATGGGGCTTACGCCCCGTGCCTCGAGGCGTATGTAAAACGCCCCGCCTTTCGCCCCCGTCTTTTAAAACACTGGTAAAAACTTTCCTTTCCGATAGCTGTATAAGCTCTCATTTTGTCCTTCTCTATTTTTTTCAATTTTGCATCTCTTTGTTTCAAGCCATGTATCCATTGGGCTGATTTGGGTGCAAAGTCTTAATTGTACACTCCGAACGTCCAACAAAGAGTAAGGGAAAACTTCATGTATATACGAAATTAGATTCATATTTACAAAAGACAGCAGTATATTTCCGTTTACCAAATAAACGTATACAAAACCATTTTGAATCTCGCGCCCGTATAAAGTTCATGTTTCTGAAAAACAATTGTTTAAATAATGTATAGATTCTGTATGAAATATCTATATGACTATATAGATATTGTTTCAAAACATATACAGAATTTGATAAGGTTTGTATAAATTCTGCCTATGTATAAAATATGTATTAAAATTGTACTCTTCAAACATGTGGCATGTATAAATTCTTATAAAGTATGTAAAAAATTTGTATTAAAAATTATGTTAAAATTGCATTCTTCAAACTTGTGGTAGTTACAGTTTGTCTGTCATGCTTCATCCAATATCATACAACTTACATGCAATTTACATACCAATTATATTCAATTTGATGGAAGATTGACCGAGCTTGAATTGAAAATCTTGAATCGGTAATTTGTATCGTCGTCTTTCGTATGCACACTATTCTTCAATCTCAATTGAAATGGATTCTCAGAATTTCAACTACTCTTCAAGATGAGAGCTGTAATTTCCCCGTATATTGCCTAATTGACTAGTGTCTAGTGTACACCCACAGAGAGCTGAAGCCGGAGAGAACTAGAGTTGTATAATTCTTTGCTATTTCTATATAGCTTTATGTTAATCCTCTAGTACTGTTTCATTTTTACATCCAAGAAACTCTGGTGTAGAATGACAACAAAATCGCAGCTTTTGTGCAAGGTTCATTTGATTTAGTCAAACACAAAATAGATGAACCTGTCGACTCAAACGGCCAAATCACCCACAGTACCAGCTTCATTGGATTCGCACTGTTTCTAAAACCGTGCCATCATCACCCACCAATGAGACACATCCCTTCCTCATGGAGATTCTTGCATGCCAATTTCAGGACTGTAGGAAGTTATCACATAGTGATAATAGCCATCGGTTTGCCTCGACCCATCGAGAATCCCTTAGTGCCATCCGGCATACGAGGTACAGAAGATTGCTTGGCTAATACTGACTGCTCAGAGACAGGCTGTCCTAGACCAACACGGTTGATATTTGAAGGGGCATTCCCCACACTGCTTCCACGATTCACATTTGACATGGGAGCCCTTAAATGACCTCCACGGTTGTTTTGGTGAAACAGGTGACGTCCACGTCCCTGACCCTGTCCTTGTCCCTTACCCCGACCACGACTATGACCACCACGACCAGGTTTCCGACCATCACTGACATGCTCCTCCTGTCGATGTAAAATAAAAATGAGAACACCAACTACAGTATAAACCGTATTGAAAACCAGTCTCGGCAGGATTATGTGGTGCAGTTACTAAATACTAACTGGACATATCACCAATTTATAGGAATAAATGCAGATTCACTTACTGCAAGCTCATTAGATTTAGCATCAATATGGTGGCATGACTCTTCATTAAGCTTCTCGTTGACGTCTAATGCAAAACCATCATCTCCCTTGAAGTCCTGTTCACTTTCATGACTAACTTTTTTTCCTCGAGCTTCACCAGATTTTCCCTGTGAGTTTATCCAAAATCCTTACATAAGATAGTACTAAAAATGAGAATCAAATACATGCAGTAACATTTATGTTATGGAAAAAAGGCTTATTTGAACTCATCTCACAACTGGAACGATAGTCAAGAAACTATTTTTTTGATTAAGCACCGGGTGTCCGGGTCTCTTTGAGCCCCGACTAATCCCGGGAGTGCACAGGCCCTCGGCAAGGAGTTTCCCGCAAGTGCACCACAGGTAATTCAGGGTTTTACCCCAGTCCGATGGCCCTCAGAAATTGTTTGCACCCAGTGGGTTTCGAACTTGAGACCTTGAAAGGGAGCACCCCAAGACTCAAGCCAATTACCACCAGGCCAACCCCTGAGGGTTGATAGTCAAGAAACTATTTCTTTCAGCAAGTATAAAATTGGGTAAGATCTACCAAATCTGGTAATAATAGGTAAAGCCCAAAAGCTATTCCTACTCCTGCCTAGACGTGGCAATTTGAGCCCATATTTAGAAAATTAGCCCATTTTATCCACATGTTAGTGAGTTGTGAGTTGGGTCTCTCATATTTCAGATGGGTAAATATGGGCTTCAAGTCTCTTTAACCCATAAAAATATGGGCAAATATGAGTATCCATATAAGAACACACTATTAGACCCAATAACAATTCATTTTGAAAATGAAAAATTTCTTTCTTACTTCCCACCCCAACCCTTACCCCACCGCCCACCCCGCCATGCCCCCCCCCCACCCCACACTTATTTTTTATTTCATATATTTTATTTTTCTTTTATAAAAAAGGAGAAATTTTTTTCTTACCTCCCACCCCAACCCTTACCCCACCGCCCACGCCGCCATGCCCCCCACTCCTACACACTTTTTCTTATTTCATATACTTTATTTTTCTTTTATAAAAAGCTTATAAAAAGGAGAATTTTTTTTCTCACCTCCCACTCCGATCCCTACCCCCTCCCCAAAAAAAATCAATTTCATATATTTTACCTTTACAAAATTTTATAAAAAATGGAAAAAGAAAACAATTCTTACCCCCACCCCACGCCCCTCTCCAACACCCCACCCCCCCCCAAAAAAAATCAATTTCAAATATTTTACTTTTATAAAAGTTTTATAAAAAATGGAAAAAAAAAAATTCTTACCCCTGCCCCGCGACCCCCCCCCCTCCACCCCCACCCCCAAATTTCAATTTTCCTATATATTACTTCTATAAAAAATTTATAAATAATGGAAAAGAATTTCTAGTCCCCCACCCCACCCCCCCCACCCCTTCCCCCGCCCCAAAAAAAATTAATTTCATATATTTTACTTTTATAAAAAAATTCTTACCCCCTCCACAACCCCCACCCCTCACCCCTGAAATTTATATGAAAAAATTAATTTATCTTTGACAAAAGAAAAAATATAAACATACACTTGAAATAATATTACACTTGTATAATATGGGTTAACCCATAACCAACCCAGCCATTTATCACCCAACCCATATTTACCCACATAAAATATGGGCGGTTTGAAACCCAACCCATTTTTGTTCAAATCATTTTCAACCAAACCAAATCCAACCAAAACCCACCCATTTGCCACCCCTACTCCTGCCAAGGGAGACTCCGGTATCCAACCATCTCCCCTTCACCAATGCATCACAGCAAGAAATTCTTCCGCAATGACTGCTTCTGAATGGAAAGGCAAGGGATTGGATGCGATGGAATGGAATGGAAGCAATGAATAACATAATAAGATTTGACTTAAAAATTCAATGTTTTCCTTGTCGATCTATTTCTTTTCCTTCCTATGCCTCAGAACAATCAATCCCTTAGGGCTCGTTTGGTATGATGGATAAACAAAAATAGTCCTGAGATAAAAATTAGTGTCGCCTTATCTCACGTTTGGTTGGAAAAAAAAAATCGGGATAACTAATCCCGGGATTAGTTATCCCAGGATTATAGTGTTTTTTTGTCCCACCTTGAGGGTGGAATAACTAAACCCGGGATAACTTATCCCGGGCTTAGTTATCCCGGGGTAAGTTGTTTTCAACCAAACGAGCCCTTAGAGTTATTTAGATGCATCATTGACAAATCAATCCCAATAACTGGATTGGAAGCACTCAGAGCAAACTTGGATTGTAAATATGTAGCCTGAGTATCTAAATGGTATCAGTAACATTAATCATCAGTTGTCAATATTCAATTCTTCTTACACTAAATGATAAACAGAATAATATGCTGCTTAAATGATGTAAGAAAAAGGGAAAGACTGGTCAAGACTCACTGTGCTTCTAGGAAATAATCGGACTTTCAGAGCATTTCTCCAGTTATCCTCATCATTTAACTCTGCAACCTGCAACATAAGATCAAAAAAGAAAATAAAGGACGCCAGAGACAGATATCCAAGTGTTACTAGAAACAATATCATATTAACTTACCGCCCTCTCAGCCAATTCAACGGATTCGTATTCCACAAATGTGTGTAACTGCACTCAGATATTCAATTCAGATTCTAGAAGAAATACCTTATACCAAGTATAAATATAGACAAGGTTATTTATTATGCAAGACTACAGAACTCTGTAGCAGTACCAATTTTTTCCAGTCCTTGTTCATTGTATGATACTAGCATTGGTAGTAAAGTCACGCTTTATTTCCCAAAACAGACAATCAATAACTCGAATATGACATTAACCATTTCTTCTTTTAATTCTGGCTGTAGTTGGGGAAAGGCATCAATACTATATCGCACCATCAGCAAGTAAATCATGCCTACCTTGTTGCTATACAGCATACTGTCTGACTTTGCTGTTCTAGATCCTGAAGAAGCCCCACCATTGGAAGACTGAGGTAAGCAGGTGCGAATCATTTTAACGCTGATGCAGTAAGCAAAGTTTCAGAAAGGCTGATGATATTTTATGTTAAGCAGATCTTCTGAAAATATAGACCATAAAACTAATTCTACCTTCCAACAGCTGAGAAAATCTTCATGAGGTTCTGATGGCAGTGATCCTCAGGCAAATTTTCAGCAATCACTATTCGAGACTAAAAAATGCAAAACGAAATGGATCAAAATAAATGTTTGATCAAACTTTCTTTTTTGTGAATCAGCACAGCTAGAAAGAAAAAGAGACCTACTTGCAACTCTTCCAAGTCGGTTTCGGTCAAAGGAATTTTCCGTTTAACCTTCATTCCATCTTCACTAACTACCTAGGAGGACAAAAATCAAATAAAGATATATCTTATTAAATGAATAAATTAGAGAAGAGCATATGTGTCAGAAAGAAATTATTGCTGGAACATACATGATGGAAGCATGTGATTTGCTGAAGAAAACTATGTAACATAGGCAAAGAGATTTATTTTGGGCGGGAAAGGGGTGGAAGGTAAAAAAGAGAAAACTCACAAGCTTTGTCGAGCTCCGCAGAACTTGAGCAAGCTGTGCATGACTACTTATAAGAGCTTTAATCTTCTTGAACAATGCAACCACAGATATTGGTACTATAGTAAAAGAAAAGATGTCCAGGCAGTCTTAGGAAAGATCATCAAAAACAAATTCTTCAAATATCAAAGTCAAGGCTAAAGGACAACTTACCATATCCTTCCGGGTCCTTGAGCATATGCTTTATTAAATGATCAGTTGTTGCCAAATTTAAATCACTGAAATAGAACTCCACCTACAGACAACGGGAACACATCTGAATTAGTAGAATACAGAAAGAAATAGCACACTGTTCCCACCCTCTCGTGTCTTGTGCAATTTCACAAGCACTTGGAAAATTTTCAAAAATCTAGCAACACTATCTTGGAGCTTCAAAAGAGTTCTGTAAGTTAAGAATGTAAATCGCAGAATCAGCTTGTTATCTACTTACAGCTAGTAATATAAGCTCAATGGAATTATGAAGATAAAATTCAGTAACGCTCACTTCCACTCAACCATACGTAATATCCACACTATATATGCAACTTTAAACACACTATTTACTAACCCACATTTCAATTTACCATTTGCATAGAACAAAAACTCTTAAGAAACAATCGTAATATAAACAACTTCAAAGGGCCAAAAATATCCCTAACGTATGGAAAATGGCTCACAATACCCTCCATCCACCTTTTGGTCTAAAAATTCCCTCAACCTTTCTTTTTGGTTCAAGGGATACCTTCCTTCCACCCTTTGGTCTAAAAATACCCTCCACCATTGTTTTGCGTTCAAGGATACCCCTCAAACTAACGGCTTAAATCTGGGTCATATTTGGCTCTTTAAAATAGCAGTGTGGCCTATTATGATTTGCCACATTTTAAATTCAGAATTAAATTAAATTTCACCCATTTTTTAAACCCGCCGGTGCTCCTAATAATCCTGACCCATTTCTTTTAACCCTTAAACCCCGATCGACCCATTCAGTATTGAATTTCGGATTTTTTTTTATTTAGGATTTTCGACTTCTGATTTCCCGATCAGTGGAATTATTTTGAAATCTTGACTATTTCGCATAGCACAATTCATATAACAGCACAATTCTTGACTGTTTCGGGCATATTCCTTTTATGCAACTGGTGCATACCATCTTTGTCCTAAATAAGGATGCTAAATAGCTAACCGTGGCACAACAAGTATATTTACTCCCATTTGGTACTTGCGCCAAAGCAATAAATTAACGTCTTTTGTATAAATCTTTATCACTTAATCATGACTAACTAATTAAGTATTCTCATCTCAATTTATTTCATAATCACAGAATAATCATAGTATATTAACCTGCTTTGATGCAACAGAGGTTTTTTCCCTTGGCATAAACATGATTTTGAGGATAACACTAATGTTTCTCATGTTTAACACGAGGCATCAGTTTACGTCTATCTAATGGTGCATTTATTTGAGTTACGCTTTGGATTTCTATTATACCTTATTAATTTTCTGTTATACTTTAATCCACGTGTGCTACTCTCTTACCGGTTTTACTAGCTTCTACAATAAAATAAAAAGTAAAGAAAAGAAATTTTCAAACCTCTAAATATTGAAATTTCCAAGGTTGAGAGTATTTTTAGACCAAAAGGTGGAAGGAGGGTTTCCTTGAGCCAAAAATAAAGGCTGAAGGTATTTTTAAACCAAATGGTCTAAGGAGGGTATTTGTGAGCCATTTTCCATAAGTTAGGGGTATTTTTGGGCCTTCTCCGTATAAACAATAATATAGCAAGAACTACTATGCTTCTCAATCCCAAACTACTCCAAACCCACTCCATTCCATATTTCCATTTGGGCGGTTTCATTCCAATGCTCGATAATTCATCTCTTTCAAAACAAATCCAGAGTTCTCTAAAACTAGAGATTAAGCATCAAGAGTAATTAAAAAAGAATATGCAACATTAAACACATACCCCTTTACCACCCCACGACTCAATTTACCATTTGCATAGAACAAAAACTCCTAAAGAAACAAAAGTAAATATAAACAATAATACAACAAGAACTACTACTACCACCACTGCTTCTCAATCCTAAACTAGTTCAAACCCACTCCGCCCATTTGGGCAATTTCCATTCCAATACTCAATACTCTCTCCGTCCGAAAATAAGTGTCGCTTTAGCTTATTTCATGTCCATTAAGAAATCAATAAATACAAGGTATAGTTTACTAAATTACCCCTATTTATTACATACTCCCTCTAGTTCAAAATAAGTGTCCACTTAGCCTTTTGCACACCCCTTAGAAAATACTAACTCCTAAAAAGAAATAGGTATTTTGACCAAACTACCCTTAATTAAATACTACCTAATTAATATAGTTTCTTGATTACGTAAGGGGTAAATTTGGAAGAAAACAATTAATTCTGACAAGGAGGTGTGCGATTAGGGTTTAGCTAAATTGGGAAAGTAATTCGTGGGAGGGAATAAATGAGTCGTGGGGACACATGTCATGAGATCCGGCTTCCACTTAGTCACGTGGACGGCTGGGTTCAATTAATTCGACACCTCAGATTAGAAGATCAACTTTGCATCCAAAGGTTGAGATTAACTCAGCTGTTAGTTTGTTAAATAACAGATTTGGGCAGTTGAGGAGGCAGTTGTCATTTCCGGTAAAATCCTAATTCTTCACCTCTTTGCTTCCTCTCTTCGCTCTCTAACTCTAATTCTCCATTACAGGAACATCCATTGGAGCTCATGGTTTAGCTTGGAGTTCTCTAATTCCTGTTTTCGAGTTCCTAATTTCATGTTTCTATTCATTCCATCATTGTATTGTTGAAATTGAGGATTGATAAAATTCCATGATTGCCTCAATTGTCTCTTTTCATTCTAAATTCGCATTCAACTTCCATTAGTGCATTACAAATTGGTATTTCTTGATTATGTAAGTGGACACTTATTATGAACCGGATGGAGTATATGTTTTCTTGAGAATTGGACACTTCTAAAAAGCAATTCTTCAATGGTATAGTTGGAAAAAAGTACTAATTTTGTCTTGAATCCCTAACACTTTGTTTGGATTGCTGTCACGTACTGTTTCATAATGTATCGAATTGTGTTATTATACTATATTGTTTTGATGAATACAACGTTTGGATAGATTGTATCATTTCTCATCGTTACATAATGTTAGACATCAACAATTTGAAGATAGACCTACAAGAAAAGGAGGGTACAATATAGAGCTATCATAAAAAGGTATGATAAAGGATAAAATATAATTATTAGATAATAAGTAAAGGCAAAATAAGAAAAAATAAATAAGGTAACGACGCGATAATACCAAATCGGTCCTTACATAAAATAGGACTTTTTATCGTTATGTTATGTAACGATACGATACATTAAAGTTAAAGTAACAATCAAAACAACTATTGTATTTAAACTAACAACACAATACGATACAATAGGTAACAACCATCCAAACAAGCTGTAAAAAGCTACTGTTACTTTGGGACAAATTGTTTTTTGCTAAACACACTTATTTTTGGACCGAGGGAGTAATTCATCTTTTAGCACAAATCCAGAGTACTCTAAAACTAGAGATTAAGCATCAAGATTAATTAGAAAAAGAATCAGAGTAAGAGATTACTTGATTAAGAATCTTTACAGCAGCTTCTTCAGTTAACCTAGCATGATCTAAATCACCAACAACCAACTCCTATGCAAGATAAGCATCACTTACTTTCCCTTATTTGATTGTTGCGTTCGTTATTACTCACTTATTACTCCCTCCGGTTCAAAAAGAGTGTCCACTTAGCCTTTATTTTTTTGGTTCAAAAAGAGTGTCACTTATCAAATCAGAATGCATTAACTTTATTTTTTCAAATTTACCCTTATTAAGTGTTAACCGAACAAATCCGAATACCTATTTAATTAGGGTCATTTTACTCAAATTACATATTTTTGCATAGGAGTTAGTATTTTCTTAAGGGGTGTGCAAATGTCCCCGTGGTTCATTATTGTATTGTTTTCTATGAAACCATGTTTGTTTCCATTGTTTTAAAAATTATGTTGTATGGTGTTGTAAACCCGTTGTAATCCCGCAGTTATATAACCATGAAAAAGTTGCATGGTTACGTATTTCATTTCTCCATTATACCCCCTCCCATCCACCCTCCTCCATCACACACAAACCCACCCCACCCCCACCCCCACTCCCACCAATACCCACCCTCTACCACCCCACCCTACATTTAGTAAGTTAGCATTATTTGGTCGACCTTAAGCAACTAAAACAAATTCAATTGTTACTCAAAATTACGGATTTAGGGATAAACATAAGAGTAATTAGCAAAGAATAAAAGTAAAAAGTGATAATTTCTTACTTACTTGATTAACAATCTTTAGAGCAGCATCTTCAGTTAACCCTCCATATTTACTAGCATGATCTAAATCACCAACAACCACCTCTTGTCCAATTCCACCGCCATAAAACGGTCCGTTATACTGAACCGGCAACTGAACCGGACCACCACCATACACAAAATGGTTCTGAACCGGGTTAGCATACACGTGGACTAACGGTTTTACGGCCTGATTCAAATCAGTCAACGACGGTGACGGAGAAATTGACGGTGAGGAAGCGCGTGGAACGAATGCTGGAGCAAGCGCGTTGAGTCTACTCGATGAAGAATTCCTTGAAAGAGATGACGGCGGTGGATCGGACGGTGGAGATGAGTCGGTGGTTGTGTGATCAAACGGACGGTCCAGATCGACAGATGATGCAACCGATGAATTATTTTCCTCGTGAAGTAAATCTACGCTAATTGCTGATTCTTCCACAGCCATAATAACTATGAAAGCACTGATCACTGATTTATTTTTTTAAGTAATATATTTTGTAAACTGATAGATTAAAATTTTTGTTCTAATTTTGAGAGGATTTTTGGGCTTCAGGGTTGTTGTTTGGGTTTTATGTATTTATACTTCTTTTTTACTAGTCTCACAGTCCTGAAGCGAGTAAGTTGTTATATTGGGATTGATGGGACCAAATCATTGACTCCCTTTACATTTTCTTTCCTTTCTTTACTCCCTTTTCATGGTGTTTGGAGAGGTTTTTTGTTTTCTTCTCTTTTAATTCCCGGACCTCTTTTTTTTCTGATCCTTCGGAAAAAAAAAAAAAAAGATTCGCTCTCTTCATGAAAAAATAGGAGATAGAATCAATAAAAAATTCTTTTTTGATTCATCTATGAACTCGTTCGAGAATTATTTTTGATTCAATATGCAGGATCGATAGAAAAGGTCAATCCCTAATGATACACCGGAACAGACTCGATTACTAATAAAGTTAATAGATCTTCCATTAAGTTAGTTTGTACTCCTGTATGATTTGCAAGCTATTACACAATGAGCATGTTATCCAGTGCGCACTCAAAGGGTAGCGGCTGCAAGTTTTTTCTTTTCAAAAAATAGGGGTAGGGGAATGGAAAATAAGGGAGGGGGTTACAACGTGGGGAATCGAACTCTCACCAACAAGGTGAAAGTTCAGGTAGTCAACCAACTAAGCTACTAAGATTCCCCCGGCTGCGGGTTTCCCTAGAATTGCCCCAAAAAAAAAAATTGAAGGTCTTAAATTTAACAGATATATTTGTCCATGAAAGAAGATACAGGCAGTTAATCTCTCAGATTCTCCTGAAGTATCACAGTTAACTTGCAGTATACCAAATTTTGTTAAGTCCTGAAGATAATTGCTTGTAATCCCTTAAAGAAGATACGGACAATATTTCTTTAAGGACATTAATTTTTCATGAAAAAATCCTTTCTTCTTCTATTTTATTTCCTAATTTTCTAACAATCTTAAAGAGATAATGGTCATCGTTATAGAGAATTCAAGAGACCGATTGCCAAAAAGGAGAAGAATGGAGAATTCTGTATCTCAACCACTTTATTCTGGCATAGGCGGATCCAGGATTTTAAACTTGTGGGTTCCCAATAATTTTTTAACCCTAAGTTTTTCTTGTTTCTCACATTTTTTGGTTCCAAATTTAATTTGAAATATTGAAATTGGGGTAAAAGTAAAATTTTATTTGCTGATTTCTTTTTTAGTTGACTTTGTCATTTTTTTTTTCAAGAAAAAAGAGAAAAAAACGCGAAGTACATGGTTTTCTCCCTTCTGCCTTCTGCTTTTCAGAATTGAAAAGCAAATCGAATTTAAAAAAGAAGGAGTCCAAGGAGATTCGATCCCCGCTCTGCTGGAGGAATTCAATCCAGTAGTCCCTTCCTTGCCTTTGAACCAGCCACCCATTGAGTTATGGGTTCCAATTTGCAAACTATTATAGTCATCGCATATTTTTCAATATAATTACAGGATCTACGGTGACGAGTGTGGGTTCTCGGAACCCACACCCGCTACTGCAAATCCGCCCCTGTATTCTAGATTAAGATTACGGAAAAGAATACAGAAGGATATTCTGCATGTGAGGAAACA
The DNA here is from genome assembly GCF_019175385.1 of Lycium barbarum. Lineage (NCBI taxonomy): Eukaryota > Viridiplantae > Streptophyta > Magnoliopsida > Solanales > Solanaceae > Lycium > Lycium barbarum. The sequence continues at coordinate 106,149,605 of NC_083345.1, forward strand.
TGAAGCGAATGATATGAAGGAGGACTATTTCTTTATCTTATGGAGTCGGTTGGGCGTGAATTCAATATATTTTTCTCGTTTTGAATTTAGGTAGTGTCTAAATAATAATATCTCCAGTAATATTAATGGAATTTTGGCTCAAATTAAGAAAACGTGGAGGCTAATTCATGGCCAAGGATATGTCTTGTATCTTCTAGACAAGATTGTTTTGTTCAGATGAAAGTACAGGATCATATAATATCTTCCATACTATTAATAGAATTTTGACTCAAATAAAGTAAGAAAAAGTGGAGGCTAACTCATAGCCAAGGATATTGTTGTGTATCTTCTTCACAAGACTGTTTTCTTCTGATGAAAGCAGTCGATCAAGTGAACTGGTCAAATTCTCAAATCTCAATCTTGAAGGAAAACCTTTGCAACGTACCCATAAGGATTATAGAGATGCGTCAAAGTAACATATCAAGAAAAAATTGTAAAAGATTGGATTCTACTTTCTTTAAGTGCACTTATTATTTATTTATGAAGTTCTACCCTAGGTGCTTTTTATATAAATATTATGGTAGATAGTTTAATTTATGATGATCATAAAATGCATGCTAAATTTAGGAATGTCATATTTGTCATATTTAATGATTTGTATTCTATACCAAATAGAAAAAGATCATGACTTGGCGCAATCATGTTGCATAAAGTTCAAAAAGTTTTTTTTTCAAGTGATGGATGATATATATGAAATACCTTATTTGGAAAATCATATATATTTTGATGTCCAAGGGCGGATCTAGGTGGAGGGTAGGGGTTTCCTTAGAACCGCCTTCGCCAGAAAATTACATTATATATATAAAGTTAAATTCCAATTTTATGGATATATACATTATAATGAACCCCCTTGATACATCTGAAAAGCTTAGATCAATAATGGCTAAGGGGGTTCATATGTCACCCAGGGTCGCCGGTTTGATTTCGGTCACCTACATTGCTTTATTCCCTTTTTTCGCTTTGGCTATCCCCACAGCAGAGATAGAGATTGACTTCGGTTTGCATCTTGTTGGGCTCAGAATCCCAACCCAATGGAAAAGGGGCAATTCGCAGAATTGCCCTTCTTTTGGGGTGGTCTTTAAATTTTGCTCCTCATAGTTGAAATCTTTAAATTTTGCCTTTCGGCTAAACCTCATGGGTTCCAGGTTCGAACCCCCACACAGTTAAAATTTTTAAAAAAAATTCGTAAGGCAAAGTTTAAATTTCGCTATGCCCCCACCGGTATACACTTATGAAGGAATTACCAAAGTTATGTCGGACCCGGCATACTTATGCCTTATGGGCAGACTTGGCATAAGTATGCCGGGTCCGGCATAACTTTGGTAATTCCTTCACAAGTTTATGCCGGGTCCAGCATAAAAGTTTGCCCATTAAAAGTATGCCCCCACCGGCATAAACTTGTTAAGGAATTACCAAACTTATGTCGGACCCGGCATACTTATGCCTTATGGGCAGACTTGGCATAAGTATGCCAGGTCCGACATAAATTTGGTAATTCCTTCACAAGTTTATGCCGTGTCCAACATAAAAGTTTGCCCATTGAAAGTATGCCCCCACCGGCATAAACTTGTTAAGGAATTACCAAAGTTATGCCGGACCCGGCATACTTATGTCAAGTCTGCCCATAAGGCATGAGTATGCCGGGTCATGCATAAATTTGGTAATTCCTTAACAAATATATGCCGGGTCCGGCATACACGCGACCTAAACCTTGCCTTGCAACTTTTTTTTTTTAATTTATGCTTGAGCGGGGGTTTGAACTCAGAACCTCATGATTTCTGCGTGGACGCTCAGAGTTGCAATGCGAAGGGCAAAAATTAAAGACCAGCAATATGAGGGGCATAATTTAAAGACCACAAATTCAGGGGCAAAATTTAAAGACCACCCCAAAAGAAGGGCAATCCGTGCAAAAAAATGATGGAAAAGCCTCATTATATTTGGGCTCAATTAGCTGCTTTAATATTGGGCTTCTTCTTTTTATGATTTTTCTCGACTATTCTATTTCTCCTTTCAATTTGCTTTTGTTCAAATTTATTAGGCACATTCCTTTTTTATTTTTGCCTTTTATTCTTCTTATCTCTATTTCTCATTTTGTTTGTACGTAACTCTCTTTCCACGTGCTAGCTCCAAGAAACTCTTTAAGATAACGATGAATTGTTATTAAACTTGAAATTGAGACATTAAAATATTTTTAATCAAATAAGGTAATTTAGAAATTATAAAGATCCTTTTTATCAATATCTATTTAATTGAGTTTACTTTCTTTGATTTCATGTAGGGGTGGCAAATGGGCTATTTGGGCTAAAGTTGGGCGGGTCAAGATGGGTTGAACCTGTAGATGAGTCAAAGCCAAACTTGCCCAAAGCTTGTTTGGGCTAAGATGGACTGGGTCAAGATAGGCTAAATGAAGGGTCATAACCCAACCCGTCCAACTTAATCCACCTTTTCAACATTTTGAGAAATTAAAAATATCGATATTCTTTGATTTAAATATTCTCTCGCTCATGCTTTTCTAAATAAACAGTGTTTTGAAAATCAACTTTAAATACTTTTTGGATATGAAAAAAAACTCAAACATATGCTTTTACTCAAAATAATAAAGATATCCACTGAAATATTTCCTCATAAGTTATCCTAGTACATAAATTATATTCAAAATTATTCCGAAAATAAATCAAAAGAAAATTAAATGTTAATTGACGTAATGAATATTGATTTTGTCAGATTCCTCTCTTTTACTCCTTTGTCTTATTTATATATTTTTAATGTTGTCTTGTACATAACTAAGAGTGGCAAATGTATGTCGGATATGGGTGGGTCGAAAATAGGTTAAACAAAAACGGATAAGCATAGACCCACAAGAAAAAAAAAAAAAACTTAAAAATAAAAAGTTACTAGTAAAAAAATTTAAATAAGGAAATAAAAAATATAAAAAAAAAATAAAAACAAAATAAAAATATTTTTTTCAAAAAAATAAAAAATAAACGTTTTAAAAATAAAAATAATTACACAAATAAATTTAAATAATAATTTTGTAGCTTTTAACTTATGAATTGAAGACATTTGATGGGTCAATTTGGGCTCATTTGATGGGCCAGTTTGGGCTCATGATTTGTGATGGGTCAACTTGGGCTAGCCCAAATCAGCCCATCTTCAAAATCACTCTAGCCCAAACCCATTAAAGCTTGGGCAGGTTGGGTGGGTCAAATGGGTTTGGGCTAGTTTTGCCACCCCTAATTTCATGGTACTTCTTTCCTATTTTTTTTCTAATTCTATTCTCTCGAGAGGAGAACTGAGCTAAAACTAAACTTATTTGATTTGTTCATCATTTGTCTTTTTTTTTTCTCCAAATGAATAACCTAGTAAATTGAACTAAATGAACTTAAAAATTGGCAAAGCCATTTATTTAGCCTCTGAATATGTATTATAATATTGGTAACTCAATCCTAACGCCTTTTTAAAGTAGTTTATGATAGAATGGGTACTAATTCGGAATAAACAAATAAAAAGCTTAAAATAAAGTAGAACACTGCAAGTAAAAGAAAAAAAATACAAGTAATTATAAGAAAGCTCGATAGAGCAGGGTAAAAGAAGGAAGAAACACTAAACGGGGCATGACAAGACAAGTCAAATTTAACGGGATAAGGTTAGTCTTTCCCTTCCCCGCCCCGCTCCGTCTTTCATCCTGTAATTTCGCTTGTCTGCTTCTTCATATTTTGAACCCCCTTGGTGAAAATCTTGACTCCACCACTGTTGATGTCTAAGCATAAACTATTACTAATATTTTGTGCATAAAATATTACTAATATTTTGTGCATTTTTCTTGGAAACAATATGATTTTGAGTTATCCATAAAATGTCATTTGGAATATTCATGATGTGGGGGGTGTTCGACTTATGATTAAAAGCCAATAATTTTTGAAGAACTTTATGATATAAAATTATTGTTTAGCTCCCACGAAATATACCCTTGATGTATATTTGATATGGTTCAGTGAATTCATAGTTCAGTTTTGGTGACGACTAGTTGATGAAGCTACTAATTTAATGATTAAATTTTGGGCTTTCTTAGAAAATGTTGTGTTCTTTCATAAACTAGTATCACTCAAAATATTGTGAATTTCCATGGAAAGATGCATCTGTTGAGAGATAACTCGTTGTACAAACATAACTGTTCATGAATGGGTGTATTAGTACATGGATCATAAATGGCGAATCAACTGATGATAATGATAAAAATTCATAGCAGGTTGGATTTGCATCATGAGTTAAGGTGCTATTATGTAGACATCAAAGTAGACTTGTATTTCACAACGAAATAAAAATATTTAGCATACAAATGCTTGAAAAGAAGCATAATAGTTGAGAAATATGTTGTTAAAATATTGTGACCACAATTAATGCAATCATTTAAGCTATTTATGTAATGAAGCTACGTTAAGGATAGCCAATAATCAGATATGAAATATAAGTTTTAGGCATATGGGTCTGCGATATGCCTATGTAAAAGATTTGTGTTTCAATCTATTATGTAAATGATTTATGTTAATATTTCAAGATTAACTTAGAATAAATGTAATACAAATAAATTATGAGGGAATAAGACTAAAACCCTTAAACTAAACGTAACGGGAACTCAACTTTGAGTTCGTGTACACTCTAACAACACAAGTTCAATGGATAATAACTACTCCCTCCATCTCAATTTATGTGATATAGTTCGGATTTCGAAAGTCAAACTTCTTTATTTTGACTGTGAATTTAGACATACAATCTTTAAGTTTTTTGAAAAATAATTTACATAATTAGAAACTACATAAAAAGTACTATCAGTCATAATAATTACCAATTTAAAATATTTAAAGGGCATATGAATAAATCGCGATCAAAGATTTTGTTGTTTGACTCTTGAAATCCGAACTGTATCACATAAATTGGGACAGAGGGAGTAGTTACTTTGTGTTGCTAAAGCATGACTATCCTTTTTTAGATACTTGTGATTTCAATATACTACTGCATACTGTTATATGAGGAGTTAAGAATTGTTACATGTTTGAAATCACACGGGCACAATGACAAACTCCTTAGTGCAGATTGTTATGAGAAAGAAGTTGAAGTTATTCTTAATGGAATTAGTAAATGTATGCAATAACAGGAATATAGTAGTTAATTTCACCTATATAAATATTGAACTGGTGCCGCGTCAAACAGATCTAAAGGGTTGACCCTGTAAATGTTCATGAATCAAGATTGAGTGCAAAGTCGTAAAAGTGCTAAGAGAAAAATGTTGCATTACTTAGCTACACGAAGATATTATGTGCGCAATACTTTCGGTTTGACATAATAAATTGTGGTTCACATCTTATGATATCATGAGCTTTTTCAAATTTAAAAGTATTTATACAAATGAAAAATTCAAATCTAGTCAAGATTGACTTTGAGAAATGCATGATATTATGAGATATATTACAAACCAGTAGGGGATTGTTGAGTTAACTTATGATATTAGGCGGTCTTAAATTGAATAGACACGTCTGTTCATGAAAGAGAATGACTACTCCGAAAAGTCATCTTTCAAGACCTATAAATATAAGGACTCTCCTAAAATAGTCCAATTAATTATTTACAGATACTAGGGCTTTATAAAATCCTGAAAGGAATTGCTTGTAATCCCCCAAAGGATATACGGGTAATATCTCTTTAAGTACAATGATTTTTCGTGACAAAATCTTTCTTCTTCGATTTGCTTTCTAATTTTGTAACACCTTCGTCCCTTTTTCTTTATACTCGTGGTGTATAGGTCTATTTGCATGTGTCTCGACTATTTTAGAAATATTTACTATTTTCTATCAATACATGTATTAGATAACTTCATCTTATTATTTGTAGTGTCTAGCCCAAGCTTGCGTAGTCTCTTATCATCAATACAAGTATCACCTAATTCCATTCCATAATTTGGGGTGTCTAGTCCAAACTTGCGCGCTTTTTTATCTATACATGTAGTAGATATATTCTATGGTGAATATTATTTCAGAAAATGTGAAATATACATCACTTTACAATTCTATCATGTAAGGTGAAACCGCATAAACTATTTAATAGAGGTGACGGGAATGACCCATTATTGTGTAACCCGCCCAAGCTAAAATGGATTGAGTTACTAATTAAAGAGATAATGGGTCATAATGAGAATTTTATTCCGCATGGAGAAAATACATAGTTACCCTCTTCAACTATAGCACTTTTTTCCAAAAAATCCTAATACCCCTTACACAGTTAAGAAGTGGTATAAATATTCGGGAAAACTACGTATATATACATGCTAAGGAGAAATATTTACGAAACGTGACGATAGTTTTCCTTATTTACAAAACATAACGATATATTATGAAACATGACGGATTTTCATATATTTTTTGTTTTTTTTTTTATTTTTTTTCCATAAAATATATATTTTAAAAAAAAAAAATTGTAAAAAAAAAATTTAATTTATTTTTAAAAATATTTTAACTTTTTTTTTAATTTTTTTTTATATATATATATTTTAAAAAATTTATATATTGTTTTTAAAAAAAATTATATTTAAAAAAAAATTGCTGAAAGGCTTAAAAAAATTACCTCGAATTTTTGTGTTGAAAATAAAAAGTAGAGGAGAAACTTCACATCAAACCTTGCTCCGAATTGTTATTTTTAAGTTCCAAATGGCCAAGACACCTACCAGCAATGTGTTTTTGGCAGCCCTTTTCCAGTTATAACAAGATATTTTATTTATGATTAAGTAGGTACATGGTGGTTAAATAATACTAGGATTACCAAGTTTTGCTAGATTATTACAAACCAAAGGACTAATATAGTACTTCATAATTTTTTTTTATTTTTTTTTCTACTTTGAGTGTTTTACACTCCTAATTAACACGAATGGGTACTTTAGTTGGTGATGAATTTGAAGATGTTGATAAATCCAATAGAGGGAGTACTTTAAAATTAAAAACAGATAGAAAAGGAAAAGATAACAAATGGTTAACTTATAATAGGTAAATCTTTGCATTGCCTTGTAAGTTCTTGGTGTATTCTGATTTGTGCCATTAGTTGGACAACATACCAGACTCATTTTTAATCTCCTTCATTTTGATCAGTGTTTTAAAAGGCAGTTTCAGGGCTTGCCTCAGGGCTCACCCCAGGGCGGGGCACTAGCAAAATGCCTTGGAGCTCACGTGCGGGGCTTAGTTCCTGTAAGGCTTACGCCTCAAGCACCCTACTGTTCGCCCTAAACATGCCTAACGCCCAACACTTGGGGCTTGCCTAACAGTTCTTACACAAATTATATGTTAAATTCCTTAATCAGAATCATTAACCCTTATAATTCTTTAACAAATGAATGATACTTAATAGTTCTTCATCTATAGAAATAAGAAGATTGAGTGCAACTCAAATAATAAGTCGTGGTATTGCATACATCTGAGAACATCGTGAGGGTGAATATCATTTTATATTTCTTTTAAAAACACATAACCGAATTGTGTATTTTTACTTGTCATTGGTCTTTTGTTCTAGGTATCAAAATTATCATATTTTATTATTTCGCTATTTGAAAGTAATTTTATTTTTATTCATGAAGGAGTTACGTTTTAATTATAATATTGAGATAAAGTGAATAGTATGATAGCAATATTGTTTTAAGAAATTGTGATTTTTTCATTATTTGAAAGTTAAAATATTATAGTTGATTTGCATTTTATAATAGCTTTTATTTCATTGTATTGTTTATATTTGTAAAATCAATGTTATATATAATTACAAGTTGTAAGTGGCGTCTAATATATATATATATATATATATATATATATATATATATATATATATATATATAACAGTTTTTTTTTTTTTGTAATTTTGCCTATTTAAAAATATTTATTGTAATTATATTATTTTATGACATACTAAAAATTAAATACCTATGGGGCTTTCGCCCCGTGCCTCGGGGCTTACGCCTCACTGAGGCATATGTAAAACGTCCCGCCTTTTAAAACACTGATTTTGATCAATATATTGGCTTTGGAGCAGATTGCATTTGAAGCATGCAAATATAGCAGTACCAGATTATTGATCAATATATTGTGTTATGATGAGACTGACATAATGTTAGCAATAATATCGATATCAAACAATAAATATCGATTTTCAATATGTTAACTTTGAAAGAGAGTAAATCTCTCAAAATGTCATTTAACTATGAGGAATTATTTAGCAAAGTCATTTAACTTTATTTTGTATTAATAAAGTCTCTCAACTTAGGATTTTTTTCTTATAAAATCACTCAACAAATTTATCATAAAAATGCCCACTTTGCCCCTTAACATTTTGAGTTTGAAAAACAAAACCCCCTTCATATTTTGAATGAGACAATAAACCCCTTTGGTCTTAAATCAATGACTAGAAATTAGTTGAATTATTACATATCTTAGACCCATCACCACCCACAAATAAAAATTGGTCTTCATATAAAACTCCTATTTCCCATATGTATATTATGATCCAATTTGTTTCAAGTATTCATATGGATTAGGGGTGTACATGGACCGAGTTGGTTCGGATTTTTTAAACATCAAACCAAACCAATTGCGTCGGATTTTTAAATTTATACACCAAACCAAACCAATAAAATTCTAATTTTTCAACCTCGGGTTTTCTCGGGTTATTCAGATTTTTTTCGGAATAGTCTTGATACAAAATATATAACTTTTACTTCAAATATTTCTTTAGTTCTAGTAAGATACAACTATGTAATTAAGGTGTTTCATAAGACAATAACACAAAATGTGAGAAAAGTGATGACATTGTATTAAAATATTCAACAAAAGATAATAAAATTGGTTAAAATAAATATTGCTAATTAATAAGCCATAAAGAAAATGACCATAATCTAAAACTACTAGGTCATGCTAAAATAAGTACGGCTAATAAGTATTAATTACATAACAAGAAAAAAAAACTTAAGTTATGTATTTTCATTCTCTAAACCAATTATGCAAAGCTAAAGAATAGATATCCAACATTATTGTCATTCCTAGTGGTAAATTGAATTTCTTTTGTTAGTATTAGTGTTGAGTTGGTTTTGGTTTGGACTTTATATGAGTTACTAACATCCATAAGATATAAAACTTGTTCACATTCAAAATCCTAAGTTCAAGCTTGAATAATATGATAATAGATAAAAAAATTACGAAAAATTTAAGAAATATTTATAAATTACATTACAAATAAATATCTTTATGTATAAAATATTTTAAAAATTGAATACATGTAATGTCGGGTTGGTTTGGTTCGGTACTTTTTTTTTAGCTAAAATCAAACCAAACCAATTATGGTCGGGTTTTTTTTTTCAACACCAAACTAAGTCAAACGAAATCACTAGTTGGGTTTTTTTCTCGATTTGACTCGATTTATCAGTTTCGTGTGGTTTACTTTATACACCCCTATATTATTATGAGTCCGGAACCAAAATGCCTCAAAAAAAAAAAAATTTGAACCAAAATACCCCAACAAAAACAAGTTACTAAAGTACCTATAGCGCAGTATTTTACTGCGCTATAGCACTAACGGAGAAGGTCCCGTTAAGTCCTATAACGCAGTAAAATACTGCGCTATACGAAATACGGTCTGACCTATAACGCATTATTTTACTGCGTTATAGGAGTTTGCCTCTCTCCTATAACGCAGTAAAATCATGCGTTATAGGTCTCCACTATAACCCGACCGGGTTCCACCACTGGCCCCTCCAGTGGCAAAAAAAAAATTAAAAAACCCATTGGAGGCGAGCCAAGGTGGTCCCCACGCATTAAAAATGTCGTTTTCTATTAAATTTCATTCGGAAAGTTTAGATTCTCGGTATATTCAAGTCAAGGAGCAAGATTCTAAGTTCGAATTTTGAGAAAAAGCAGTGTACAACTCGATTAAAATAACTCTACAAAAAATCTTCGATTAAGGTTTTCTACTATGAACTTTTGTTATTATTTTGTTATATACATTATATTGCATGCATGTTTAACATTTAATCGTCATTAATTTTTTTTTTAAAAAAAATCAAATTTCATTTTTTTTTTTGGGTTTGATCGGCTGGGCAGTGGCTTAGGCCACTGTTCCGTTTTTTTTTTTTTTTTTTTTGGTTTAATTCATTATTTGTTAAATGTTTATGAATTGTTAATTTGTTAAATATTTATGCATTGTTAATTTGTTATATGTTTATGAGCTGTTAATTTGGTTAATTATTTATGAATTGTTAACATTGTTAATTTGTTATATGTTTATGAGTTGAATTTGGTTAATTATTTATGAATTGTTAATGAATTATTATTTTGATAATTGAGTATTTGTTAAATATTATTTATGAATTGAAAGAAGTTGATTGGTAATGAATTATTATATTGGTAACATTTTGTTTGGATGATTGTTATGTATTGTTTTGACATTTATCGTATTGTGTTGTATTATATAGGACAAAATCAGTGGTTACATAAAATAGAACCTTTCGTCGTTACATAACAATAAAATTAAAGTAGCAATCAAAGCAAACATTTTATTTATACTAACAACATAATATAATACAATAGATAACAACCATCCAAATAAGTTGTAAACGATTATGAAATGTTAATCTATACAATTTTAAAAGCATGAATATATATGTTAAATAAATAACGTTAATGTATTCAACATAAATAAGAAATGGTACTAATATTTATATATTTTTCAGGTTCATCCTTCGGCGCCTGCGGTGTCGACTCCCGATGAGGAAGAGGTCGAGTTTCCAGACCCAGCTCAGCCTGAGGTTCTGAGCGTGCTAGCGGAACAAGATCCCAAGAAGAAGCACGTTCTAGTTAAGGGCGCAAGGGCTAGGGGAAGAGGAGATGATCACAACTTGGAGCGCCCGGTTATTAAGAGGAAAAAGGGCGACGGAGACGATGGCGAGGGCGGTGGGGATGGTATGAGCCTTAGGCCTAGGGATAGTCTCCGGCATACTACATGTGGGACCCATCCTTGATAGTGTATATACATTAGTGTTGTACAATTTATCGTAAATATTATATATTTTTTGCATATTTATAAATATTATCATTAGTCTTTATTATTGATAATAAAAAAAAACGTGACACATTCGAAATAAAGTTAAGCATTAATTTAAAAATAAGACGAAACCCTAAAAGATAAATAACTTAAAGCTAATGACTACAAGTCTTCAAACAAAAAAGGACTTCGAGCAATTTTCAACTATTAAAACGACAATTCAAAGTATCACGTATTCTTGATGTGTTGAACCTATTTTATTAATTGTACAAATATAACTTGAGTTCTATATAAAATATTAAAGTTTCGGAGTCTCAAAGCATGATTAATATACGGCTAAACTACGTAAAAAAGATAAATTACGTAAAAAGGAGTTAATGGAAATGGGAGACTCCTATAACGCATTATTTTACTGCGTTATAGGAGTTTCTCTCCCTCCTATAACGCGGTAAAATAATGCATTATACGTCGGATTGTATTTCGTATAGCGCATTATTTTACTGCGTTATAGGACTTGACGGGTCCGTCTCCGTTAGTGCTATAGCGCAGTAAAATACTGCGCTATAGGTACTTTAGTAACTTTTTTTTTTGTTGGGATATTTTGATTCAAAATGTTTTTTTTGGAGGCATTTTGGTTCCAGACTCTATTATTATGGATACTCGTTCTTTGCTTATAGGACAATAAATTGGACAAATGAGCACAAGTAACGACAAAAGAAAAACGAACAGCAAAACATCGTGCGGCCGAAACCAGAATGATATGGAAGTAGAATATTTTTTCACACTAAATTGATTAGATGAATAAAAGTTGTTCTTCTTTTTGGTCCGATGAAATAAAATTAATACTAGTACAGTCAAACCTCTCTACAGTGATAGCGTTTGTCCGAACATTTAATAGCTGCTATAGTGAGGTATTGTTATGTATATATACTGACATTTGATGTTTGGATCTCATTTAACTGTTATAAACAAAAGTATGCATAAATTTATTTTCTATACTTTTTTTTTATATATGTTATCAACGAAAACAAAATACTTGTTAATTTTAAAATCTCGATTGATTTTTATGTTTCATTAATAAAAATTGAAGTGACTAATAAATTCATAACTAGTTTCCCGTACTAAGGAGCATATGCATTTTAAATTAATTGAAAATTTAAATATTTCAAGTTTGACGTAAGAATTCTACAATTGTAGGTTGTTTCGTAAATTTCAGTCTCTTAGTGATAATATAACGCTTGAATTAACAAAGATTTTTGTTCAAACTTTCAGCAAAAAGGAATTCAATAGCTTTCTCTTGATGATTACCATAAATATTTTATTATTTTATTTTTATACATAATATATTTCTTACAAAATATTACTTCCCCCAGTTCAAAAAGATTGTTCACTTAGCAATTTGCACACCTCTTAAGAAAATACTAACTCCCAAGCAAAAATAGGTAGTTTGACTAAACTATCTCAAATTAAATAATTATTGGGATTTGGTCATTTAATACCTAATAAGGGCAAATCTGAAAAATAATGTTAATTCTTTCTTGATTAGGTAAGTGGACACCCTTTTTGAACCAAAAAATAAAGGCTAAGTTGACACTCTTTTTGAATCGGAGGGAGTATTACACAATATTTGAGTGTGGCTGTTATAGAGAGGTAATTTTACAAAGAGTGTACCGCTATAATGAACTCCACTGCTTTTATTGGTAGAATGTTGTTATAGAGAAGTAAAATATAACATGAAAAATCGATTCCGGAGAAAATCAGGTCGTTATAGTGAAATGTCGTTATAATGAACGACAATTATATAGAGATTTGACTGTAATACTAAACAAAATGGATCAAGATAATTTGAAGCTCTGCAAAAAAAAAAAAAAAAAAAAAAATCATGCAGAAAAATGAGACTTTAAATATCAAAAGAACAAGACTAAAGAAAAAGAAAGGGTATGGAATTTAATTTTTATACAATGATATTGCTTAAATATTTTAACTATTTAAAAGAGTACGTGTTATAATTCATATTAACTTGAGAACCGTTTTTGATATTTAAAAATATACGTAATAATCCAACTCATTTCTAGTCATGGATTTAAGATCAAAGGGGTTTATTATCCCTTTCATAATGTGAAGGGAGTATTATTTTTCAAACACAAAATGTTAAGGGGGTAAAGCGAGTATTTTTATGACAAATTTAGTTGAGTGATTTTATAAGAAAAAAGGCCTAAGTTGAATGACCTTATTGATACAAAATAAAGTTAAATGACTTTACTACATAATTTTTCGCAGTGACCTTTTTGAGATATTTACTCTAAAGTAGAGAAAATTTGATATCACAAAATTACAAAAATAGCTTATTTTTATCTTTTTAAATTTTTTATTACAGAAAAAGATACTACTTATAAATAGCTAAGTCATGTTTTGCAGCTGCCTTACATGTAAAGTTGAATAACAAAGTCAACAATGTGAACTAAACAAAACATTATTCAACATTGTTGGATCTTGGCTAGTCTAACCCGTACAACAACAACAAGTGTAATTACGTAGGTGAAATCTAGGGAGGGCTGTACGATATCTTACCCAACCTTGTGGATATAGAAAGACTATTTTCAATGGACTTCGACTCAATATTTAAACTAGCTAATCTAATTATGAGGACCCTAATTAATGAAACGTTCTCCAATCAAACTTTACTAGCATCCCCATCTTCCTTGACACCATTGCTCTCTAATTTGCCATTTTCTTTCAATTCATCAGCCACTGGTTCAGGATTCTTCGCTTCTGTCTCTTTCTCTTTCTCTTCCTTTTCCTTTTCAACCTTTGCCCTCTCTTCTTCCTCAGCCTTCAATCTTGCTTCCTCCTTAGCAGTTTCAAGAGCTTTAATCAATCTCTCCAAGCAAGTGTCTACATTTTCCTTTGAAGACTTTGGCATTAGATTCTCAGCAACATCAGCAGGAGTCATATTCGTTTCCTCTAATAAACGACGAATCTCAGGAAAGTGATCATGAGATTCAACATCTAGATAATTCTTTGCAAGCACCTTGAAGGACTCAAAGCAGCAGTATGATAACTCAATGTGTTTATCCATCCTACCCCTCCGAATTAGAGCAGGATCAAGCTTTTCCACAAAGTTTGTGGTGAAAACAATTAGCCTTTCACCACCAATAGCTGACCATAGACCATCAATGAAATTCAATAGCCCAGATAAAGTTACCTCGCTTGGCTTCTTTTCCGGTCCTAATTTCTTCACCTTCTCCTTGATGGCATCTTTCTCGTCTTTTACTTCCTCTTTCTCTTCTTTCTTCTTCTCCCTTTGGCCGGTAAGGTCAAGGGAACAATCGATGTCTTCAATCACAATAATAGACTTACTTGTTGTGTCAATCAATAACTTTCTTAGCTCGGTGTTGTCCTTAACCGCTGTCAATTCAAGATCATAGACATCATATTGTAAGAAATTAGCCATAGCAGCAATCATGCTGGACTTACCAGTTCCAGGAGGACCATATAGAAGATAACCGCGCTTCCACGCCTTACCAACCTTTGCATAATATTCCTTCGACTTGCTAAATGTTTCGAGATCATCCATAATCTCTTGCTTCTTGTTTGGATCCATTGCTAAAGTATCAAATGTTGATGGATGCTCAAACACTACTTGGCTCCACATTCTTCTCCTGTACCCACCATCTCCCGTGTTGTTTGTGTACAACTTCCTCTGCCTTTCTCTTACAGAAATCGCCTTCCCTTCGTCCAACACATACTTCAAGTAAGAATTGGTCATAAGTTCCCTATTCTTCCGGTGAAACTTAAGCTTGAAATACCTCTTCTCATCCTCCCTTGGGTACCATGAAATTGTCTGTCTATTAGCAACTTGTTGGCTAGAAATCCACCAAACCTTTTCCCCTTTATATTCATCGGTTACCTCCTCGTGATCATCCATTGTTAGTACGACAGATTGGCCATCTTTCACTACGTTGGCTTTGAGACGCTTAGCTTGTGTGGAGGAGTTTTTGCTAAGGTACCTTTCAATTGCAACATAAGCTTTGCTACGCTCGTACCATCCATCAGTTTCATACTCATGAAAAATAATTTGCATATAAGGGTAGAAATAGCTAACAATTTTATCAGTATACCTCCTAATATGACCCCGAATTTCGTGAGGGAAATAGTTCTGGTACATGGTCCAGACGAACACCATTGTTGCAATAGCTGGACCTAATTGAGTCCAGACTTGTTCCATCATCATCATCATGTTCTCTTTCTTTTTTCACTTGCAGTATAATTGAAAAAAAAAAACACTACAAATGTGTGAATGTTTGTTCACTAGATATAATGGCCTTTATATAGAAAACGGAAAAGGTCCAAAAATACCCCTGAACTATTGAAAAAGGCTCATAAATACCCTCCTTTCACCTTTTGGTTTAAAAATACCCTTAAGGTTTGTTTTTGGCTCAAATATACCCCTCAAACTAACAAAGTTAAAGTTAACTCTTTTAAAAAGCCAAATGACATTTTGTGATTGGACACATATATTATTTAATTTAAAAATTAAAAAATATGAACAAAACTGTTTTTTTTTTTGCATTTCGTGAATTAATCAACGAATTTTTTTATTTTTTTTTGCATTTCGTGAATAAAAAAATGAAATAGGAAATTATAATTTTTTTTTGCATTTCGTGTATTGAAAAATGAAATAGGATAAAAAAATTAATTTTGTTCATATAAAAACAAAATTGGAAAATATATTTTTGTCCAATTTTCCAATTTCGTTTTTATATGAACGAAAAAAAAAAATTATCCTATTTCGTTTTTATATGAACGAAAAAAAAATTTATCCTATTTCGTTTTTTAATACACGAAATGCAAAAAAAAATTATAATTTCCTATTTCGTTTTTTTTATTCACGAAATGCAAAAAAAAAACATATTTCGTTGATTAATTCACGAAATGCAAAAAAAAAAAAAACAGTTTCGTTCATATTTTTAATTTTTTTAGTTTTTAATTTTTAAGTTTCCACACAATTTTTTTTAAAACAAATATGTAAATTACGGAATTTTATTATTGGCATTTTTTTTTTAAATCTGGAATTTTAAATTACTGGAAATTTATTATTGGCAATTTTGTTTTTTTAAATTTGGATTTTTTTTAAAATTACGGAATTTTATTATTGACCAATTACAAATTGTCATTTGGCTTTTTAAAAGAGTTAATTTTAACTTGTTAGTTTGAGGGGTATATTTGAGCCAAAAACAAACCTTAAGGGTATTTTTAGACCTAAAAGGTGGATGGAAGGGTATTTTTAGACCAAAAGGTGAAAGGAGGGTATTTATAAGCCTTTTTCAATAGTTCAGGGGTATTTTTGGACCTTTTCCCTATAGAAAACCAAGTTTTTCATTTTTCATTTTTAAAAGGTGTAGTGACCATATATTCAAAAGAAACTGCGGAGTAGATACCAAGGTGGGACCACTTTTTCTACCGTCCAATAAACTAAATTAATTTCTTGTCCTGATAAGATGACTTCATTCATATACAAGTAGCTTCATCAGAACTATTGAACCAATATAGGTACACTATGTTGTCACTTTGTCATCTGATTTAAGATTATTTATTCAAAGTTTGCTTTGGGAGCGTCCGAGTAAGAACTACAGTAATGATTTGGATGGATCCTAACATTTTCAAAGAGATCATCCTCTATTATTACGTCATTGTGATTACGTATGGGAAAGTGAAGCCAATTCCAACCAAGTCTTTGAAACAATTTCTTTGCAGATTGAATCTGACTCCCAGCCCCAAGTATTATGATCTATGCTTAATAAAGTAAATGATAAATACTCACACATTCACGTTCCTCCTCGACGATCTTGAAGGGTCACCTATCCAACATATATTCATATAAGCTAATATTGTAGTTGATATTTTGTCCAAATATGGTTGTTCTAATAGTACTAATAGTATTATGTCACACTTTACTACACCGCCTTCATTTGTGTATGACTATTATGTTAATGACCCTTCAAATCAAACTAGGAGGAAAAAGGTCACATCTTGTGCTAACAGTTAGTTAATATATATATATATATGAGATTACATCTTCTTAAGAAAAAAAATGCTTGATCCTTACTAGTGAACCAATCCTTTTTGAGGAAGAAAAAAAAAGAAGCATTTTTAACAAATTTGACCCTTACTATTAATATTTTACATATATAAAACGACATTGCCCCCCCCTCCCTCGCTACCCTTCTTTTTTTTCTTTTTTTTTTTTCCTTAAATGTCATCAGAAGGCAGAAGCTATACAACTATTTTCCGGTCCAAGCTGCCCTCTTCACGACAAAAGGTGTCTGCGAGCTTAGCAGAGTAAAGAAACAAAATTGTGGTACGTATTGCAGTGGGTGTCACGTTCACAGCAGTAAAAACACTATCATGAAAACATAAAATATCTTAGACTTACTTTATATTGGTCATTCTAAACCATACCAGTGGGAAGTCGCCCGTGCATAATGTCATTGTACTATTATACGCAATCTACCATTATTATGTTACCATGTTACTATGACGGAATATATATATATATATATATATATATATATATATATATATATATATAACCTTGAAGAAAAAGTTGAACCTGTTATGAAATAATATTAAGAGTGCACGACACAAGAGATATAACCAAAGAAGTTGGGAGAGAGGGATTTTTATTGCCTCTCCAATTCATCAAATGGGCCTTCTATTTATAGGAGGAAAATGGTGGCAAAATACATGATAATAGCTTGAAGGCCATGTAATGAACTTGGTGGCCAAGTAATTTCCTTAGTGACCAAGTATTCATGGTTTTTAAGTATATTAAATGGATATTCATCACTAATATTTACAATGCTCCCCCTTGGATGTCCATTAATAGATGATGTGCCTCGTTAAAATCTTATTAGGAAAAACCCTGTGGGAAAAAGTCCTAATGAAGGAAAAAGAGTACATATATCTAGTAATACGCTTTGAGAGCTGTCTCATTAAAAACCTTACCAAGAAAACCCAATGGGACAAAACTTTGGTTAAGGGAAAAAGAGTACAACACGTATTTCACTCCCCCTGACGAAGACCAAAATTCAGATGTCGGAGTCTTCGCATTCCAATCTTGAATATCATCTTCTTAAGAGTTGAAGTTGGCAAAGATTTAGTGAACAAATCTGCAGGATTGTCACTTGAACGGATTTGTTGCACATCAATATCACTATTCTTGAAGATAATATACTCCAATCTTGTATACCAACTTATCATATCTTGAGGTTGGCAGAGGATTTGTGATCAGATCAGTCAAATGATCATTTGACGAACTGGTTGATGATCTGCATCTTCATTCCTTAGATAGAGTTGCGTCATCGTCATATAGTATTGTTGCAGTCACGCTAAGTACATTCTTGACTTACTTTTATAAACTATCTGATGTTATCATTCTATGGTTTGACTGTCATGTATAATAACATGATTTGACAGTAATCCTTCATGGAAAGAGATAACATATTTGGATCGAACTCTTATGTCAATCAGATGAATGCCCTGTATATCCAAAACACTTGACAATATTTGTTAGGATAAACACATTCATGCCATACTTTCATTAGCAGTATGCAATTGATCTTATTTCAATATCTCCATATAGGAGTAAATTATATCATGCTCGTAGTTATAGCAAGATATATAAGTGCATCAATTGCATAAAGATATGGTACTTCAGGACCAATTCAATTTTCTTATTTCAACTTCTTTCAACAGATAATGTACTGCTTTTTAAAAAAAAAAAACTCTTCAAAAGCTCCAATGATATTCAAGCCATATCAACTTTGCATAATAATATGAAAGGTTCCGATTATCATAAAGAGACAAGGATAAACAAGACCATTTTTGTTCCTTTCGTCAATGAATATTTACATTAAGGCGATTTCAGTACATCAACCTTGATTCATTTAATCCATTTAAGGATTATAAACCAGTTTCCCAAGAATTTGTATATGCTTCAGGCATTTTGAATCCTTCAGAAATTTTCATAAATTTTTTGTCAAGTAAGCCATATAGGCTGTGACAACTTCCATCATTATAAATTGTGACATCTTCTAATGTCTGGACTACAGGTTCAATCGTTTACCAAGATGCATCATTTCACTTGCTAATTATTTCTACGTCAACATGCTTTAGGAGACGTAGAATTCTGATCCTCACAACCTTATACTATTTTGCGCGCTATATAGTATCAAAGATATCGTCGACGATATATTATTTGTGACGGTTCGCAATTCGACATAACTTACTGAAATCACATCACTTCATTATTTTCAGGTACCTGAACCTTTCATAAGGTTTATGAAGTGTTATGTCGTAGCTCTTCAAGAGCACATTGCCTCCTTATTATGATCATTTGCTCTTCCCTTTTTCAAGGATTATTATATTTGAAATCGATTGGTCTACCATGCTCCATGCATGCTGTAGACTCTGTCCTTCAGGGACTTTAGGAGCATTTTGCTGATGAAATATGAAATAGTTGGGTCAGCAAATGCTTCCAGCATTTGACTTGAATTATCTGAGGATCATACTGATGATAATTCACAACATATTTCTTAGCGTCTTATTCTCTCCCCCTTATTTTAGTAACATATGTCCCCATTTCCTTTGGGAAAATTCATCTGTGTGCATCATGGTATATCCATTAATCAAATACCGCACATCAAACACTATAAGATGGAAATATCTAGTTACTGACCCTGAACCAAATATGAGGGGATAATTTATCAAAATTTATTGATCTGAAGCATACAAGTGCTGTTGTATGCAATATATCATATCTCAGGCCGACATCTGAAGCTCTGTTCTTATAAGCAATGGTTTAGCTATATTATGGAGGCATCTAATGCCAAACCAGCTTAGATATAAACTAGCATTATCAAGATGAATTTTCTTGATTACATGCTCTGAAAATTGTGCTTCCAACTCAATTATTTGAGCAAGCAACTTTGTAAATGTCAAACTGCAGGTTGACAATAAATGCACATGTGACTGTCTCATAGGTGCATCTATTTAGGACATCACATTGCAGGTGAACGGGCCCACATTCACCTTTTATATTTTTCAGAATTTAGGGGATTCAGTCCTAACATTAGCTGATGTAATAAACTTATCATGAGAACAAGAAACACAAACAAATTCTTGAAGAATCTTCTAGTTCTTCAATATGTTTTTAATACTCAATTAGCACATCAGATTTAAATCATGATGATCAAAATGGTCTTGTCAACTGATAAAATTATCTGTACTCGTAAACTTCAAGTTTACTATGACGAGTGCTATTTATTTTAATAAACTTCTGGTTTACTATTGCATGAAATCGTATATCAATAAACTTCTGGTTTATCGTGGCATGTGATCTCATCATGCTTGGGTAACATTTAACATGTGTATTTCTTACCCGTAGTAAGTTGAAGATATTTAATATTCCGATCATTTGTAATCTCAATATGATAACCATTTTTATTGTTAGTAAACTTCAGGTCTACTACAGTTTGTTTTCCGAACGTACCAATTACGATCTCGAATAAATGGTGCAATCACATATAACCTCTTCGAGAGACTTCAATTTATCTGCCATAATCAGATATTATTTGAACACTGCTGGTGTTGTGATACATGTAGATAAACAATTAGATATTCTGATGCCCTTGATAATTAGTTTTCTACTACCAAATATTTTTTAGATACTTATGGTATCACGAAAGAAAATTTGGAGACACTACTAGTGTCATGAAAGAAAACAGTAATCAAATGGAATTATAAAGACAATATTCAACTATAAATGTTAAACTATAAACTTCAGTATTTCAAATATATCCATCAAGGAGATTAGCCATTGTCATTTGAATATTTTGTATCAAAACAACAATCACGTAGTAATCACATCCTTCAGGAAGAGATACATTAATGTTTATTTACTTCAAGGAAATCAATAACAACCAACCATAATGTATTAGTGTGGTTATAGGAAAAAGCATTCTACTCTACTTTCTTTTGCCTTAGAATGATACTTTAATAAAATTATTCAAGATGTTTCTGCGTACAAGAGGTACGTGTTGCTATGTTTTCATACCACAAAAATAACATGTATATTCCTTGTATTTTATCTCTCCAGGAGATAAGTTGCGGTATTTGTTCATTCACTTCGAGGAATGAAACCTGATTGTTTAAATGTGCTTGAAATACGACGCTCATCAATAGCTCGTTATTTTGCTCAAACACAAGAAGACATTGCTTCAGAGTATTTCTCAGATATTTTGGTAATTCTTTCTGCTTTAGGAGTAAAGTTTCAGAGTTTTACTGCTTCGGGAGTAAAGTTTCAAGTTTTACCACTTCGGGAGTAAAGTTTAAAGGTTGACTAATTCAGGAGTAAATTTCTGAATTCTACTAGTTTGGGAGTAGATTCAAGAGTTGTACTACTTCGGGAGTAGAATTCAAAGCCTTACTACTTCAGGAGTAAAATCCATAGTCTTACTACTTCTGCAGTAGAATTCAGAGTCTTACTATTTCGTGAGTAGAGCTCAAAGTTCTACTACTTCGGGAGTAGAGTTCAAAGTTTGCTACTCGTGGAGCAAAATTATGAGTTTAGTACTTCGGGAGAAAAACATATAATATTCAGAATATTTCTTCTCAATTATTCTACCTCTTCTGGAGATGGATCATGATATTTTCACAATCAAATGCACGTTTATATTTATAAGCTTTACTACATATTATCACATTCACTTCAGGGAATGGATCTATATTTATAGCTTATATCAAAAGTTCTCATTCTTAAAAAATGGAACACAATCGTCTGAACGTACAGGCCTTAAGCATATCAAATTGTGATGGCTTAGAATTTCTTTTAAGATATTGCTACTTCAGGAGTAAATCGAGAAATACATACAATTTATAGAATCTTTCTCTAATATATCTTCACCTGTTGCCAGTACAAGCCTATGAAAATATTATCACTTCTAGTGATTAATGAAGACATGATATTACCACTTCTGATGGTTGTACACATGACAACATCACTTCTGATCATGATGTTAATAGCATAATATTTCTTGATGTCTTATCACGTATTTCTCTTCAGGAGCAATTAATGCTTTTAAAATTTTAATAGCGTGAAAGAGATTAAGACAACATACAAATCAAAATTCACAAATTGTTAAAGAATCACACCTGCAGGCAGCAGGTTGCCAACGAATCTTATATGCATATGCACATGTTAGTATCTTTTTCTTTAAATGGCAGGAGCATAGCAAATAATGACTTGTGATATCTTCTGGCATCATTTTTGTTGTCCATAGCATTGTAACACTTTGATCTTTTCAAAATAAATGCTCAATGTAGTGTCTCGTGCTGTTAACGTGTTATGAAATAATATTAAGAGTACACGACACAAGAGATATAGCTAAAGAAGTTGGGAGAGAGAGAGATTTTTATTGCCTCTCCAATTCATCAAATGGACCTCCTATTTATAGGAGGAAAATGGTGGCAAAAAACATGATAATAGCTTGAAGGTCATGTAAGGAACTTGGTGGCCAAGTAATTTCCTTGGTGACCAAGTATTCATGGTTTTCAAGTATATTAAATAGATATCCATCACCAATATTTACAACAGAACCCTGGTAATCCAATCTAATTATGTAGCTACAAATAGTTGATTTCTTTGATTTTATTTGTCTTTGCTTATATAGGTGATTCATTTTGAGGTTGTTGGTAACATTTGGAACTCCCTTTTTTGCCAGTCATATAATAATCTAATTGTGATTAAATCTATAACAAAATTTTAATATCATTCAGATGTCTATTAAAGAATTTCTACAAAGTTTACAATATATCACTACTTCATTCACTTTCATCGCTAACTGTTATCCCCACTATTATCTGTAACCCGGAGCTCGAAGGACCGAGCAAACCAACTGTGATATCCGTACCCTGTAACCTGAATCATAGGCCGACAAGGCCTATGAATGACAATAGTAACGATGACACATATTAACCTGCCATCAGAAAGGCCCAACACGTATATATACTTAAACAGGGCCAGCAAGGCCAAACACAACACCTATACACTGACTAATAGTCTGTAAGCCTCTAAGAGTACAATTATGTAACAACTAGGAGGGACAGGGCCCGCCATACCCATAGCTATATACATATATATGCATGTATCTTTATACACTGACTCTAACCGCAACTCCGGAGAATGGAGTACAATAACCAATCGCTAAACTCTGGCATCCTACTGGAAAGTGCACCAACCTGTTTATCTGTACCTGTGGGCATAATCACAACGCACAAAATGCAGTACTACAAAAAATGTACTGAATATATAGGGCGGTAAGCATAAATGTAACATAAGCATAAGAAATGTAAATAATACGAGGAGAGATATAAAGGCAACCTGAACTCTGAAACAAGCCGCTGAGGGCAATCATAACCACAACGTGAATATAATTGTGTGCTCGTAAAAACCATTCCTCACGGTGGATGATTATAACATATCATATTGTATAATAATATATATCTCTATGTGGGGTGATCTCATCATCATATCATCATCTATGCTCAACTGATCAGTGGCAATGCACAACTACGTGCCTACCCGGCCATCTACGATACGACTCGGTAAAGAAAGAAACATGTCTAGGTGCACATATAAGTGCCTACCCGGCCGACTATAGCGAGGCTCGGTAATACATATACATATACTACGATACGACTCGGTAAAGAAAGAAACATGTCTAGGTGCACATATAAGTGCCTACCCGGCCGACTATAGCGAGGCTATATATATATATATATATATATATATATATATATATATGTATGTATGTATGTATATATATGTATGTATGTATGTATGTATATATATATATATATATATATGTATGTATGTATATATATATATATATATATGTATGTATATATATATATATATATATATATATGTATGTATGTATGTACTGCAAGACTGACCTCAGAAGAGATATCAGAAGAAGAGTCAGAGTGACTTATCGCCGTCACTCTCCGACAATCGTTATTGTTGCTTCATTCCTTATTCCTTGGAATTATGAAGCACATAGAGAATATGCGAACTGAATGACATGAATTACACTTGATATAAAACATACTCAAAGTAGTCTTTCATTTCATTGATTGAAACATCTTTAGCTGGATTTAACAATTAAGGCACTATAACAGACACTTCTCTTAAATGATGATCAATAGAGTAAAAGAAGGTAAGGCACACTTGGTGCTGATTATATATGATATAATGATTAGCTTGGTTGAATGGGATCTTCTTGGTTCACTTAACGTAAAGGTTACTGTAGCATGTTCCTCGATCAATAAGCAAGGAAGGTGTAGAATACGGGAAAGTATTGCCATATAAGCTGTTTAAAAGAGGAGTTAACGTTAAGATTTTTTGGAATGTCATCGACGTATGTTAAGGAACAATCCTTCATACGATAGTAAGAAGAACATGGAAACTTAAAGAGTTTCTTAATACAAGCCATATGAGAAATAGAGACTGGCTTATTCTTCATAGAATATGATCGACTCAGGTTATCGGAATAACATTTAACGAAAAAACGTTTGGGTCCTAGTCATCCAAGAAAAAGGAGAAGAATGCCCTACATACCTTAATGATGATGTTTTTCACGTTCCACGAGTCCTTGAATTCTGTTTGAGTGATTACCTACATAATACGATAATTCGAGATCAAATCCAAGTTCATAGCTTAACGAATTCTTCATTTACGCATTTTATCGAGCAACTCGTAGGTGCGAGTTTACAGACTCTTTTGTAGATTATTTTCCCTGTAAATCGCTACCAATTTCTACTGTTCTACTCCTCCTCGTCACCACGATTCCATACATATTATCACAGCCCAAAACAACACAATAAATCAACATAAAACAGCCCAATAACAACACTAGAATCATAAGAGTTCTTTACAGTTAAAGAGCTTGTTCTATGGAATATTTCATCTATTTTCTAGATTTAAACACTTGTCATTTTCTTCTAATATAGTGTAGAGTTCATTTTTTATTTTATCATCGACTTCAAAAAGATTTATCTTCTTCTTTTTCTTAATATTGACTCGACACTCATTGGATCTATGGCTTGTTTTGCCACATGTCCAACATGTATCACCAGAGTTCTTCTTTGGTATTCTTTTGAATCTTTTCTTTTTATAAGAATTATCTACATTCTTCTTCTTTCTATAAAGAGGTTTTGAAGTAGTAGATCTTTTCACAACTTTGCTAGATTTTTTGGATGGAGCAGCAATTTTTTCAAAACCGAAGTCTTGACAAAAGCTTCCTAAATCCTTTCGAGATTGTTGTTGATCTTTTTTCAAGAAATGTTTTAGTTTTAAATCTGTACATAGATCTAATCCTGTAACATTAATATAACTAATTATATCACCATAGGTTAAGTTTTCATATGGGATTCTTCCATTGAACCTATCCTTGATTTTAGTTCTAACCTTTTTGGCGAACAATGAAGGTAGACCACTAATAAATCTTTCTTTCCAGAAATCATTACCACAGTCTTCTTTTATCATAACTTTTTCTAAAAACATATCTTTATACCACCTAAAATCATCTAATTTGGGGCATTTTAGATTGTTTAATAATTCTAAACTTCTGTCTTGGAAAAGTTTTGGTTCTCTAATAAAGTATTTAGCAATACTGTAAATTAGCGTTACTGAAGCATCTTCCTCAACTGCTACTTGAGTATTACCGTCCATTT